>NC_138769.1:618408489-618740989 GCF_965119305.1 Pelophylax lessonae
ACCACTTTCAGACCGGAGGATTTTCCCCCTTTACCACTTTAAGACCGGAAGATTTTGCTGCTTAATGACCAGGCCCTATTTTGCGATTCGGCACTGCGTTACTTTAACGGACAATTGCGCGGCTGTGCGACGCTGTACCAAAGCGAAATTGACGTCCTTTTTTCTCACAAGTAGAGCTTTTTTTGGGTGGTATTTGATCACCTGTGCGATTTTTTTTTTTTTTGCGCCATAAACAAAAAAAAGCGACAATTTTGAAAAAAAAAAAATATATATTTTTTACATTCTGCTATATAACATTCCCAAAAAAAATTAAAACTTAAAATTTTTTAACATTTTAGGCCAATTTGTTTTTTTTTTTTTTTACTAGCAATGGCGGCGATCAGCAATTTTTTTTTTTTTCGGGAATGCTACATTTTGGCAGACAGATCGGACCCCTAACTGACATTTTTGACACTTTTGGGGTTACCAGTGACATTACTACAGTAATCAGTGCTAATAATATGCACGGTTACTGTAATAATGCCATTGGCAGGGAAGGGGTTAATACTTTTGGCGATCAAGGGGTTAAATGTAAGCCTAAGGCCCCTTTCACACACTCCGTCCATCAGATGGAGTCCGTTTTTCTCAGCGGGGGATCGATCCGCTGATCCCCCGCAGAGGAGGATGACAGCTGTGTCTCCGCGCTGATTGCGGAGACAGAGCTGTCAGTTCCCCATGCATCTCTATGGGGGAAATCGGATAGGAAAGGACCGTCGGTCCGTTCTCATCCGATCCGCTGGACGGATGGAAAATAGGTCTCCATCTGTCCAGATTTGACGGATCGGATCAGATGTCAGCGGACATGTCCCTGCTGACATTCAATGCCCCATAGGGATGCATGGGGGGACTGTTCAGATCCGCCAAAAAAAACGGACAGGCGGATCTGAACGGTCCGCCTGTGTGAAAGGGCCCAAGGGAAGTGATTCTAACTGTGGGGGGGGGGGGGTGGGCTTGTGAAATGACCATAGAGACATGCGATCCTATATAGCAGGATCACATGGTCCCTGTGATCATCTCAGGGAGAAGGACAGACAGCTGTGTTTACATCAGCGGTCCGTCCTTCTCTGTCAGCGGGGTGAGATCGCGGGTGGCCGGCGGCCATCGGAGCTGCCTGTCACACCCACTGGCTTCTCCGCTGATGAGCGGGGGGCGGGAGCGTGCCGCTGGTGGTGCGCGCTTGCCCCCTAACTCCTCCCAGGCGAGCGCCATACATCTGTGGCGGCTGGTTGGCAAGTGGTTAATGACCAAGCCATTTTTTTCAACTTGGCACTGCGTGACTTTAACTGACAATTGCGCGGTCATGCAATGCTGTACCCAAACGAAATTTTTATGTCATTTTTTCCCACAAACAGAGCTTTCTTTTGGTGGTATTTGAACACCTCTGCGCTTTTTATTTTTTGCGATAATAAAAAAAGAGCAAAAATTGAGAAAAAAAGTAAAAATTTTATTGGTCTGCGCAAAAGTTATAGCGTCTACAAACTATGGTGTAAATGCTGGAATTTATGCAGCTTTTATTTTCTGACTGCCTATCTCATTTCTTGAAGTGCTAAAATGGCAGGGCAATACAACCCCCCCCCCCTCCCAATTACCACTTTTTAAAAAGTAGACATCCTAAGGAATGTCCTGAGAGGCATGTTGAGCACATTGAATATTTAATTTTTTTGTCACAGGTGTTTGAAAAATGACTAAAAAAATATGTGTATGATTTATAATGATATATTGCTCACACATGCCATGGGTATAGGTGTAATTATACCCCAAAATATATTCTGCTGTATCGCCTGAGTACAGGGATACCACATGTGTGAGACTTTTTGGGAGCCTAGCTGTGTACGGAACCCCGAAAACCAATTACCACCTTCAGAATTTCAAAGGGTGTAAATTTCTCATTGCACTTTCTCGCTACCCATCACGGTTTCGGAGGCCCTGAAATGTCAAGATAGCACAAACCCCTCCCAAATGACCCCATTTTGGAAAGTAGACACTCCAAGCTATTTGCTGAGAGGCATGTTGGGTCCATGGAATACTTTTATATTTTGCCACGTTTTGGGAAAATTATTATTATTTTTTTTACACAAAGTTGTCACTAAATCATATTTTTCTCACACATTCTATGGGTATATGTGAAATGACACCCCAAAATACATTCTGCTGCTTCTCCTGAGTATGAGTGTGTGAGACTTTTTGGCAGTCTAGCCGCGTACAGGACCCCGAAAACTAATCACCGCCTTCAGGCTTTCTAAGGGCGTAAATTGTTGATTTCACTCCTCACTACCTATCACAGTTTTGAAGGCCATGAAATGCCAAGAAAGCGCAACCCCCCCCCCCCTTTTTGGAAAGTAGACACCCTAAGCCAGCCTTTCTCAACCGGTGTGCCCCGGCACACTAGTGTGCCGCCAAAGGTCCTCAGGTGTGCCGCAGGATCATGGAAGAGAAGGGCTGTCAGATGAGCCCGATCTCCCGATCCCCTGCCAAACTGTATATCGGCGCTGTGAGGAAGCTCCGTCAGCCTCGGGAAAGTGAAAGTAAAGGGAGGGGGAGAATGCTGTGCTCTCTGCTTCCCCCTACAGTGCAGTACCCGGCTGTGTGAGGAAAGGTATTGTACTAGAATTACTGTATTGTTGTACTAGAATGTACTAGAACTTTAAAAGTTTGTGTGTGTACATGTGTCTATATGTGTGCATGTATACATGTGTGTGTGTTTGTACATGTGTTTGTGTGTGTGTTCATGTATACATGTGTGTGTGTGTGCATTTGTATGCATGTGTGTGTTTGTACATGGGTTTTGTATGTGTGCACGCATGTGTCTTTATGTGTGCATGTATACATGTGTATGCATGTGTGTGTGTGTTTGTACATGTGTTTGTGTGCATGTGTTTGTGTGTGTATGTGTTTGTATGTGTCTATATGTGTGCATATATATGTTTGCCAAAGTGTGGGGTGCTGTTAAGAATTAATGGCACCCCTAAAGAGCAGAGCATTTGTCTGTGTGTCAGGAATGAGCATGATTCTGCGCGTGTTCTGCGATACACAGTAGCATGAATCAAACTTTGGGCAGGGGTGCCTCAAGACTGAAAATGCTTTTCAAGGGCGCCCCAACTGAAAAAAAGGTTGAGAAACACTGCCCTAAGCTATTTGCAGACAGGCATTTGAGTGTTTTGCAGATCTCACTTTTTGTCACAAAGTTTTGAAATTGGAAAAAAGAGAAAGATAAATTTCTTTATTTTCCAAAATAAACTAGAGCTGCAAAATACTCACCATGCATCTTAGCAAATACCTCTGGGGTGTCTACTTTTCCAAAAGGGGTCATTGGAGGGGGGGGGTTGTGCTATCCTGGCATTTCATGGCCTTCAAAACTGTGATAGGTAGGGAGGAGTGAAATCAACAATTTACGCCCTTAGAAAGCCTGAAGGTAGTGATTCGATTTCTGGGTCCTCACGGCTAGACTGCCAAAAAGTCTAACACATGGGGTATCCCCATACTCAGGCGAAGCAACAGAATGTATTTTGGGGTGTCATTTCACATATACCCATGGCATGCGTGAGCAATATATCATTTAGTGACAACTTTGTGTAAAAAAAAACACAAATTGTAAATTTCCTGAAACTTAGGGCAAAATAGCAAAATATAAAATACTCCATGGACTCAATATGCCTCTCAGCAAATAGCTTTGGGTGTCTACTTTCCAAAAAGGGGTAATTTGGGGGGTGTTTGAACTGTCCTGGCATTTTATGCTGAATCTTAGCCACACATCACCCACTCTTCTAACCACTTGAAGACCAAGCCTTTTCTGTGACTTTTTGTTTACATGAAAAAAATGTTTTTTTCACTAGAAAATTACTTTGAACCCCCAAACATATATTTTTTTTAAAGCCGAGGCCCTACAGAACAAAATGGTGGATGTTGCAATTTTTTTCGTCACACTGTATTTGCGCACAGATCTTTCCAAACACAATTTTTGCAAAAAAAAAAAAAAAACAAAAAACAATTTTTTTAAATTGAATGCACAAATACACTATATAATTCCTAATTGTTTGGTAAAATTTAAAAGATTATCTTATGCCGAGTACATAGATACCAAATAGGGCTGCACGATATTGGAAAAAAAGTACATTGCGATATTTTTTTTCCCAACAATATATATTGCGATAATGAGAGAGCCATCAATCCAGGCTAAATACAGGGTTAATGTTACTGTAGGGATTCAGTGCAGCAGCCTTTTTCTGATTGTACTATAGGGCAAGCCAGGGTTAATGTTACTGTAGTAGGATTGGGAAGTAGTGCAGCAGCAGCCTTATTCTAAATGTCATTGCAGTTGCACCATACAGGGCAGGCCAGGGTTAATGGTAATGTAGGGAACTGCAGGTTAATAAGATGATCATGACAGTGTGTGACTGTGCTGTGGAACTTGGGCATAAGCAGAGAAATCGTGACTCACAGTGGTGGTAGTAGGTAGAAGAATACAGCCCAACAATGCCGACATCCGTCCCGCATGTGAAGCCCGTCCTGCAGCTCTCCTGACCGAGCGGTGAGCGCGGCACAGCGAACCAATCACGTCGTGAGTAGCGGCACAGCGAACCAATCAGGTGTGCCGCTGCTCACTCGGGAGAGCTGCAGGACGGACATAACATGCGGGATGGTCAGACTGTATTCTTCTACCTTCCTTCACTGTGAGTCCCCAATATCGGCTGATCCGGCGATGTGACTATCGCCCACTCCTGCAGCACGATATTCGATGTTGCATCGAATATTGTTCAGCCCTAATACCAAACATGACATGCTTTAAAATTGCACACGCCTGTGCAGCGGCAAAAAAATATGTACATTTTTAAAAGCCTTTAAAACTCTTTACGGGTAACCACTTTGGACTTACAGAGGAGGTCTACTGCAAGAATTACTGCCCTCGACCTGGCGTTCGCAGCGATACCTCACATGCATGCTGCAATTGCTGTTTACATCTGACACTAGACCGACGCTTGCGTGCCCCTTTGTGCGCAAGCACGGGGGGACAGGGGTGCTTGAATTTATTTATTTTTATTCTTATTATTTATTTTGCTTTTTTATGTTATTTTGACACCTTCCCTTTCCTTTTTCTTTTTAATCATTTTCATTTTTTCTTTAAATCATTTTTGTTTTAACAGTGAATTTAAATATCCCATATGATAGCAATCTGTAGTGACAGGTACTCTTTTTTTTAAAAAATTGGGGTCTTGGTATATTGTAGCGTCAGCTCTGGACGGGGGGCTGAGGGGGGGAGGAGCCTGGCAATGGCGCTTGCTGAGAGCAGGTGCTGAGAACAGGAGAGCTTCCCATCCGGGAGTGATGTTTGGAGATAAGCCCTCTCTGATGGCTGTTAACGGCTAGCCCTGTTTTCTTACCCCCCCCCCCCGCGCACACTTGGGCTTACCCTCATCCATGCTTGTCTCCGGCCGCGGACTCGCTGCAGGGGCTGGGAGAATCTCAGGACCGGCTGCTCCTGTAGAGACGGAGCGGAGGATAGGAGAGCGGAGATGCCAGGAGGTCACGTGGGCCCGGCTTCAGACGGCGGGTCTAAAGTGGACCAAGGGAGAGGCGGACCAGTGTCTGCATACACAGCTGGAGTCTTGAGAGGAGGATAGAGCCGGTAAGAAAGGAACAGACTTCAATGGTGAACCGGCTGGGTGCTGCGGCGGAGGAGGTGAGAGGGAGAAATCCCCGCTGGGAAGATTATTGCTGTGGAAAAACTGATCTGCTGATGTTTAGATAGACAAATGGTCTATATGATGAAGAAGAAACAGGTCCATACCACAGGTGGCTATCTCTTGATTAAATATTGATTGCTGTAGTAGAAGTAATAACACTCTTACTATTGATTGGTGTGCTTCCCCTCATGAAAGACTGAAGGTTTATCAAGTTGACAGATTATTGTTCAATTAACTGGCTGAATGGTCTGGAGGACACTTTAAATATCTTGTGAATTTAACCCCCCCCCCCCTCCTCCATGTACAATTAGAACCCAGGCAAAAAAAAAGTATATTTTTGGCCCTCCCCCGGAACATTCTATAAGGGGGGTAACAACAGGATAAGGTCTGAGTAACTGAGTATAAAAAGCAGTGAAAGGGGGAGGGAAACCAGCAAAAGTGAGCGCAAGCCCCGTGACCATTAAAAAATATATGACCACAGAAGGGACAGGAGAAAGTTCCACTATGGAAAAACAACTGGGAGCTAAACCAAAACAAGACACTGACAGTAAAAAGTCCCGAAGCCAAAAAGTCACAAACCTAACTGGAGAAACTAGCCCCAACCTCTCCAGGGACAGTGTTCAGTTGGACGGAGAAGCTGAATTAGGGAGAGAGGGGGACCCAAGGTCTAAAGATCAATTACGCACAAAATGCAAAATGGCAGAGATGTTCACAAATTTGGAGCATTCTATTAAAACAGAAATGGCAACATTACATGCGGTACTAGGCCAGATTTTGACAAGAGTGGAAGAAACAGAAGGGAAAATAGATAAACATGGAAAAGATATTAAAATGCTGAAAGATCAAATGAGGAGGACTCAGACTGACTATAGAAATATGTTATACAGGAGGGAAGATCAAGAAAACAGAAATAGAAGAAAAAAATCTGAGAATTAGAGGATTGCCTGAGTCTGAGAAGGAAGAAAACTTAGAAAAAATGATTGAAAAGTTATTTAATCCTCTCTTGGGAAGGGCTGATACAGAAAAAAAAGAGTTGGAAAGAGTACATAGAATTATAAAACCGAAAAACATACCAAGGGAAAAAACAAGAGATGTCATTGTCAGATTCCATAGGCTTGAAGCAAGAGCACAGATTTGGGAGAAATTGAAAGATAGACCCCCCTTTGATATATGAAGGTACAAACATACAGGTGTTTCTAGATCTTGCTCAGGACACTTTATTCAGAAAACGGACTTTAAAGCCTCTGGTGGAGGTACTGAAACAACATAATATGCAGTACTTTTGGGGACATCCGTCATGTCTGGGGGTTAGAAAGGAGGGTAAAATAGTGAGGTTGAGATTCCCAGAGGAATTGCAAGTTTTTGTGAAACACTGAATATACTAGTAAGGGAGATACCTGGATGGACAGTCCAAAAAGAAAAAGGGCAGGAGGCAGAAGAAGATCAGTAGCAAGTGATGTCAAAGAAGATTTCCACGGCAAAAAAGAAAGCAAAGAACTAATCTTAGAGAACTTCACTGGGGGATGGATGGAGGGGGGGGGCCCTGGGGTGCATAGGGGGGAGGGAATGGGGGTAGGAGGGAAGAAAGGAGTAGGATGTTAGCCCAGATGGGACCCTGGTGACTCAGTCATGCTCTTGACCTTGCCCCACAAATAGGGGAGAGGAGGGGATGGTAGGCGAGCAAAGCCAGAGCTTGACCCTGGGAAAAAGTTGATCTAAGGAGGGAGGGAGTAGTATCGACTGGTATGACCCCAGAGGGAGGGGGGTCAGGTTTCCAAGGCCTGGGGAAATGTTGCTGGGGGGGGAGCTGGAAGGGTGGAGGGGGGGAGGGCGGGAGAGGGAAGGGGAGGGAATGTAAGAAAAAATCCTTCCGAGTGGATCTCCAAGTGGATTTCTGTCTTGCTCTGTCGAGATATCCTTCCACTCTCTCCAGTACGGTTAGATACAGGATACAGTATTTGGATTTGCCCAAGACATGGTTTTGTTTTTGGGTTAAGAAAGGAGGAGGAAAGACCCCGACAGTAAATGATGATAGAAGTACAACAATTAGATGACAGACGTAAAGTTCGTCACATATGATGTTAAAGGGATGGACTCACCTGAACAAAGACATCAAATCCTAAGGGAACTGACATTTTTGGAGACAGACTTAGTGTTCTTGCAGGAGACCCATATTATACATTCATCCAATGTGAGGTTGTACTCTAGGGATCATCCCACTTGGTTCTATGCTGACTCTACAACAAAAAAAGCAAAGGGGGTGGCCATCGGGGTTGCTAAAGGGGTGAGATTCTCTCTTGAAGAGAGGATGACAAATCCAGAAGGGAGATTCCTCTTCTTGAAGGGGAATTTAGCGGACAGAGAGGTTACATTGGCAAACGTGTACTGCCCCAATAAGGAACCAGTGAAGTATTTGGGAAACTTACTTAGGATGTTAACGTATTTTAGGAAGGGGTGCGTGATCTTGGCAGGAGATTTCAACTTTTGCCTCGACCCGGACATAGATAGCACCTCGCGTAGGTCAGGGTGCAGATTGTCACAACTTAGGATGATAAAGAAAAAATTTTACCAATGTCAGTTATTAGACATATGGAGAATGTTACATCCCAAAGAACGAGATTTTACATTCTATTCCCAGATACATGGGAAATATTCTAGGATTGACCATATATTGATTGAACATAGATTGATGGAGGACGTGGTGGAGGCGAGAGTTGGGGTCAAGACCTGGTCAGATCAAGCACCTGTTGTAATGAGACTGAAAATTCCAGGGAAACAAACCAACAGGAATATATGGAGAATTAATGAGGAGTTAATAAGACATAAAGTCTGGGGAGCAGAAATAGAAAAAGAACTGGAGCTCTTTTTCCAAATAAATGAGACAGAGGGAATCACAAAAGACATCCTGTGGGAATCACACAAAGCATATATTTGGGGAATTCTAATATCTAAAGGGGCGCAAATGAGGAAGGATAGAAGAAAAAATAAAGATACATTAATAAAAGAGATTTATGATTTAGAACAAAAGCATAAAAAAAAAAAATGTATGATTTAGAACAAAAGCATAAAAAATTACAGGACGAAGAGATACATCACGTTAGTAATAAAAAGAGATGAATTGAAAGAACTACTGGATCAGGAAACCAGACAGGCGTTTAACAGAATAGCCAAGGAAAGATATTTAACTCCATCCCCTGAAAATTTATATAATGTAAATTACATCCCCCTATTAAATGAAATAAGAGCAGAAATTAATAAGTTAGCACCTAGGGTCCTATCATAGATTGGAAGGAAAAATATTATCAAGATGTCAATTCTACCAAAAGTTGCCTATAAATATCAAATGTTGCCGATACCAATACCCCAGTCATTTTTTAGGATTTTAAATCCCTAGTAACAGGGTTTATATGGTAAAAAAAAAATAGGATACGATATGAGGTATTAACCAGAAGTAAGATACAAGGAGGATTAGTATCGGACTTTAAGAAATATTATCATGCGTCAATATTGTCACGGTGTTAGAATGGGGAAGGATAAAAACAGAAAAAAGTTGGGTAAAAATAGAATGCACTAATTTTCTGGTGAACTTCCGCCGGAAGTGGTCATGGGAGGTCGTGCCCCGTGAGCCTCGTGTGAGACTCCCTCCCTAGCAAGCAACCCAGCCGAAAATGGACCGAGAGAGCCGCATGTAAAGAGCGGTGTCGGGACGGCGTGCCGCACGGACATCTTCTCTCCTACCCCGGCCAGCTGTGTGCGGTGATTGCGTACTATAGCAGAGCCGCAAGTCCGGCGCCCGCCATAGACAGCCCGCCAAGCAGAGGAACCGGAGCTCAGGATGCAGGACGAGCACTGCTAGCCCCCACGCACCTGGAGCCCGGTACAAGGAGAGGGGAGAGAGCGGGTGCGAGGCCAACGCGGCGGCGGTAGCGGCCGCCACTGGCCCATGTGGAGTGGCAGACCCCGCGATCGAATCCCGAATCCCTGGATACCAGAACCGAGGGTCTGAAAGGTATCCAGTCCCAACAGATATGTGCCGCTGACTGTCCGAGTGGGTGCCAGGAGAGATCCCTACAATAGCCCCAGACGAAAGCGGCGGTATCATCCTACCTTCTCCACTCAGTTTACTGGGCTGCATGGTCTAACACAGGCAAATTTGGAGAAGAACACAGACCCAGAAGCACAGGACCCCCCCCCCCCCCGAAGACAGAGGACTGGAGAGGGGACTTTTCCTTCTTAAAACCGTGAGTGAAACCCCCTGATATCTACTAAGAATTTATGAACAAATTAAAATTGCCAGAGCTCTCTGCAGTGTAACATAGGTATATGGCTACATGGGGGACAAGTCTGGAAAAGGGATAGAAGAGGATGTGATCTGTAAAATTAGAAACAAAGCTAACTACCTCCTATCACCCGTGGATTGACAGGGAGCAAAGGGGAAAGGCTAACACAGAATTGGAACACTGGGAGAAATCAGTAAAATGCTGAATTTGTGTTGAGGGGTACATAAGCTTGGAAACATATACGGCTTGATAAAATACTCCAGAAAACGGAAGGGTGCCCCTTATTGCTACATCACTGACTTATTTTCCGTAAGATAAAGAGCTAGTATGACCCTTACAAAAAAACGCAAGGTTAAAAAGAACACTGGGAAAACCCCAGGGAAGCCAG
Organism: Pelophylax lessonae; assembly: GCF_965119305.1. Lineage (NCBI taxonomy): Eukaryota > Metazoa > Chordata > Amphibia > Anura > Ranidae > Pelophylax > Pelophylax lessonae. The sequence goes on from NC_138769.1 coordinate 618,418,878, forward strand.
AAGGAGAGATAAGGAAATTCCTTTCTACCAGCCTAAAAACCACAACAGCAAGCAATATGGCGGAGATGGGGGACACACAGACAGATTGGGAATCTAGTGACATCATAGACTCTAGAGCTACGTCACCCCTAGAGGAAAGGGACCTGGGGTCGGACTCCAAATTCCAGAAAGAGCAATCTTTACCCTCCCCAAACGCTCAGTGGGCAGCGCAAATGGCGGAATTTAGAGCCATGATTAGTTCGCTTCCGACCAAAAAGGACATGGAACAGCTAGTGAATCGGGTAGAGGAGACCCATAAAAAGGAAATTCAGCTCATTAAAAAAGAGCTTCAAGTATTGTCCACTAACCAAAGAAAGGAAGATGCAGAAATTGTTGCAATAAAAGAACGGCTAGCAGTACTGGAGAGGAAGGCAGAACACCAGGGTGAAAATGAGGCTAGGCTACAGCTTCAGATGGAAGATATGGAGAATCGAAGCCGTCGCAATAATTTAAGAATTCGAGGTCTGGCAGAGTCATTGAAGGATACACAGTTGGAAGATTCAGTGAACAACTTATGCAAGGATATTATGGGGGCAAGTTATCCGGGTAAAATCGAGTTTGACAGAATTCACAGGGCTCCCGGCCCACTGAAGAGAGACCAGGAAAGACCAAGAGATGTAATATGCAAACTGCACTACTATGTCAAGAAAGAACTGATATTGAGGTTGGCCCGGAACACTAGAGAGTGGAAAATGGAAGGAATGACCATTCAGGTTTTCTCAGATATCTCTAAAGGAACTCTAAAAAGAAGAGCTATGCTGAAACCCATTTTGGAACTAGCTAAGCGAGAGGGATGCACCTACAGATGGGGTTTCCCGTTCACAGCAACATTTAACAGAGATGGCCATTTCTTCACGTTGCGCAATTTTCAAGATCAGACGGCTTTTTTGATTTCCTAGGGGTCCCAGCGATAGAGATCCCAAATTGGTTGGGGAAAATCAATGGGAACCCGCTTAGAGACCTCCCACAACCCCGAGAGATGGAGGGGAGGAGGGAGGGGATGGATTAGAGTTTGAGGCATCAGTCTGGGGGCCATGGGGGATCAGGCCTCTGGGGGACTCCGGAGGTCAGTAAGGACGAGGATGGACGCAATCCTGTTGGTAGCGGGGAGGGAGGGGCCGAGGATGAAGGGAATAGATCCCTCCGTCTAGACCCCCCCCCTGTTTACTTTGTGGAGGAGTTTTTGGGGTGTTATATTTTTTTTCTTTTTTATGCACCAAGAGTATATGGAAATGAGGGAGATATCCTTCACCAATGTATTAATTCTTAATAGAAGTGTTGTTGTAATTTTTTCTGGGTTTTCCCTTTTTTTTTTTTTTTTTTTTGCACTAAGAGTATATGGAAATTAGGGGCATATTTTTCTTCACTGTATTAATTTCTAATAGAAGTGTTGTCGCTACTTTTTTGGGGTTTTTTGGGTTTTTTTTTTGTGACACTGGGAGTACAATGAATATAGGGGCATAATTCCCCTTACTGAATTAAGTCACCGGAGTTGTTTAATATAAGTTTTTCCTTTTTTTTTTTTTTTTTTGCTGGTTTTTGCACCAAGAGTATATGGAAATGAGAGATATATCTTTCACTAATGTATTAATTTTTAATTGAAGTGTTGTTGTTTTTTTTTTTTATTTTATTGCACTAAGAGTACTGTATATGGAAATTAGGGGTATATTCTTCTCCACTGTATTAACTTTTAATAGAAGTGTTGTCGCTACTTGTTATGGGTTTCTTGGGGTTTTTTTTTTTTTGCAGTAGTATATAATAGAGCACAGAATTGAATATAGAATATGCCAATAGAGATTGTGGAAAGCTTGGGTGACCAGATCCCCCAGACCCCCGATCTAAATTAATAGACCTCTGAAACTTAATAGGAAAAGGAGGATAGAGAGATTCAGTATTACAGTGAGAAACAAGAGTGGGTTAGGACGATTAAATGTGAAAGCTGCATATGGAATGGGCTTTACTTATAGCTTTTTACTGACCCCCTATCCCCCCATGTTTTAATATTATACTCTCCCCTTTTTTTTTTTTTCTCGTTTTCACTTTTTTCACGATCAACTTAAGGGTATAATACCCCATACTAAGACACACAGTCGGTAGTAGTTACCGGGTTCTTTATGGTTATTTCTTATTTATTTTTTATAATTTTTTTTTTTTTTTACACAGGATTAATTTGGGGCACATTAGCCCCTATTAAGTAGAGTTTTAAGAGATTTGAGGGAAATGGGAAATTCACGCGCTATTGAGTTATTGGTATTTGGGGGTTTGGTTTTGTTTGTTTTTTTTTTTTTTCTTCTTGCTTATGGCTGTTTTGGGGAAGGTATGGTCAGACATCAAGGCTCCAAGATAAACTAAGACAAACATAGAGGTATAAGAGGGCAATAACTCAGAGGTATAGGAAACTAGGGGGTTAGGTAGGGAGAGAGGTCCGGAAGAGAGGAAAAAAATTTTTGGTGGGCGGATACAAGGAAATAAAGTAAACAAGCATATAAATAAGTATAGGGAGGGAGAAACGGGGACAGAGGGGATTGCCTCAGGTATTTCCCTGAAAAAGTTAGAACACACAGGTGGCAGTAATATGCCATGTGTTGGAAGGATTTAATAATCCGACCTGGGATCTGACCGGGAAGAGCTACCAGTTCTACCCGGCAGGGTAAAGATCCACAGGGAAGGGCACGAGAGTGAATGAAATAGTGTGAGGTGGTTGAATAAAAGACTGAGTGAGTGATTGTGTTGTGAGTTATTAATTTTTTTTTTTTTTTGGTCTTTTTCCCTCCCTTACCCCCCTGCTCCTCAGCTTCTGCTTACGTAGCGCACTTTGACAGGTGTAATGGAGAATATAAACATTGTCTCAATCAATGCAAAGGGCCTAAATACACCCGAAAAAAGGCGAATATTATTAGCAGAACTCAAAAGAGTGAAGGCGAATATAGCGTTTATACAAGAGACGCACTTTAGATCGGAGAACTTACCATACCTAAAAAGCAATGCATTCCCATATATATATATCACTCAACCTACCCACAATCCAAATCAAGAGGGGTATCAATATTAATTGATAGTAAGGTGCCATGGCAGTTGGAGGAGAAGCTATGTGATGACAGCGGTAGATATCTCTTCCTAAAAGGGAAAATAGGAGAATTGCAGATGACATTTGCAACATTATATTCTCCCAACAAGCAACAGGACAGATTTGCCGCTAAAACATTGAATGTACTCAGAGAATTTACTCAAGGCCAATTGATTCTGGGAGGAGATTTCAATACACCGCTGTCTCCCTTGGCTGATGCCTCCAGAACCAAACCTACTTCATCTGCTGGGATGTGTCGGCGGATGAGGAAAAATATACATAAAGAACAATTGATAGATGTATGGCGTCTCCAACATTCCAACATCCAACTGAAAAGGAGTATACTTTTTTTTCTCACCCGCATGGGACTTATTCGAGAATAGACTTTTTTTTGGTGCCACATGCCCATCTTCTAGCGGTAAAACACACTGACATCGACAACATTTCATGGTCAGACCATGCAATGGTGTCGATGATCTATAACATCTCTACAGTCAAATCAACTAAACAAAGATTCTGGAAATTAAACGAAAGTTTGTTACAGATAGAGGAAGTAAGATCAGAGGTACAAAAAGAACTTAAGGATTACTTTGATCTTAATGATATACCTGGCTGTGCGATAGGCACATTATGGGAGGCACATAAATCAGTGATAAGGGGAATCTTAATTAAACACGGTGCAAGAATAAAAAGGGAAAGGAATAAACAATTACTAGTATTACTAGACAAGCTTAGAATACTAGAAACAGAACATAAAAAAAAAAAAGGAAAATATAGCAGTAGGGGAATTGACTCTCGTAAGAAAGCAAATACTCGACTTAATGCATTATAAAGCTAAAGCAGCGATACAAGTATCAAAGAAAATTACGTATGAGTCAGGGAACAAATGCGGAAAAGCGTTAGCAAGATCTGTGCATAATCAAAAAGTAAGATCCTACATCCCACAAATTGTTTCCCCAGAAGGAGTTAAAAAAATATTGCCGGATCAAATAATGGAGGAATTCAGGAATTTTTATTCATTGCTATATAATCTGCCGGAAATAGGAAAAGAGCAAAAGGAAATAGATGACTATATGGTACAATCAGGAATACCGAAACTCTGAGGAAGATAAAGAGGACCTAGAAAGACATATTTCACAGAAAGAAATAGAACAGACCATAAAAAGTATGAAAAGTGGCAAAGCGCCAGGTCCAGATGGCCTGACATCACAGTACTTCCATGTATTGGCCCCCATTTTGGGACCATACATGGAGAGACTGTTTAATGAGAGAGGCCCAGAGGGAACATTATCTAGGGATACATTAACTACCTATTTAATGTTAATATTGAAAGAGGGTAAGGACCCTTCGAATTGCGGAAGCTATAGGCCCATTTCGCTCCTGAACTTGGATTTAAAAATTTATACAAAAGTCATAGCGGCAAGGATGGCAAAGGTACTCCCCAAAATAATACATTTAGACCAAGTGGGCTTCATGGCGGCGAGGGAAGCAAAGGATAGTACTACTAGAGTTCTTAATTTAATTCATATAGTCACCAAAACAGAAACACCGTGTATCATACTGAGCACCGACGCAGAAAAGGCCTTCAACAGAGTTGAATGGACCTTTATGCAGTCGGTGCTCAAGTATATAGGAGTAGGAGAAATAATGCGGGAAAGAATAACAAGGGTATATTCCAACCCGACTGCAAGAGTAAAGGCAAATGGGGTGCTATCGGAACCTTTGAGTATATAAAATGGCACAAGACAGGGGTGCCCATTGTCCCCCCTGTTATTTGTGTTGACATTGGAGCCCTTTTTGAATAAAGTCCGACTAAATCAGGATATAAAAGGAGTCTTGATAGGTAAGGAACATTTATAAGACTGCAGCATATGCAGATGATCTGCTGTTTACTTTGACAGAGCCAGGAATATCGCTACCAGTTCTCCTAGAGGAAATCAAAAAATACGGAGAATTATCAAATTTCAAAATAAACTATAGGAAATCCGAAGCAATGGGTGTGGGATTATCAAAAGCAAGTAAGGACAGATTAAAGAGCAATTTCGGATTTTCATGGGTAGAGAAAGCAGTGAAATATCTAGGGACTTATATACCCGCAAAGCTAGCCCAGATATATGAACTAAACTTCACCCCCCTGATTGGAGAGACAAAGAAAATTTTGGAACAATGGAGGGGAGGCCTTCATTCATGGTTTGGAAGAGGCAATTTGATTAAAATGAATATTTTGCCAAAATATTTATATATTATGAGAGCGCTCCCAGTTAAAATTCCTAACAGTTTTTTCAAAACTATGCAGGGTGTGTTTGGAGGATATATCTGGGCGGGTAAAAAACCACGTATAGCGCGTAATACTATAACACTTCCCAAAAATATGGGTGGGTTAGCCATACCTGACCTGCATAGATACTACCACGCAATTCATTTAAATAGAATATTGGACTGGTGGCACCATCGGGAAACGAAAAGGTGGGTCCAAATGGAACAAGCTCAAACGATGGTCTCATTAAAGAGAGCAATTTGGTGCTATAAGGCACTCCCCAAATCTTTGAAAACACATCCCTTGCTGGGAAATACAATAAAAATAGGATATCAGCAGACCCCGAGACAAAACCTAACTTCAACCGAATCTCCACTATACCCGATCTTGGGAAATCCTAAATTCACCCCAGGCCTAGAGAGACAGCATTTAAAAAAATTATGGGAAAAAGGACAAGATGGCATCAAAACTTTTACGAGCCAGCAGATGTGGCCCCCAATTGGTAGATTAACAGATGAGGAGGGACCATATAGGCTACTCTTATGGGAAGCATTCCAATTGCGACATTTTTTAGAGTCGCTGCCGGAACCGGAAAAATTTAAGAAACCACTGACACACTTCGAGAAACTATGTGAGAAAATAGGAGGCATAGATCGCCCACTATCTATTCTATATAAAATGCTGAACACTCCATTAGACCAACCGAAGTTGAAATGGTTGGAAAAATGGAAAGCGGATCTAAATATAGAGATAACAGATACAGAGCATGTTTAGGGCAATATTTAGACCAACTAAATGTACTAAAATTCAGGAAATAAACTATAAAATCCTGGCGAGGTGGTATCACACACCAGTCAAAATGCATAGGTGGCACACCCAAGAATCGGACAGGTGTTGGAGATGTGGAGAAGGGGAAGGCACTTTATACCACATCTTTTGGAACTGCCCAGAGATAAAGAAATTTCTCTATCGCTCATTGACAGACGTAGTCCTCGGTGATTCAACACCCTCGGGTTATGCTGCCCTCCACAGGAGTAGGACTAGACAGGAAAGAAAATGCTCTGGCCACACCCTAGGAGCAGTCCCCGAGGGTATATCCTCTCTCTCTCTGCTACAGCAAATCAGTTTTTTTTTCTGTCTAGTCAGGAGTAAGGACCTAGATACCTTGCTGGGATCTTCGGTCCTGGCAGGATTTTTTTTCTTAAAAAGCTTTTTAGACAGCTTTTTTTCTCCAGTGTTCCTGTGAGATCTTCAAGCAAGAAAGCTGAACTGGGCGACGAGCAGGATGTTGAGATCCAGTGGTCACCCCAGTTCAGCCTACGAGCGCGTGCAGGCCATAGCTCCGCGCTGGGTCGGCCGCGACATAGTCCCACTGGACGGGGACTGACCCTGCGAGTTAAACGTCTCGCTGAAACGCCAAAGACCATGAGTCACGGCGCCCGCATTGGTCGACAGCCCTCCAACTTCGGTGGAGAGGGGTACTGTCAGGAGTTGGCGCCCGCCTGGTTCCGGTACGGTGAGTAGTATGTTCCCCCATTTCCCCTGACGGGTCCTGTGGTGAACGCGGGCCCCTCTCTGTATGGTAAGGATGGGTTCCCCTCTATCCTATAACATGGCACAGATCCCCCTATTTTGAGTGTGATTTTTGTGTACAAAAAGCCAGGAGGCTTGGTTTGGGAGCTGACAATCTAATTGCAAGTATGTTTAAATGATTGTAATCAGTGGCAGTACTGGAATCTTACTGTGATAAGAGAAAGTATCCTACCTTTTTTTTCTTTCTTCTCTTTTTCTTTCCCTCTCTTCCTCCGCTCTCTGTTCTCTCTTTCTCCTCTTCCTGCCACGAGGATGGAGGATCTCACCGTCTTCTCCCTGAATCTAGCATTCTAGGCCTTAATATACCGGAAAAGAGAAGGATGCTGCTTAATGATCTTAAGCGTTCCAGGGTGGATGTGGCCTTTGTCCAGGAGACCCATTTTAGAGGTGACAGAGCTCCCAGGATTACGAACAGAGAATATAATCTAGCTTATCATTCCATGAATGCCGATGCCAAATCTAGAGGAGTGACTATTTTACTGTCTTCTAGACTCCCCTGGATATTGAAAGAGACCTTAACTGACCCGGCGGGACGGTTTTTGTTTATTAAGGGGAGCTTGGGAGACATACAGCTTACACTGGCAACAGTGTATGCACCAAATGAATGCCAAGCTAGTTTTCTCAAACGAGTAACTAAACTGCTTATGGAGTTCACGGAAGGACAGCTTATACTAGGTGGGGACTTTAATGTCCCACCACTGGCCAGACTGGATACATCTACGGGTAGATCAGCTATATTGCCGTCTGCAAGTAAAAGTATTACACAGACGTTTTTCAGTGCCCAATGGATAGATGTGTGGCGTTTACTACACCCTTCTGAAAGGGACTACACATTTTATTCAGCCCCTCATAAGGCCTATTCACGGATCGACTATTTCTTAATACCGCACAGACAGCTTCACGCGGTTAAAGCATCAATAACTGGGGACATAACATGGTCAGACCATGCGCCGGTACTACTTACTTATTCTTTATCAGATTTTGCCGCCTCTCGGCAATGCTTTTGGAGGCTGAATGAGAGCCTCCTACAGATTCCTGAAGTTCTGACGGATATTTCATCTAAATTACAGGAATACTTTCAGATGAATGACCTGGAGGGATGTGAGATAGGGAATCTGTGGGAGGCCCATAAAACTGTTCTCAGGGGGCTTCTTATTGAACGCGGATCTAGACTTAAAAAGGAACGGGATAAACAATTAACACAGGTCCTAGTTACGCTTCGTCATCTTGAATCCCAATATAAACATGCTACGTCACCGGCCTTAGAAACTGAACTTATAAGAACAAGGCAACAAATAGCCGACCTTCTTTTGTTCAGAGCTAAAGCGGCTCTTCAGAGGAGCCGAGGTAGGGGATATGAAATTGGAGACAAATGCGGGAAACTGCTCGCACAGTCTGTGAGAGACCCGCAGATGTCGACCTATGTTCCTAATATTATTTCAAGGCAGGGCCATAAATGAACACCTCCCAAACAGATTGTGGGAGAGTTTGGACGATTTTACTCCTCACTGTACTCACTAATAGAGAACCCTACTCCTATTTCTGAGATGGAGGAATATCTTGTGAAATCTCATCTTCCTACACTCTCTACGGAGACAAGAGAGCAGTTGGATGAACCGATCACTCTGTTAGAGGTCCAACATGTCTGATGAGGGAGTGGCCTTGATGCATTCGTAGGCGGAGGGGACGGGGGAACTGCCTCTGTCGGGGCTGGGGGGGGAGGGGGAGGAGGAGTGGAGGGAGGGGAGAGAGAGGGGGGGGGAAATTTTTTTTTTTCTTTTTTTTTTTCTCCCGGGGGGGAGGGGGGAGGGTTAGGGTATGTTTAGTTACAGTTTGAATAAATGAAATAGAATTGGAATAGACGGGGAAGATAAGGATGTCACCTGCCCATTACCGTGAATACTTGTTATGGATAGTGATATAAATTGAATAAACCTAGCTTACGTGTTCATAGTGGGGATAGGGGAGACAAGTATTAAGGAACTCCTCCCTTTTAAGGGTTAACCGAGTTTATTCTTGGATGATAATCTGTTTTGATATGTATTCTTATTTCATTTGTGACTTCATGTAAATTTTGTGTGTTTGAAAAAAAATAATAAAAATTATATTTGAAAGAGGGTAAGGACCCTTCGAATTGCGGAAGCTATAGGCCCATTTCGCTCCTGAACTTGGCTACCTGTCAGAAGCCACAGGACATGTATGCAGCTTTCCAGGTCATTCCTCCAGCTAAAGCATGCCTCCCGACGGCCACGCGGTCCGCCAGGGTCCGGTACCGCCGGCCAAGTTGATCTCCATGAAGAGAAAGGTTTTGTGATGCCGAGATACTCTGCAGTCACGCCGCTATTCTGTAACAGACCGCCGTAGATCGCACGAGGCCGCCATTTTGGCGTAGCCTCGTGTCTTCAGCATGGGGGCGGCCATGTTTGAGGTGACCCAAACACCTCGTGGAGCTAGGGGAGGCGCCGGAAGGCGTACAGAGGGGCGGAGCCGCCTCCTTTCTTCCCGGGCAGCCAGCCAAGAGACTTCCTGTCTGTTCGAGACAGTGCTGAGACTAGTTGCAGATAGACCTGGGGGTCTATCTCTCTCTCTCTCTCTCTCTCTCTCGCTCGATAGGGATCCCTAGCAGGTAACACTGAGGGGCTTTGTGGCGCTGGGGGTCTGAAAAAAAAAAAAAAAAAGTTTTATTTTGGATTGAATTTTCCGGGTAGTAACTGTAATTATCATGGACCCTGCCACACAAGTACCCCCACCTGTTTCCCTCGAGGGGGCCACGGGACCCGCCGGTGCACAGAGTATGGATGCATTTACAGCAGTTTTGGAGTCTATGGTGGCTCGGGTGGAGGCGGCCTGTCAGGAACGGGGGTCAAGAAAGCGACCTCCGCCTACCCCTATATCATCTGACACTTCAGACTCAGAGTCTGAGATGGTCATTGCAGCTGCAGGTCCCTCTGCAAGGGCTGTTGTCTCAGGTAAAGTTCCTTCAGACAGTGAGGAGGACGTTCATACTTCCGCCATAATTCGAGAAGAAGCATTGGTGGACGCACTAGTTGTGGCGGTTCGGGAAACCTTAAGACTTGAGGTTTCACCGGCAGAGGCAACTGAAACAGAGATTCCCTTTGGTACTAACAAACCCACCAAAACGGTGAAGGTTTTTCCTGTACCCAAGTGTTTTGGTAATAAAATTAAAGAAGAATGGGAGCATTCTAAGCGTACCTTTACTATTTCCAAACGTATTGCTAGACGCTATCCGTTTGAGGAATCCCTCATTAAGAAATGGACGGTACCACCAGTGGTAGACCCACCTATTTCCAGACTGAATAAAGCCACGGTTATTCCAGTAGAGGACACTTCGTCCTTTAAGGATCCGGTGGATCGGAAGGTGGAAGCGGAGTCCCGCACTATCTTTTCCCTGATAGGGTCAGCATTTAGACCAGTAATTGTCATTGGTCTGGTTTCCCAGACACTTACGGAATGGGCTAGATTGGTACGCCAGGACCTGAGGGGGAAAGATATCCCCCAGGGAACATCTGATTTGATGGAACAGATTATACAAGGGCTACAGTTTGTCTGTGACGCAGCCTTGGATGCTACCCCCCTATTAGGGCATGCATCTATGTCAGCGGTTATCCTCAGACGTGTGCTGTGGTTAAAATGCTGGTCAGCGGACCTAGGTTCCAAAAAGACCTTGACGAATCTCCCCTTTCAGGGGAATCGCCTATTTGGGGCCACCCTAGATGAGATCATTAAGGATGCCACTGGGGGCAAGAGCACTTTCTTGCCACAGGCTGCTAAAGCTAAGGGACCTCGTAACAAGCGAGGACCTTTCTTTACCGCCCATAAAGGGTTCGTACGCCCGGCTGGAACAAGCGGGAAAGGCAAGGCTCCTCCAGGAGGGTTCAAGAAGGGCTGGTCGGACAAACAAAAGACCGACTCAGCCAAACCTGAATCAAAGGATTACACAGCCTGAAGGTGCGCCCCCACCCGGTTTGAGGGTGGGGGGACGTCTTCACCGGTATTCAGGGCATTAGATCGAGCATCGATCACTGCTACCGGTGCGATTCTTCCCTTCCAACATCTAAGTACTACAGGGAGCGGTAGTTACCGTTCCCTGAACAGATCATTTTCTTTACCTTTTCCAAAGATTAGCCTCAGTTCCCCACAAGAATCGGATCCGGTTGAACAGACAGACCAAGAAGCCTCTAGCCAGGTGACTTCGGTCCCTGAGGTTCAACCAGGAGAGATCACTGTTCCTGACAGGAATCAGGTGTCTGATAAATGTGTGGGAACAGAGAACGAGCAGACTTTGTCGGATGGTCGGGGCCAGATAGCTCTAGGGCCGCCTGGTTCAGATCCAGTCAGCGCCAGTGGTCCTAGAAATTCTAGGCTGGCCTCGTCAAGCCGGTCTGGCCGACTTGGACATGCTAGTCGCGGACGTTCCTTGAGAACTTCGTCTCAGGGAGTGTCTGCGGTCTCAAGGACCAATCTTCCATCATGCTTTACAGTCGCTGGTTTTAATGGCCTGGCCATTGAGACCCAGGTACTGAAGGACAGAGGGTTGTCAGCTTCATTTATTCCTACCCTTATTAAAGCAAGGAAAGCGACTTCCAGCAAGGTCTATTATCGCACATGGAAGACTTATATCGCGTGGTGCGAATCGTTAGGGATTCCTCCACGTACCTATTCGGTGACTCGAATATTGGCCTTTCTGCAAAAAGGGGTTGAGCAGAAACTAGCCTTGAGCACCATCAAAGGTCAAGTTTCAGCATTAGCTATCTTCTTTCAGAAACCTTTAGCTACCAAGTCCTTGGTGGGGAATTTCATCCAGGGGGTGCGGCACCTGGCTCCACCAGTCCGCGCGCCCTTACCGCCCTGGGATCTTAATTTGGTTTTGTCGGTTCTACAGAAACCTCCCTTTGAAAACATCAGGGAGATTCCCTTGCTTACTTTATCCCAGAAGGTAGCCTTCTTGGTGGCTATCACTTCTGCACGCAGGGTGTCAGAACTGGCTGCATTATCATGCCAGTCCCCATACTTAGTGATTCATAGGGATAAGGTAGTGCTTCATCCTAAGCCATCCTTTCTTCCAAAGGTGGTTTCAGATTTTCATCTGAATGAAGATATTGTACTACCTTCCTTGTGTCCTCAGCCCAATCATCATCGGGAACATGCGTTGCATTCCTTGGATGTGGTTCGGGCAATCAGGGTATACCTGAAGGCGAAGGCGACGGAATCGTTCCGTAAGACGGATTCACTTTTTGTGATCCTGGATGGCCCCAGAAAGGGGTTGCCTGCATCTGCCGCGACTATCTCCAAATGGATCAGACAGACGGTGGTACAGGCTTATTCTATTAAGGGTCGGAGTCCTTCGTTCCCTGTTAAGGCGCACTCCACTCGAGCGCTCAGTACTTCCTGGGCCTTCCGCCATCAGGCGTCAGTGGTCCAGGTATGTAAGGCGGCCACCTGGTCGTCGGTACATACCTTTTACAAAGATTGATGTGATGGCATCGGCGGATGCCTCATTTGGCCGCAAGGTTTTGCAGGCCGCAATTTGAGGAGGGTTTTTTTCTGTTGAGTCTCATCACTGAGGATGAGCATTGTAAACTTCTAGTTGGCACTGGTTGGGCCTTCTAGATTGGATTTGATTTCCATTTTCCCACCCCTCATTTGTGGTACTGCTTTGGGACGTCCCGAGGGTGTTGAATCACCGAGGACTACGTCTGTCAATGAGCGATAGAGAAAAATGGATTTTTGTAAAATCTTACCGTAAAATCCTTTTCTCTTAGCTCATTGACAGACGTAGTACCCGCCCCTCTGTTTTGGAGTTGGGTTGGGTTAAATTCTCTAGACACTGCTTTGTGACATAACTGATTTGCTGTAGCAGAGAGAGAGAGGATATACCCTCGGGGACTGCCCCTAGGGTGTGGCCAGAGCATTTTCTTTCCTGTCTAGTCCTACTCCTGTGGAGGGCAGCATAACCCGAGGGTGTTGAATCACCGAGGACTACGTCTGTCAATGAGCTAAGAGAAAAGGATTTTTACGGTAAGATTTTACAAAAATCAATTTTTTGGTCAGAGATTGGGGACATAGTCCAAAAAGTAACAGACTTTAAAATCGAGGGAGAAGCCGCCTTCTGCCTCTTACAGATATCAGGGCAGACAGAGAGGAAATACGCAAGATCAGTATTACCACACATGATGAATGCTGCAAGAGCATGCATTCCCCAACACTGGAGAAAAAAACAAGCTCCTTCATTGCTTGAATGGGTAAGAAAACTAGAACACATTAATAAAATGGAGGACCTAGTGCTCTCTTCACAACACAAACAGGAGCAATATAAAAAGACATGGAGAACATGGAATTTATTTATAGCTTCGGATAGAGGCAAACAATTGTTGGTACCACCATCTCAAAACGCAGAAGGAGTCCCTAGTTCCAGTAGAGGGGGAGGGGAGACGTAGGGGAGGGGAGGAGAATTAATTTGTATGTCCCCCCCCCTTTTTTTTTTTTGTGTTGTGGTCGCTGTTGGTATGGGAATGTGGGCTGAGTGATGGGGGTATGAATGGGGGGATTGAGGGAGGGGGGGGTAACTTAGAAAAAAAAAAGAGGGACAAGGAAGAGAATGAACGGATAGAAAGAAGAAGGGGAAACAAGGACAAGAGCAGAGGCTAAGGGTCATTTAAATTAAAGCACAACGAAGTAAATAAAAGGCAAGGATTGAAGGAGTAGGCACAGAGAAGGAGACTTGCTGTCTTAACAATATCTTGCCTTAGCTGATTATTTGATAAAGGACCATATATCAATGAGTTGGAAATCTCGGGAGGATGCTATTAGACCCCGGAGATGAGAAAACTGGTGTGGATAATGTCTTTGTAACCCATTAATTTAATATGGTGTTATATATTCTGTAATGACTTCTTTGAAAACTCAAATAAAACGATAAATATAAAAAAAAAAATAGAATGCACTTTGAGTAGCTCACAATTAGGGAAGAGTATATGGATACCACCACAATTCAGAAATGTAAATAATAGGACACACATAACGCAACAGGCAATTACAATTTGGGATTTAATTTATAGAAAGGAAAAGTTGAAATATAATTCACCACTGATCCCTCTAAAAGACACTAATTTTTTTCCACCTGGAGTAGAAACGGTTCACGGAAATCGGTTAGGGAGGGAGGATACACGTTTAAAGGATATATTGGATAGGGGGAAAATGTGCACTTTTGTAGAATTACAACAAAAATTTGGAAAAATAGATGAATGGCGGTATTGCCAGTTGAAGCATTTTGTAAAACCTTTACCACAACCATTAAGAACAGAAAAAGAGCTGTTGCCTTTTGAGGGAATATGCGTATCAGAGAGATATGTGAATAATATCTCAAACATATATAAAATTTTAGCGATCACGATGGAATCGGCAATACCGCCTTTCATAGGGATATGGGAAAAGGAATTGGGGCCACGAGGAAAAGATTTCCATTTAGAAAAGAACATGAGGTTGGTACATAGTTCAGCAATAGATATTAATATGGCGGAAATGAATTACAAATGTATTTCTAGGTGGTATAACACCCCAGACAAAACGTATAAATATCAGACAGAGAAATCAAAAAATTGTTGGAGGGGGTGTGAGGAAGTAGGCACAATGGTGGGACTGCCCGAAAATTTAAAAATACTGGAAGGAGGTGTTAACTTTAATAAAAAAGATTACACATATCGAAGTCCCGGAAGACCTGTGGTTCTGTTTGTTCCATGGCATAAAATGTTCTGTCAAAAAATAAACTTTTGGCCGAATTCATGAGATGTGGGATCGTTGTTCTTTGTTAATACCTTTTAAACTGGTAGAAAGAAGGTGCCCCGACAATAGGGAAATGGTTCAAAAAAGTAGAGTCAATTAAGAATATGGAATTTCCAAGTATTTGTGGAGAAGAGGAAAGAGGGAAGTGGGAGTATATATGGGATTGCTGGGATGAGTTCAAGAAAACTAGGGAATATACCAAAACGAGAGAAGGAGAGGAGGAAAAGTGAGATGTACGGAGGGAGGGGGTTGGAGGGGGGGTTATGGGGTGGGGGAGGGGGAGGGAAATGTATGTTTTCTTTTATAGATTTCGGGAACGTGTTTTCTTGATTTTGTCTTTTGGAATTTGTAATATAAAAATTAATAAATAATAATAATAATAAAAAAAATTGGGGTCTTTTAGTCTCTAGATCTCTCCTCTGACCTTAAAGCATCTGACCACACCAAGATTGGTGTGATAAGATGCTTTCCCAATTTCCAAATGGCGGTGTTTATTTCAGGTGAAACAGAAGTCATGAAATGCTCATAGCTTCTGGTATCATAGGCCATAGAGATGATTTGGGCCATTCTCGTCTGCAATCAGCTCTATGGTTAGATAATTGAACCACCGGCTGCACTCTCTGGTTACCCGGTGGGACAGGAGAGCCCCAGAAAAACCACGGAAGACGGCGGGAGGGGGAGTCCCACTGCTTGTAAGATCACTTTTACATGTAAGCCGACCGCTGGGTGTAAAAAACGGTACCAAGATGATGCCTAAATCTGCAGGCATCATCCTGGTATAACCACTCAATGTCCAGCAACGTACCAGTACATTGCTGGTCCTTGTTTGGCATATATTGTAGGTTTTTTTTTTTTTTTCATGCAGCCTGTGGGCTGAACGAAAAAAAGAAAACCGAACAGATGCCTTCATCCACATCGATCGATGTGGATGAAGAAATCTCTGCCAGAAAATGTGTAGTATACCCATCATTAGCAGTCCAAAACATCCACCCACTTTCTAATGATGGGTATACATGACAAACGCCATGTATATCTAATTTTTTTTTTTTTTTTAACTGCGTGGTGAAATCACCTCCTACAGCGCTGCCATCAGAGATTTCCATATATGCTGAGCGCAAACGCTGTTTGTGTCAGAATATATACAATCAGTGTGGCAGCTGATGAGTGTACCTGCAAGGCAAACTGGTTAACAATAGAATAGAAATAAAACATTACATTGGTACCTGAAAAGTAAAAAATGGTTACCAATGAAAAACAGTAACCAAGTACAGTAAAAGTAGGAAGAGTAGAAGTAGAGAGTAAGAACAGAAAAATAACTCAAACGACAACTATTTTTGGCTTTTTTCTTTATTTTTTTTGTAACTTTTTCTTGTAATTTTTTTTACACTTTTTTTTTTTTACACTTTTTTTTTCTTTAACTGCAACATTCCAGCTTAGGCAGTGGTGGGATTCAAAAATTTTAGTAACCAGTTCCGACTTTCAGGAAAGGTGTCCGATCTATCCGCCGAAATGTTGCAGTCCCACTAAAAATTGCAGATCGCCGCCATTACTAGTAAAAAAAAAAAATAATAATGACTTAGATCTTTCCCCCAGTTTGTAGATGTGATAACTTTTGCGCAAACCAATCAAAATACGCTTATTGGGATTTTTTTAACCAAAAAGATTTAGCAGAAAACAAATTGGCCTAAAATAATAAAAAAAATTGATTTGTGTGAATTTCACCTCAGGGGTCTCATCATCCCCGTCCGGCAGCAGTAGGTCCCCCGGGACTCCCTGTGGGGAAAGAGCTCCTGGTGGGAGATAGCAATGGGGTCCCTGTCCCCAGGGAAGGGGTCCCTGTCCCCAGCTGAGAAGGTGTCCCTGTCCCCAGGGGAGAAGTGGTCCCTGTCCCCAGGGGAGAAGGGATCCCTGTCCTCAGGTGATATGGGGGTCCCTGTCCCCAGGTGATATGGGGGTCCTGGTCCCCAGGGGAGAAGGGGTCCCTGTCCCCAGGGGAGATAGTGTGGTGTGTGGGGGATATATGGGGTCATTTCACTCACCTTGACCAAGCTGCAGGACACTCATCCATAGTCACCTGGGCTCCCTCCAGCAGCAGCATGGATGGGCAATCAGCATATCACCCCGAGGGCGACCTGTGTATGACAGGGGGGAGGAGGGGGGCTGGCCTTTCAGACAACCCTGCTGTGTCCTCCGGCTCTCCTAGTGCACCTGTGTGCTTAAAGTTCATTTGCGCGGGAGTTGACTGGGGGGGGGGGGGGAGGGAGGTCGGGACTCTGGCTGGGGAGGAGACTGTGCCTGGAGGAGAAAGTGGTGACGTCACTGGTTGCTAGACGCCAAGTGGCTCTAGGCTAGCAACCAGTGCTGTGCAGTGCTGTGTGTGGGCTCCGGCCTCCTCCCCGCAGCAGAGAGAGAGCGCCGCGGCCACAGGCAGAGAGAGAGCCAGAGCGGATGATCGATTCCAGATGGTCACAGTAAGTCAGCGGTTCGGCGAACTTCCAAATTTTTTAGTAACAGGTTCTGTGGAACCGGTGCGAACCGGCTGAATCCCACCACTAAGCTTAGGGTCTCTCAAAATGACGATAGCCATCAAACATCTTTCGAGACCCTGTGTAAGTGTGCCCTAGACTGAGCCGTGCTGTACCCTACGCTAATACTCCACTAGTGTGCGGTAGCGTTGGACCTTTGGGGGTGTCTTTGGGTAGGGGTACTCGGGAGGACATGTGGTAAATGCCTCTCATGCAGCCGGCTCACTGCATCTGGTAGGGAAAGTTGGGCAGGAACACCTCCTGGATACCGGTAGGCAGTGATGATCTCTTCCTGGAATTCTAGGAAGGATCCAGTTTGTCCTGATGCTTTGTATAGCACAAAAGCGTTCCGGAAAGGGAGTGCACGAGTTTTGGCCACAGAGGACAGGGAAAAGGCGGTAGTGTTAAATAATTTCTTCTCTTCAGTCTTCACAAAAGAATTGGGGGGCTACACTAACCCAGCTTGTAAGGCCAAACTAAACAACACACCTCAGGAAATACCACCATGGCTAACAGAAGATAGACTTAGAACTAAACTAGAGAAACTTAACATAAATAAATCACCGGGACCTGATGGCTTGCACCCGAGGGTTCTTAAAGAGCTCAGCCAGGTGATTGCCAGACCATTATTCTTGATCTTTAAGAATAGTTTACAGACAGGTATGGTGCCAGCTGATTGGAAAAAAGCCAACGTGGTACCAATATTTAAAAAGGGGCCGAGATATATCCCGGGTAACTATAGGCCGGTCAGCCTAACATCAGTAGTCTGCAAGATTTTGGAGGGGATGTTAAGGGACCACATACAAGACTTTAGTAATGAAAACAGTATTAGTAGTAATCAGCATGGATTTATGAAAAATCGTTCTTGCCAAACCAATCTATTAACCTTCTATGATGAAGTGAGCTGCCACCTAGATAAAGGTAAGCCTGCGGATGTGGTGTACCTGGACTTCGCAAAGGCCTTTGACACCGTTCCCCACAAACGCTTACTGTTCAAACTAAGGAAGGTAGGTATGGACCATAAGGTGGGTACCTGGATAGAGAACTGGCTCCAGGGGAGGTTGCAAAGGGTGGTGATTAATTGGGAGTACTCAGATTGGGCGGGTGTGGAAAGCGGGGTCCCCCAGGGTTCTGTCCTGGGGCCAATCCGGTTTAATTTATTCATAAATGATCTAGAGGAGGGGATATCGAGCAAAATCTCAGTATTTGCGGATGATACTAAATTAAGCATGCCAATATCTTCTGGGCAGGATGTGGAAACCTTACAAGCGGACCTGAACAAAATTATGGGGTGGGCAACTACATGGCAGATGAGGTTTAATGTTGAAAAAATGTAAAGTAATGCACCTAAGGGCCAGAGACCAGAAAGCAAGCTACTCACGGGGGGGGGGGACCTCTGGGTGAGTCTCGGATGGAAAAGGACCTGGGGGTACTGGTAGACAACAGGCTTGGCAGTGGCATGCAATGCCAAGCCGCTGCAAGCAAAGCCAACAGGATACTGGGATGTATGAAAAAGGGGATTCACTCCAGAAATAAAGAGATTATTCTTCCACTCTACAAGACTCTGGTCCGGCCACATCTGGGGTATGCTGTCCAGTTCTGGGCACCGGTCCTCAGGAAGGATGTGCTGGAACTGGAGAAAGTCCAGAGAAGGGCAACAAAAATAATTAGGGGAATGGAGGACATCAGCTATGAGGAAAGACTGCAAGCACTGAACTTATTCTCTCTGAAGAAGAGACGATTGAGAGGGGATATGATATCAATGTACAAATATTGTACTGGCAACCCTAGCATATGGAAAAACCTATTCAGAGAAAGGAAATACAATATAGTACCCAAGGCCAACCACTGCTCAACCCCTTTTTGGAGGAAAGCCAATATTCTAGCCACTGAAATGGAGCGTGGATGCACCCTAATCTATTCACACCACGAGATGTACGGCTAGAAAATCTGAGTCAGAAAGACCCCCGTCCTTCAAGACCTGGCTCTTAATAGCCACGCCATTAAAGCCAGCGACAATAAAGCAGGATGGAAGATCTGCCCTTGAGACAACAGATCTTCTCTGAGAGGAAGTCTCCAAGGAGCATCGGCGACCAACCTTACCAGATCTGCATACCGAGACCATTGAGGCCAGTCTGGGGCAACCAGAATGACCGGAATCCCACCACTATTCAGCGCAGAAGCCTTGGCAGAAGTTTCAGCCGAGGAAATGCATAGATCAGCCGATACTGACCCCAAGGACCCACCAGTGCATCCGTGGCATCAGCCAGAGATCCCGAGACCTGGCTACAAACCTCTGTACCTTCTTGTTGAGCGGAGAAACTAACAGGTCTACATCGGGTGTCCCTCACCGGACACACGACAGGTGAAACACCTCCGGGTGCAGGGACCATTCCCCCCTGATACAACACCTAATGACTCAAGTAATCCGCCTGCCAGTTCTCCACTCCTGGTATATGCATGGCGGAGAGGGCTGGAACCAAATTTTCTGCCCATATTAAGATCTCGGTCACCACCCGGGCAGCCCGGACACTCTTGGTGCCCCCTTGATAATCGACGTAAAGCACGGCCGTCGCATTGTCTGATTGAATCCGAACTGGAGAACCCTGCAGATGATTTGTCCAGTGACTCAAGCAAAGCTTTATCGCTCGGAGTTCCAGAATATTGATCGGAAGTCTGGACTCTTTTAGAGTCCAGGTCTCCTGGACACACAGCTTTTCAATTTTCCCCCCTCCCTCCGTGGATACCAAGGTCCAATACAATGGAAGAGAAGGGCTTGCCCTGACGCAGGGCCAAGGAACGGAGCCGCCACAGAGTAGCACTTCTTGTGGTTTTACTCAACCGAATCAGATTGTCCAAAGATTTTGGATCCTTGTTCCACTTGACAAGAATACCCCTTTGCAGAGGTCTTATGTGGAACTGAACAAACGGAACCGCCCGAAGGTAGACACCATCAGGCCTAGAGCTCAATGAGGACAGAGCGCTGGATAACAGCCACCGAATTGCCCTCTGCAACTTTACAGCTTTTCCGGGGGAAGAAACACCCTTGCAGAGGCTGAGTCCAGATTCAGGCCCAGATAAACCATTTTGGAGGCTGGGACAAGAGCATATTTTCTGAAATTGACGGCCAAACCGAACTCTTACAGAGTCCGTACAGTAATTGACAGATTGCCTACCAGAACTTAGTGGGAGTCTGCTCTTAAAGAGGAGATCATCCAGGTACCCCAGTACCGCAATTCTCTGCTGTCACAGTAATGCCAATACCAGAGCCAACATGCTGGTGAAAACCCTGGAGGACGGAGGCGAGACCAAAGGGTAACGCCACAAATTGATAATGTTCCTCTCCTACAGCGAAGCAAAGAAAATGCTGGTGTCCAGCGTAAATTGGGATGTGCAGATATGCGTCCTCGATATTGATAGAGGCCAAAAAGTACCCTTGGTGTAGGAACGCCACTACTGTGCAAATGGACTCCATTCGAAACCTCTGTTCCCGCACAAAGCGATTCTGAGCCTTGAGGTCCAGTATTGGATGCACTTTCCCTTCTTTCCTGGGAACAGTAAACAGGTTTGAATAAAACCCCTGAAAGCGTTCCCGAGAGGAAACCGGCACAATCAGCCTCTGTGACAGCAGATCTTGTACTGCCTTTTGTAGATCCTTTAACTGATCTGTAGATAGGCATAGATTGGGCCGGACGAATATGTCCAACGGTCGGGACCTGAATTCGATCTTGTAACCTGATCGGAGCAGCTCGTGGGCCCATTTGTCCTGAATCAAGGAGGTCCCTGGTTCCGGACAGAAAACGAAGATGTTCCCCCACCCAAGAATACAGGTTAGGGTGTCCCTTCATGCAGACGGAGATTTGTCCGCAGATCTGGAGGGGCCTGTTCTCGGTTTACCAGACCCGTCTTCTTGGAACCCCCAGATGACCTAAATGGCTTAGGTCCTTTCTCCTGGCCCCATCTATTACGCAGTGACTTGCCCTTAGCGGATAGAGGAATAAGAGTACTCTTCCCACCTGTGAGTCCTTTGATTAAGTTCATCCAACAATGACATTGACATAAAAGGACATAGTCCCCTATAAAGTTGAAAATGAGACCTGCCGTGACGCAGACGTGCAGGCAGAGTATCCCCACACAACAGTGCCCCCACGGCGCCCTCCGGTTCAAGTAGGATGCCAGTCAGTCTACATGTCCCCACCCCCTTGTGGGGGGGGGGGAGGGTGGACACATCCACTGCTCTATCACCCTGGTCAGCAGCTCAAACAGCCTGGTCAGCAGCTCGTACAGCCAGCCTCGAGTAAGCCGCGGCCTAAATTTGGGGCCTGGTCTGGTCGTCCGCCGTCAGCTCTGTCAGCTTGATCAGCAGCTTAGACAGCCTGGTCAGTCGCCTGGACAGCTAGACAGCCAGCTCCATTAGCCGCGAGTAGGCCTTAATTTGAGGCATCCACCTGTCAGCTTGGTCAGGCACCTCATCTCAATCAGCTTGGTCAGCTCGGTCAGGTACCAGGACAGCTGCGAGTAAGCCGCAGACTAAATTTTCAGTTCGACCCAGACACATGAGGCGCAGACCCACAGATGAAGAAACATCTCCCCCCAAGCCTATAACCACCGCAGGGAGCCCAAAGGACATCCCTGCCCCAGTCACTAACCCCCAGGGGGCTAGGAACTTGCTCAAAGACCCCTGTGTGCAATCCAGACAGCCCGGTCTGCAACAACCGCACCCACCCCGCTTAGTGGAGTAAGTGGCATAGCCGGCTCCTACCTAACCCTGGGAGGGGGGGGGGCAAAAGGCCACCGTGACTGTTAGTGGGGCTGGGGGAAATGGAAGGTAACCCAGGGGTTTGACCATCCCAAGGAGGGGCCCACGTCCACCCCGAGAATGCAAGAGCTATGGGGGGACACTACTCACCATACCAACAACAATCGGGTGGGCGCCACTCCAGACAGACTACTGCTCCACTTGGGGTGGGGGTGTTGACAGCCAAGGGGCACGCTACGACTCAGTCCGAACCAGGTCATGTGTGTCTCAGTGAGGTGTTTCACTCGCGGGCCAGCCGCCATCCTTTGGAACTCTGTCGTGGCGAGGCCTAGCGCTGGGCTATAACCTGCACCTGCAAACTCTCTGGCCAGACTGGGAGACCTTAAGAATCTAGGATATCCAGTCCGGCAGTTGATTGCAGTTCTCTCAGGAACATAACTAGCTAAAACATTTTTGACAAAGGTTCCCTTTAAAATAAAAAAACAAGCTAAGACCAAATTCCCAGCCGGGAACTAGGTCCTACTCCTAAACTAGGCAGAAACAAACTGAATCCTATAGCAGAGTGAGTGGGAGTTAAATGCACTGACACTAATTTAAAAAATGCTTTTCTCTATCGCTCATTGACAGACGTAGTCCTCGGTGATACAGCACCTTCGGGTTATGTTGCCTCCACAGGAGCAGGACTAGACAGGAAATTAAAATGCTCTGGCCACACCCTAGGGGCAGTCCCAGAGGGTATATCCTCTCTCTCTCTGCCTCAGCAAATCAGTTATTTTCTGTCTAGTTAGGAGTAAGGACCTAGATACCTTGCTGGGATCTTCGGTCCTGGCAAGATTTTTTTCTTAAAAGATTTTTTAGACAGCTTTTTTTCTCCAGTGTTCCTGTGAGATCTTCAAGCAAGAAAGCTGAACTGGGCGACGGGCTGGATGTTGAGATCCGGTGGTCACCCCAGTTCAGCCTATGAGCGCGTGCAGGCCATAGCTCCGCGCTGGGTCGGCCGCGACAAAGTCCCATTAAGGGACTGACCCCGCGAGTTAAACGTCTCGCTGAAACGCCAAAGACCATGAGTCACGGCGTCCATATCGGTCGACAGCCCTCCCGCCCCGGTGGAGAGGGGTACTGTCAGGAGTTGGTGCTCGCCTGGTTCCGGTATGGTGAGTAGTATGTTCCCCCTTTTCCCCTGACGGGTCTTGTGGTGAACGCGGGCCCCTCTCTGTATGGTAAGATAGAGTCCCCCTCTATCCTATAACATGACACAGATCCCCCTACTTTGAGTGTGATTTTATGTGCAAAGAGCCAGGAGGCTTGGTTTGGGAGCTAACAATCTAATTGTATACATGTTTTAAAGATTGTAATCAGTGGCATTCTGGGAATCTTACTGTGATAAGAATAAGGTACCTACCAGTCAGAAGCCACGGACATGTAGACTGCCTTCCTAAATCAGATCTCCAGCTATAAGCAGGCCTTCCGAACGGCCATGCGGTCCGCCAGGGCCGGTACCGCCAACCACGCCAAATCCCCATGCAGAGAGAGTGTTGTGTGCCCTGCAGCACACCGCTATTCAGTACAGGCCGCCGCCATTTTTTTTGCTGGATTGCACGAGCCGCCATTTTGGCGTAGCCTCGTGTCTCCAGCATGGGGGCGGCCATGTTTGAGGTGATCCAAACACCTCGTGGAGCTAGGGGAGGCGCCGGAAGGCGTGCAGAGGGGCGGAGCCGCCTCCTTCCTTCCTGGGCAGCCAGCCAAAAGACTTCCTGTTTGTCAAGACAGCGCTGTAACCTGTTGCAGTTAAACTCTGAGCATCAAGTGGTGAGCCTGGGGGTCTATCTCTCTCTCTCTCGATCGATAGGGATCCCTAGCAGGTAACACTAAGGGGCTTTTGTGGCGCTGGGGGTCTGAAAAAAAAAAAAAAGTTTTTTATTTTTGAATTATATTATCCAGGAAGTGACTGGAATTATCATGGACCCTGCCACACATATTCCCCCACCTGTTTCCCTCGAGGGGGCCACGGGACCCGCCGGTGCACAGAGTGTAGAGGCATTTACAGCAATTTTGGAGTCTATGGTGGCTCGGGTGGAGGCGGCCTGTCAGGGACGGGGGTCAAGGAAGCGACCCCCGCCTACCCCTATACTATCTGACACCTCTGACTCAGATTCAGAGATGGTCACTGCAGTTGCAGGTCCCTCTGCAAGGGCTGTTACCTCAGGTAAAGCTCCCTCAGACAGTGAGGAGGACGTTTCTTCTCCCGCTATAATTCAGGAAGAAGCATTGGTGGACGCACTAGTTGTGGCAGTGCAGGAAACCTTAAAACTTGAGGTTTTACTGGCAGAGGCAACTGAAACAGAGATTCCTTTTGGTACTAACAAGCCCATCAAAACGGTGAAGGTTTTTCCTGTACCCAAGTGTTTTGGTAATAAGATTAAAGGAGAATGGGAGCATTCTAAACGTACCTTTACTATTTCCAAGCGTATTGCTAGACGCTATCCGTTTGAGGAATCCATCATTAAGAAATGGACGGTACCACCAGTGGTGGATCCACCTATTTCCAGGCTGAATAAAGCCACGGTTATCCCAGTGGAGGACACTTCGTCCTTTAAGGATCCGGTGGATCGAAAGATGGAAGCAGAGTCCCGCACCATCTTCTCTCTGATAGGGTCAGCATTTAGACCAGTAATTGTTATTGGTCTAGTTTCCCAGACACTTACGGAATGGGCGAGAATGGTACGCCAAGACCTTAGGGGAAAAGATATTCCCCAGGAGACATCTGATTTGATGGAACAGATTATACAAGGGCTACAGTTTATCTGTGACGCAGCCTTGGACACTACTCCCCTATTAGGGCATGCATCTATGTCAGCGGTTATCCTCAGACGTGTGCTGTGGTTAAAATGCTGGTCAGCTGACCTAGGTTCCAAAAAGACCTTGACAAATCTCCCCTTTCAGGGGAATCGTCTATTTGGGGCCACCCTAGATGAAATCATTAAGGATGCCACTGGGGGCAAGAGCACTTTTTTGCCACAGGCTGCTAAAGCTAAGGGACCTCGCAACAAGCGAGGACCTTTCTTTACCGCCCATAAAGGGCGCCCGGCTGGAACAAGCGGGAAAGGCAAGACTCCTCCAGGAGGGTTCAAGAAGGGCTGGTCGGACAAACAGAGGACCAACTCAGCCAAACCCGAAGCAAAGGAGTACACAGCCTGAAGGTGTGCCCCCACCCGGTTTCAGGGTGGGGGGACGTTTTCACCGGTATTCAGGACATTAGATCGAGCATCAACTACTACTACCGGTGCGATTCTTCCCTTCCAACATTTAAGTACTACAGGAAGCGGTAGTTACCGTTCCCTGAATAGATCTTTTCCTTTACCTTTTCCTAAGATTAGTCCCAATGCCTCACAGGAATCGGATCTGGTTGACCAGACAGGCCAAGAAGCCTCTAGTCGGGTGACTTCGGTCCCTGAGGTTCAACCAGAAAAGATCACCCTTCCTGATAACAATCAGGTATCTGATAAATGTGTGGGAACAGAAAACGACCAGACTTTCTCGGATGGTCGGGGCCAGATACCTCTAGGGACGCCTGGTTCAGATCCAATCAGCGCCAGTGGTCCTAGAAATTCTAGGCTGGCCTCGTCAAGCCGGCCTGGCCGACTTGGACATGCTAGTCGCAGACGTTCCGTGGGAACTTCGTCTCAGGGAGTGTCTGTGGTCTCAAGGACCAATTTACCATCGTGCTTTACAGTCGCTGGTTTTAATGGCCTGGCCATTGAGACCCAAGTACTGAAGGACAGAGGTTTGTCTGCTTCAGTCATTCCTACCCTTATTAAAGCAAGGAAAGCGACTTCCAGCAAGGTCTATTATCACACATGGAAGACTTATATTGCGTGGTGCGAATCTTTAGGATTTCTTCCACGTACCTATTCGGTGACTCGAATATTGGCTTTTTTGCAACAAGGGGTTGAGCAGAAGCTAGCCTTGAGCACCATCAAGGGTCAAGTTTCAGCATTAGCAATCTTCTTTCAGAAACCTTTAGCTACCAAGTCCTTGGTGCGGAATTTCATCCAGGGGGTGCGGCACCTGGCTCCACCAGTCCGCGCGCCCTTACCGCCCTGGGATCTTAATTTAGTTTTGTCGGTTCTACAGAAACCTCCCTTTGAAAACATCAGGGAGATTCCCTTGCTTACTTTATCCCAGAAGGTGGCCTTCTTGGTGGCTATCACTTCTGCTCGCAGGGTGTCAGAACTGGCTGCATTATCATGCCAGTCCCCATACCTAGTGATTCATAGGGATAAGGTAGTACTTCATCCTAAGCCATCCTTTCTTCCTAAGGTGGTTTCAGATTTTCATCTGAATGAAGATATTGTACTACCTTCCTTGTGTCCTCAGCCCAAGCATCATCGGGAACATGCGTTGCATTCCTTAGATGTGGTTCGGGCAATCAGGGTATACCTGAAAGCTACGGAATCATGCCGTAAGACGGATTCACTTTTTGTGATCACGGATCGCCCCAGAAAGGGTTTGCCTGCATCTGCCGCGACCATTGCCAAATGGATTAGACAGACGGTGGTACAGGCTTATTCTATTAAGGGTCAGAGTCCTCCGTTCCCTGTTAGGGCGCACTCCACTCGAGCGCTCAGTACTTCCTGGGCCTTTCGCCATCAGGCGTCAGTGGTCCAGGTATGTAAGGCGGCCACCTGGTCGTCGGTACATACCTTTACAAAATTCTATAAAATTGATGTGACGGCATCGGCGGATGCCTCATTTGGCCGCAAGGTTTTGCAGGCCGCAATTTGAGGAGACCGGTGGTCTACCTCGAGGGTTTTTTTCTGTTTGAAAAAAAAAAAATTTTTCTTTTTTGTTGAGTCTCATCATTAAGGATGAGCATTGTAAACTTCTAGTTGGCACCGGTTGGGCCTTCTAGATTGGGATTTGAATTTCATTTTCCCACCCCTCATTTGTGATACTGCTCTGGGACGTCCCGAAGGTGCTGTATCACCGAGGACTACGTCTGTCAATGAGCGATAGAGAAAAATGGATTTTTGTAAAATCTTACCGTAAAATCCTTTTCTCTTAGCTCATTGACAGACGTAGTCCCCACCCCTCTGTTTTTGAGTTGGGTTGGGTTAAAATCTCTAAAGACTGCTTTTTGACATAACTGATTTGCTGAGGCAGAGAGAGAGAGGATATACCCTCGGGACTGCCCCTAGGGTGTGGCCAGAGCATTTTAATTTCCTGTCTAGTCCTGCTCCTGTGGAGGCAACATAACCCGAAGGTGCTGTATCACCGAGGACTACGTCTGTCAATGAGCTAAGAGAAAAGGATTTTACGGTAAGATTTTACAAAAATCCATTTTTCCTGATACCAACATGGCACCAGTGAAGAGTGCCATCTCTGCCTCAGTGCAGTATCCATCTGGATTCAGCCTCTCCCAGTGCGCAGTCCCACAGAAGGAGCTCCCTTCTGTGGATCTTGATGAGGCCTGCAGTGTTACCTCATTAGGAACTAAATCTGCAATTTTCTTTGTGACTGCAGAATTTTGTGGATGATGGGTAGGCTAGTTACCTTGTTTCTTTTCTTGTTACCTTGTTTCTTTTCTGGTTTCCTCTGTGCCATACAGGGTTGCCTTTACCTGTACAGTGCCTTGAAAAAGTATTCATACCCCTTGAGATTTTCCACATTTTGTCATGTTAAAACAAAAAACGTAAATGTATTTTATTGGGATTTTATATGATAGACCAACACAAAGTGGCACATACGGGTGCATCTAAAAAAAAAATATAGAATATAATCAAAAAGTATATATTTTTTCAGTAATTCAATTCAAAAAGTGGAACTCCTATATTATATAGATTCATTACATACAGAATGATATATTTCAAGCATTTCTTTCTTTTAATGTTGACGATTATGGCTTACAGCTAGTGAAAACCCAAAATTAAGTAGTTCAGAAAATTTAGATTTTTTTTTTTGTGAAAAAGTTCAATATTTTAGACTCATGGTGTCACACTCTAATCAGCTAATTAACTTGTAAAGGTTTCCTGAGCCTTTAAATGGTCTCTCAGTCTGGTTCAGTAGGTTACACAATCATGGGGAAGACTCCTGACTTGACAGTTTTCCAGAAGACAGTCATTGACATCCTCCACAAGGAGGGTAAGTCACAAATGGTCATTGCGAAAGAAGCTATCTGTTCACAGAGTGCTAAATGCAGGCATATTATTGGAAAGTTGCCTGGAAAGTAAAAGTGTGGTAGAAAAAGGTGCACTAGCAACAGGGATAACTGCAGCCTTGAGAGGATTGTGAAGCAAAGGCCATTCAAGAATTTGGGGGAGATGAACATGGAGTGGACTACAGCTGGTGTCAGTGCTTTTAGAGCCACCACATACAGACATAGCCAGGACATGGGCTACAACGGTCGCATTCCTTGTGTCAAGCCACTCCTGAATCACAGATGATGTCAGAAGCATCTTACCTGGGCTAAGGAGAAAAAGTACTGGACTGTTGCTCAGTGGTCCAAAGTCCTCTTTTCGGATGAAAGTAAATTTTTTCCAGCAGGACTTGGCACCTGCCCACACTGCCAAAAAACCTCAATACCTGGTTTACTGAAACTCGCCTGACCTTATGCCCCATACACACCTGCAGATTATCTGCAGACTTTTGTCTGCAGACTTACCAAAACCATATAATATGAGGTCAAACCTAAACACTTTCAATTTGTATGCAATCCGGCAGGCCCTTGCACTACATAGAAAAGGTAAGTCTGCAGATAATCTGCACGTGTGTATGGGGCATAAGCCCCATAGAGAATCTGTGGGGTATTGTCAAGAGGCAGACGAGAAACACCAGACCCAACAATGGAGACGAGCTGAAGGCTGCTATCAAAGCAACCTGGGCTTCCATAACACCTCAGCAGTGCCACAGGCTGATCGCATCCATGCCACCCTGCATCGAGGCAGTAATTCATTCAAAAGGAACCCCGACCAAATATTGAGCGCATACTATACTGTACATGGACATACTTTTCAGTAGGCCAACAGTTCTGTATTAAAAATCCTTTTTTTTTTTTTATTGGTCTTATGTGATATTCTAATTTTCTGAGATACTGAATTTTGGGTTTTCACTAGCTGTAAGCCATAATCAAAATTAAAAGAAAGAAATGCTTTAAATATATCACCTACTGAAACAAATTACTTTTTGATGATATTCAATTTTTTGGAGATGCACCTGTAATTGTGAAGTGGAAGGAGTATGATAAATGTTTTTTTAAATATTTTACAAATAAATATTTGAAAAGTGTGGCATGCATTTGTATTCAGCCCTCTTTATTCTGATGCCCCTAAATAAAATCTAGTAGAACCAATTGCCTTCAGAAGTCACCAAATAAGTAAATATACTGAGATTAAATTACACACAGGTCAACTATAAGTACAGATGTTCTGCAAAGTCCCTCAGAGGTTTGTTAGAGAACCTTAGTGAACAAACAGCATCATGAAGGCCAAGGAACACACCAGACAGGTCAGGGATAAAGTTGTGGAGATGTTCAAAGCTTGGGATCATTTTTTATAACCTAACCCTGCTTTAAACATCTCACAGAGCACTGTTCAATCCATCATCCGAAAATGGACAGAGTAGGGCACAACTGCAAACCTACCATTTACGTTTTTGGTTGTAACATATAAAAATATGGAAAATTTTAAAGGGTATAATACTTTTTCAAGTCACTGTCCTTTTGCTTCCCCCAATTATTCCTTTATGTCTTGCTTTATCTAGCCTTCTGCTTGTTTCTTTGTTCTTTCTTGTACTTTCTATATTTTTTCTCCTCTTAAAACTTCCCTGGGGTGTGTGCAGTTTTCCCAATGCCTGGGCGTCTTGGCGTCACTACTGGCAGCGCGCAGCTGCCTGGCTCTATTTTTCTATTCCGGGGCGCACTTTCAAAGACGTCATCTGGGTGCGTCAGCTTGTGCTTGCGGGAGGGCCAGGCACCATCTTAGTTGTGGGAAAAAACTCTCCCACTTGCCAGAAAAGGGAGGGGGAACCCCGGGGGATAATTTAAAAACCTCTTTAGGCTTCCTGTCTGTGGCTAAGTTTGAGCCTCTACAGCCTAGCTCCAGGCTGTGTAGTTTTTTGTTCCCGGGCAGACAAGCTTCCCTCTGGCGCTCCCTGCTGCTCGGTGCAGGTATAGCACAAAAAATTATTTTGGGATTCATTTTGAAAATCTTTTTATCTGCGACTAAAAATTTCCTGCTCTTTCTCACTATTTTGTTTTCAGCTATCTTTGGTTTCCAGCTGGTCAGCCTCTTATTTTCCTCAAACCATGAGTCATTCACCACTTATAAAAAGACCCTGAACCTCCAAGGTAAGATGCCATGTTGGTAAGTTTTCAGGAACTTTAAAAGAGTGGCTTCTTATGCAAGTTGCTTTGATTTGTTTCAGCCCCACACACTCTTAAACATAAAGAGCCAGAGAGGACAGGGCTTCTTTAGAGGAGTGTAGCCCTAATCACCGCTTCCACTCTAGGAAAAAATCCAAAAAGAGACGTTATTCTTGTTCTCCGGAGCAACGCCAGCGCCCCAGTAAAAAGTCCTGCTGGGCCTGTGGCGCAGTACCTATGCCCAAAAGGATGGTTATTGTTTGTAAGGGCTGCCTGGATGAATTTGCAGTCGACAGGGAACAAGAGAATGCCAAAGTGTCATCCTTATTAGAGGAGGTGGTGTAAGACTATTTCTAAACTCACTTCAGTTATCCTGGCAGGGCAGCCTACTAGCTGTGAGAGAAAAAGATTATTCAGCGCTGCTACTACTACTACTATTAATCAAACTAGGAATGTGCAAATGAGCAGATGTGCAAACAAACTGCAATAAATTATATCAACAATACTTTGTGCAATCCATCAAAAGTTCAATAAATCCATCATTATTAATATCCGTATGTAAAAATGTCCATACAGTGCAAATTCAAAAAATGAATAAAGTGTCCATTCAGTGCAAAAATAATAAAGGTGCTTGTGTGCTCCACTTGATATAAAGTGCCAGGTGCTCCCCCTGTGGTTCCCTACTTACCACACAACGTTATAAGACTGGTAGTGTGCATATATCCTTGTGTATGATCACAGCTCCTTAGGAAACACAGCCTTGGATATTAACTCAGTGGGAGAGATCCTTAGAGATAGCCATTCTTATGTCCAGAGTGCCCTCATGAAAAGTACATGAATGCTAATGGATGGATGGGAAACAGGTGAGCTTGGAGGTGGCCCAATCCTCCCCCACCTGCTCCAAGCCATGACTGGTATTGAAAAACGAATGGCTATGTGAAAGCCATAGGGTGCAAACTAAAAAATGACCGGCTGGGAGACACACACCCCCATCCCAGTAATATAGATGGTAAAGGCAAATTGGGACTTTAGATGAAACACCAGCCTGTAAAGCGAGCGTCTCCATCCCTGGCAACATGGAAAACGTAGGCAGTTTTCGGACTTTACATGAGACACCAGCGAGCACTGCTCAGTGTCTCCATCCCTGTATATAACAGAACTGAAGAAAAAAAGGGGATTAAAGAAGGTGTGTGTGTGTAGAAACCAACCGGCCCTTAGTTTGCTATACTTACCCACCAGTCTGCTGATAAAAACGGTTAAAGACAGGGGTTTAGTTAACACACATTTGCAAACGCATGTATTATCTTTGTATATTCTACTAGCTGTGCCAGTCAGGAAGCCCCGCAGGAAGAGCAGCTTGGCAGTTCTGCAGGTAGCGCTCAGTCACTTAGTACTTCTTTCCTAGCGAGTGGCCAGTAGATGATAGTAGCTCATCTTCTTTATAAGAAGGACCAGAGAGAACTTTGGTTTCAGCTTTTCCCTGGTAGAACCATATATCAGGACAGTTAAGCAGACCATTGCATGGGAGGATGAGGTTCCTCAAAAAGGCATAAGACCAAAAAAAAGGTTCTCTTCAATCATCTGTACATATTCTATCCTTTTCAGGAATCGGATGTAGCATCACTTTGTAGCTGCAGGAGCCAGGTTGTCAGAGTGTAAAGGGGGAGTCCCTAGGGCTGATATTATTTAGGCCCTAGATGACTTTAGGGTATCAGCAGACTTTATTTGAGAAGCTGCAGAAAACTATTAGGTCCTCGGCCAGTGGGATGCTACACGGTCATGGCTAAGAGGGCCCTATGGTTAAACCCATGTGCCATGGATGTTTCTTCAAAGCAAAATTGGTGCAAGATACCATTTAAATGGGAGATCTCTGCTCAGTAGTACACTGAAGATGGCCATATCAAGACTACCAGGAGGAAAACTCGGTCTACTTCCATATGACAGGAAGCAAAAGAGATCAAAATTTTTTTCCCAGCAGGTTCCACTCCTCCAGGTCCAGGGAGCCTAGATCTAGCTGTCAGGTCAGGGACTCAGGTATAGGATGGAGAAGAACACAGGCAACTTTTCTCAAGGCCTGAGCAAAAAAAACTTTGGATGTTCTGCAGGAACCCGCTAAGTCCTTTTGATGGTGCACATACCCAGACTCTCGCAGTAGGAGCCAGGTTGGCACAGTTTGCGGATGTCTGGACAGCAAATTCCTCAGATTCTTGGGTGAAAGCAACAGTCACCCACAGCCATTTCTGGAAATTCCTCAATGCTCCTCTTCCAGGCCAATTATTACCCACCAAGCTAACAGATGCACCACAAAAGGCAGGTATATTGTATTACAGATGCTTCAGTCACAAGGAGCTGTGACAACAGTTCCATTCACAGAAAGATATACAGGTTTCTATTCCACCCTGTTTATGGTTCGCAACAAGGATAGGGTTTGGCGTCCAGGTATAGATCTCTGGAGAGGCTAAACTGCTTTATCCTCTTTGAATAATTGTGTGAATGAAGTCCCTCCTGAACTTTTCTAACAGTACAGCCAGGTGACTGAATCTGCAGGATGCCTACCTCCATATCCCAATCCTTCCTTATATCAGATATCTGAGATTTGCAGTTGGTCGGACGCATCTACAGTTCAACAGCCTTCCTTTTGGCCTATGCACATCTCAGAGAACGTTCACAAAAGTTCTCATTGTTGTGTTAGCCCCACTCAGAGTGCAGGGTCTCTGGGTTCACCACTACCTGGGCGACATCCTTCTACTGGCCAGGCATCAAAAGCAAGAGATCCTCATTCATACCCTGCAAAGATATGGCTGGATGATCAATTTCAAGATGAGCCAACTCATTCCAACCTCCAAGGCTAGAAAACACTCTACTAACATTGTCTATGCCAAAATTTGGGACAGGTTTGCGATTTTGCTGGCTGAGCGGGGCCTGGATCCTACTGCGCCTCCACTGACAGCTGTTCTGGTTTAGACATGAGCCTTAGCCTAAGCTCATTGAAGGCAACGATCAAATGGGCTGAAAATCCGTTGGTCACACAATTTCTAAAGACAGTCATGAAGATTTGCCCACCGAGTAAAATAAACTTTCCCCAGGCTGATCTATCACTGTTGCTGGACTTTGTCAGTTCTTTCATTTGCTCCAATTGATTTATAAATAAAAAATTGTTTTGACAAACTGTGCCCACCCTGTCAGCTAATTATTTATCACAGGTATGCTGCCATTCTGGCGTCAGGAAAACGGAAAATTGTATCAAATAACATAATTTTCTTTTCCTGACGCCAAACCATGGCAGCATACATGACCACCCTGTATGTTCCGGTATGTAGCTCATTACAAAGAATGGAAGGGGAGCCTAACTAATTCTTTTTTTTATGCTATTCACTGGTCCTAAGGGCATGGATGAGAGGTGGAGCTCTATCACAGATATGCTGCAATTGTGTGGCAAAAATACGGTATTTAATAAAATTTTCCATTTTCTTTTTTTTAAATCCTCCCCAAAATATCCTGACCATGACCTTTGTCCCTTAATTGACCCAAACACTAACCCTGGCACTGATCTAGATCAAACCTTGATCTAGGTATTTTTTATTATTTGTTTTACAGACAATTTTTTTGTTTTCTCTTTGCAAGGAGAGAAAGATTCAATGCATCTTTTCTCTCTATTCACAGAAAGAGAAACACAGGGGTGGGCTTCACATTGACTGATCACTGTGGTAGCCAATCAGAGGCTATCACAGCAAACAGGTGACCTGGGAGCTCAGGGTCCCAGATGGTAGTACGGGACAGAGGGACCTTGTTGAGACTCCATTCTGCTGAGAGCATTGTATTCTGCTGTATTGATATACAGTGGGTACGGAAAGTATTCAGACCCCCTTAAATTTTTCACTCTTTGTTATATTGCAGCCATTTGCTAAAATCATTTAAGTTCATTCTTCTTCCTCATGAATGTACACATAGCACCCCATACTGACAGAAAAACACAGAATTGTTGACATTGTTGCAGATTTATTAAAAAAGAAAAACTGAAATATCACATGGTCCTAAGTATTCAGACCCTTTGCTCAGTATTTAGTAGAAGCCCCCTTTTGATCTAATACAGCCAGGAGTCTTTTTGGGAAAGATGCAACAAGTCTTTCACACCTGGATTTGGGGATCCTCTGCCATTCCTCCTTGCAGATCCTCTCCAGTTCTGTCAGGTTGGATGGTAAACATTGGTGGACAGCCATTTTTAGGTCTCTCCAGAGATGCTCAATTGGGTTTAAGTCAGGGCTCTGGCTGGGCCATTCAAGAACAGTCACGGAGTTGTGAAGCCACTCCTTCGTTATTTTAGCTGTGTGCTTAGGGTCATTGTCTTGTTGGAAGGTAAACCTTCGGCCCAGTCTGAGGTCCAGAGCACTCTGGAGAAGGTTTTTGTCCAGGATATTCCTGTACTTGGCCGCATTCATCTTTCCCTCGATTGCAACCAGTCGTCCAGTCCCTGCAGCTGAAAAACACCCCCACAGCATGATGCTGCCACCACCATGCTTCACTGTTGGGACTGTATTGGACAGGTGATGAGCAGTGCCTGGTTTTCTCCACACATACCGCTTAGAATTAAGGCCAAAAAGTTCTATTTTGGTCTCATCAGACCAGAGAATCTTATTTCTCACCATCTTGAAGTCCTTCAGGTGTTTTTTAGCAAACTCCATGCGGGCTTTCATGTGTCTTACACTGAGGAGAGGCTTCCGTCGGGCCACTCTGCCATAAAGCCCCGACTGGTGGAGGGCTGCAGTGATGGTTGACTTTCTACAACTTTCTCCCATCTCCTGACTGCATCTCTGGAGCTCAGCCACAGTGATCTTTGGGTTCTTCTTTACCTCTCTCACCAAGGCTCTTCTCCCCCGATAGCTCAGTTTGGCCGGACGGCCAGCTCTAGGAAGGGTTCTGGTCGTCCCAAACGTCTTCCATTTGAGGATTATGGAGGCCACTGTGCTCGTAGGAACCTTAAGTGCAGCAGAAATCTTTTTGTAACCTTGGCCAGATCTGTGCCTTGCCACAATTCTGTCTCTGAGCTCTTCAGGCAGTTCCTTTGACCTCATGATTCTCATTTGCTCTGACATGCATTGTGATCTGGAAGGTCTTATATAGACAGGTGTGTGGCTTTCCTAATCAAGTCCAATCAGTATAATCAAACACAGCTGGACTCAAATGAAGGTGTAGAACCATCTCAAGGATAATCAGAAGAAATGGAAAGCACCTGAGTTAAATATATGAGTGTCACAACAAAGGGTCTGAATACTTAGGACCATGTGATATTTCAGTTTTTCTTTTTTAATAAATCTGCAACAATGTCAACAATTCTGTGTTTTTCTGTCAGTATGGGGTGCTATGTGTACATTCATGAGGAAGAAGAATGAACTTAAATGATTTTAGCAAATGGCTGCAATATAACAAAGAGTGAAAAATTTAAGGGGGTCTGAATACTTTCCGTACCCACTGTACATATACGTTCGAAGGGCAACAAGTCCTCCTCGGATCCTATTGGTTGTGGCAATGTGACGACAAAATGTTTAAACTGGGAGTACCGCCATTCAATCATACACCTATCTTTCTTGTGCCTAATTCTTGTAATGTGCATAATTTCCCTTTTTCCATTAAATCCTTCAACTGTGCATCCTCATCTTTTATCCATCCCCCATACAACTTCCCATTTCCTGGTGGAAAAGAAAATTGTTTCCCTTAATGGGATTAGAGGTGAATTATATCACTTTTGCCTGTTTGTGAATTAAATCCTAAATTCTAAGTGCGTGTAATGTTATTACATGTGCATTTGCATCTAATTTTCTAAATTGTGGTGGTATCTATATATTTTGACCTAACTGTACTTTACTAATAGTGTCCACTAATAGTGTCCTCTAATGTCACCCATCTTTTTTTACTCCAATCCAGTACTCGTGAAAGCACTGCAGCATAGTGATATTTTTTAAAGTTTGGTATTGATAGCCCGCCTTGCAATTTATCTTTAATTAGGACCAAGTGCTGTATTCCTGGTTTCTTTTGGCCATAGGAACCTTGTTATTGTTTTCAATTTCTTTAATATGTCTGCGGTAAGGGAATTGGCAGCATTTGGAACTTAAACACAATCTTTGGTTGTATCACCATCTTTATAATATTTATTTGTCCCATCCATGACAAGGGTCGTGTTGCTATTTTTTTCATTTCCATTTTTATTTTATTTAGTAATGGGATATAATTTGCTTGGTATAGTTTCCTCACAGATGGTGTTATTTTTATTCCTAGATAGTTTAATTCTGTTTTCTACCATATAAAGGGAAACTCTCGTTGTAGGGCCTGTTCCTCCTGTTTACTCACATCTATTTTCAGGATCTCTGATTTTGAGGAATTCATTTTTAAGTTAGAAAGTTCTCTATAATTTAATTATTTTCATTAAATTCGGTAGAGTTATCCTGGGATTGGAGATGTAGAGCAGAACATCATCTGCATACACCACTACCTTATGCTCTACATCAGTGGTCCTCAACCCTGGCCTACAGGGCCCACTAACAGGCCAGATTTTAGGTATTACCTTGGGGAGATGCAGACTACAGTACTGCAATCACTGAGCAGCAAATGATATCACCTGGGATGTATTTCAGTTATCTTGCAAATCTGGCCTGGTAGTGGGCCCTGTATGCCAGGGTTGAGGACCAATTCTCTACATCTACAAACTTTATCTCCCCCCACATCAAGGCTATTCCGTATAGTCGCCAGGAGAGGTTCTAGTGACAACACGAACAGCATCGGCGAGAGGGGACAGCCTTGCCTCGTTCCATTATATATTTTGAATGGCTCAGAAGTCCCATTCATTTTTACTATTGCTGTGGGGTGTCTATAGAACATTTTAATCCAATCCATTAGCCTTGGGCCTATTCCCATTATCTCTCCTACTCATTTGCTTTAAAAGGAGTAATGTTCTTACTCTATTATCTTTTCCTTCTCTTCCTGGAATGAACGCCATATGGTCTCCTTGTACCCATTCCAGCATCAGCCCTTTCATCCTTGTGGCTAATACTTTTGCAAATAGTTTTGTATCTGCATTCAGAAGAGAAATCTCTCTATAGTTTGAGCATAATGTTACATCTTTCTCTTCCTTTTGGTATGATTGTAATGGCAGTCAATAATGCTTCCCTTCTCATCTCATAACATATCCCTAATCAGTTTATGCAAGTGCATAATTTTGGTATCAAGAGTTTTTTTAAACCTTTTTGTAGTAAGTAATCGTAAATCCATCTGGGCCCAGAGTCTTTCCCGATGCACTATATAAGCTATGCCAATCTCCTCCTCAGTTATGGGTACCTCTAGGGCTGCTAATTGTTACTCGAGTACCTTGGGTAACCTAACTTCTTTCAAATACTCTTATTTTTTGTGATCCATTTGATTCAATTACTTGTTTCCCCTCTCGTTTTACTGCATATAGTTTCCCACGGTATTTTTGGAATTATCTTGCAATTTCAGGAGTAGAATACATCAACTCCCCGAAGCGGTTTTGAGCTTTCCATATGAAATTTACAGATTTCCCTTTTTTTTTTTTTTTAAGATCTTTGCTAGAGATTTTCCTGATTTTGTTTCCCCGCTGATATCTTTCTTTAGCCACTCTGTTAAAGGTCGTCTGGTTTCCTGCTCCAGTAAATCTTTTACTTCATCCCTTTTTATAATAAGTGTATGGTGTATCTCTGGGTCTGCTTTTTTCTTATGCTGTTACACTAACTCATAAATATCTTTTATCAGTATTTCCATATTTTTTTGTTCTTTCCTTTGAGCCCCTTTAGATATTAAAATACCCCTGATATATGCCTTGTGTTCCCCCAAAATCACAGTCTTTGAATTAAATGATACTGAAGAGATAAAGTATTATTTTAATTATTTTTCTATTTTCTCTCCCACCTCCTTATCTTGTAGCAATTCCTCATTTATTCCCCATGTATTCATTTTATTTTGCCCCCCTGGTATTCTCATCTTCATGATTACTGGTGCATGGCATGACCATGTAGTTATTTCTTTATTTGTTTTGCTCACTGACTCTGTTAACCACTTAAGCCCCGGAAGATTTTACCCCCTTCCTGACCAGGGTTTTTTTTTTGCGATTTTTTTTTTTTTACTGCGTGACTTTAACGGACAATTGCGCGGTCGTGCGACGCTGTACCTAAACAAATTTCATGTCCTTTTTCATGCTTTTTCATGCGCTATAAACAAAAAAAGAGCGTCAATTTTGCAATATTTTTCACTTTTTTTATATGAAATTCCCCCCCCCAAAAAATGTAAAAATCTAAATTTTTTAACATTTTCGGCCAATTTGTTTTATGCTACATATGTTTGGTAAAAAAAAAAAATCGCAAAAAGCGTAATTGGATTGGTTTGCGCAAAAGTTATTTTGTTTACTAACAAAGGGAAAGATTTTTGTCATTTTTGGTGTTTTTTTTTTTAACGAGTAATGGCGGCGATCTGCGATTTTTTTTTTTGCGGGACTGCGACATTGCGGCGGACAGATCGGACCCTTGACTGACATTTTTGACGTTACCAGTGACATTACTGCAGTAATCAGTGCTATAAATATGCACTGTTACTGTAAAAATGACACTGGCAGGGAAGGGGTTAACTGTATTGGAGAGGAAGGGGTTAAGTGTGTCCTAGGGGCGTGTTTCTAACTGTGATGGGACAGGTCTCCTATTGTAAAAACAGAGATCAACGGTTCTACATAGTAGAACCGTCTGATCTCCATTTTTACACAGGGGAGAATGACAGACGGCTTGTTTACATAAGCCGCCTGACTTTCTCCCTCTCTACCGACGATCATAGTGTGACCGGCGGACATCGGGTCCGCCAGTCACACGCGCGGACTCCTCAGTGAACGAGCCGGGGCGGGCGCGCACTCGCTATTGGCTCAAAAGCCGGTCACAGGCTA
This sequence comes from Pelophylax lessonae, assembly GCF_965119305.1. NCBI lineage: Eukaryota > Metazoa > Chordata > Amphibia > Anura > Ranidae > Pelophylax > Pelophylax lessonae. The sequence goes on from NC_138769.1 coordinate 618,458,215, forward strand.
GCGACGTAGAACTACGTCACTCTGCCTGGCCGGGGCTGACTGCCGCAGTAAATATACTGTGCGCAGTCGGCAAGCGGTTAATCTATGTTCAATCATCATATAGTTGATCCTTGAGTATGTCCCATGTACAGTGGAGTAATATGTATTGTAAGAATATTTAATAATAAATATCTCGCGCTCGTACTTATGTCAGAATATTTATACTGCTCTGAATATAGCAGTGTATTTATTTATGGTTAATAAGCAAAGATCTGTGAAAAAGGAGAGTCTTCACCTATTGCCATAAATCAATGTCGAGAATTCTTTTTAATTGATTAATTTCTTTTTAAAAGCATATACCAATCTTAGTGAGTACAGTCTACAGTGTGGAATATATATAAAAATATTTATTCTCAAGACATGCAAACACAATATATGATCAAACAAGAAGTGACACAAAAAGATAACTCTACAAAAAAAATACTAACTTCAAACAATCAATGCAATGTGATGTTTAGCTCAATAATGAAAGTGAAACTAAAACAAAGTGAAACTAAAACAAAGTGAAAGTGAAACGAAAGTAAAACGAAAGCAAGATTACCATTTCTTCCCAGGTATAGTATAAGCCATAAATTAATGTTATATATAAACAGACTACAATGGTCTGCGTAATGCATAGCCCAAAAGTCACTTCACTGCAGATGAAATGAGAATAAGCCATGCAAAACGGAAGACTTAAAATTGCAAATAATGCACTTAATCTGATATTAATAAAAATGAATAAAAACAAAAATCAGCTTTTTAGAGGAAAATCTACCATGGTTTATACGGCTGGGATTGTAATCTCATTACCCTTAAATATGCAATATAAAACATATAAGGAAGGAATAAACAATTGTTGAATAAAATCAAATAACATAGCAAGGCATATTTACCACACTTATGGCTGCTAGCTTCAAATCGTTACCAGAGTCCTAAGATGGATGCCTTTCTTAAGATGGTGGCTTCCCTTCAAGTTTCAGATGAATGATGTGGATCAGGGAGTATGTCTGGATGAGTCTATTGAAAAATGTAATAGCGTGTGTGGTGTAAGTGTGAGGTGTGTTGTCAGTAGTGTAAAGTGATCCTCTCTCTCATCTGGGTTGGTCTTTTATATGGTAAGAACAAAGAGCTATAAAAATTACCATAAGTAAAACCCAGAGGGATGAAACATTATCCCTATTGGTCGGGATATTCTATACCTAAACTAGTGAGGTCAGAGACACACCCCTTTTTATAATTAACCCCATACTTGGATAATAAAGTTAAATGATTTCTCTATATGTGAGATTAATCATATAACACAACATAAAACTTTCTCCAGACTTCCAGTACATACATAAATGTCCACCTGTATCTCCATAATTCACCTGGGCAAGTAATGCCATTCCAATAATTATATTTTTAAGACAATATAATATTTTTATATGGGAATATCTCAAATTATCTCAAGACTGCACCTGGTATTTCGCCTCCAGAGGGCAGTATCGTACCGTTCATTAGATTTTGTATTTAACATAATTTGAAACAATTATCCATCCTTCTTATCTCATGACCTCTTGACCTCTCGGCTAGTGAAAAAGCAATTACTTATTTGAATTGTGACATAGGGCTGTCAGACATAGTCTAGGTTTGGGAATATTTACGACACCTTGAGCACTAAACCAGTCCAAAGCAATTCTTATATAAACACTCCTACCACAAGCCTTAACATGAAGTAATTTGTTTTTAAGACGCACAAGTCCTTACACATCATAGAAAAGTATACTTATGTATATATATATTATATATCTAATATTATATAAGTATCAAGTTCACACTTCTATATTAATAAGAATACAATGTATTATCGTTAATATACATCTTACATATGATGATGTTTTCTATAAAAACTTATATGGTTCATCTTTAAATGTCTGCTAGAATATACTGGGGTATTGTCCATTGTTATATACTTAGAGACAGACTGAGATATCCCCCCTTAACATAGCGTCAGACTGACTAAGTTTTATCTGATCGAGATGTCAAAAGAAATCTTATTTACGATTACATAGAAATACAAAGATCTCTGTTGAAACCATAGACCCTTTGTAAGCCTGTGAGAGACATTTTGTTTAACAAGTATATATATGAACTTTGTTTCACCTTAAAAACAAGATGGACGCCATCCTGTTCAGAATCTCTTATATGCATAATATGAAATATACACGGCTTTTAAAATCATTTTTCTTTTTACCTATTATTATTTTAATAACCCCCAACAGGCCCGACAGTATAATCCTGGATATTGTACTCTCTATATATCTATCATTTGACATTGATATAGCTTCTTATCTTCAACTGAGAATTCCTAATCCCCTGTACATGGAATGTACTATCCATTACCGGATCCATACAGAAATTTAGATCTCCTGCCATGATCAGATGTGCCTTTTTAAACTCCATTAACTTAACCTTCCCAATACCTCTTTCAAAGAGCCTGTTGGATTTTCTTTTTTGGGACAATATAATTTTGCCAGTGTAAACTCCATTTTGTACAGTCTTCCCTTCAGGAATATGAATCTCCCATCCAGGTCCATCATCCTTTCCTCCAGGGAAAACCTTACTCCTCTTGCTAGCCCAACGGCCACCCCTTTTGCTGTTTTTGTTGTAGAATCTGCATAATACCATGTGGGATGATCTTTTGAATATAGCCTTACATTTGATATACGTGTCTCTTGGAGGAATACTATCTGGGCGGCATATTTAACCCCGTAATTAATTTTGTGTCTCTTTTCTGGTGTATTTAACCCTCAGACGTTGTAAGTTAAAAAGTTTAATGCTGTCATCTAGGGTTGCTATACTCCCCTCCCCACACCTTCCAGTCTCTGCTCCTTTTCCTTAATGTATTCTGTTTTTTGAGCATGTCTGGATAGTTGGGGAGCAAAAAAGAAACAGAACATCGATAAGACAACCCACTTAAGTATGCAAAGAGGATTTTCCCTTCCCAAAAACAGAGATATTAAACACTCTATTTCTTTTGAATTCTCCTCTTTTGTTGTCTCTGGCAAACCTCTAATCCTTATGTTATATGAAATAGAGCAGTGTTTCTCAACTCCAGTCCTCAGGGCACACTAACAGGCCAGGTTTGCAAGAAAACTGAAATACATCACAGGAGATATTTGCTGCTCAGTGATTGCAGTATTCTAGTCTGCATCTCCCCAAGGTAATACTTAAAATCTGACCTGTTAGTGTGCTTTGAGGACCAGAATTAAGAAACACTGAAATAGGACCGGTTAGTGTGCCCTGAGGACCAGAATTAAGAAACACTGAAATAGAGGACCAAGAAATTAGAAATAGAAGAAAAAATGTATTTCTTTGTTCAATTTGTAGCCTCCTATGTTATTTAAGCACTTTTATTTCCTGGGCATGGTTGTCTAACCTTCCTTCTGTTTCTTCCCCTCTTGTCAATATTTGACCTAGGTCCCCATGTAATATTGCCAAATCTGTTTTAAGGGATAAATCCAGTTTTGCAAACATCTCTGCCATTGCTGTCTTAATGGACAATTGGGATTTTATTCTTTGTTCTTCCGCATTCCCTATTTCAGTATCTTTCAGTCTGCATTTCCTCTTTTGATTGATTGGGACTACTTACGCCTGTTGATTTTTAACTTTGTCCATTTTTGGTATGATGTGTAGCCTGTTTGAAAAACAACTAGAAACCAGAGCCAATGTTCAGATTTTCCACATTACCTTGTTGAGTCATATATATATATATTTTTTAAATTATGGCCAGGCTTGCACTTGTTTTTGGGGCCTTCCCTTCACCATCTATTGTACTGTTGTTCCTGTTTGTTTCTCTCTCCATTTTCCTTCCCTCTAGGGGGGGGGAAGGGGTTCTACAAGATTCTGGTTAACTCTAGTCTAGTTTTTTTTTTTTTTAATTAAATCTTTTATTAATTTTATCAACATACATATATAATCTCACAACAAAAAAGCATTAAAAAAACAAAAAACATTAAAAAAAAACAAAATACAAATACATATTACATAAATTCCCCCATTACCCCCAGTCATATACATTCCGTGAAGTGAAATAAGGCAAGACACTATATATTGCAATCCTACTTAATAGTGAAAATGTGAAAAAAGTGAAAAAGAAGACAAAAAAAAAAAAAAAGGTGATATAGGGGAAAGTGCAACCCACCTTTCCCTTGTCATTTAATCACTGTGTCAACATATCACTCAAAAAAAAAAAAAAAAAAACACATCACATCCAGTGTTTTCGGAGGGGGTCTAAATGGGGGGGCCTGAGAAATGGATATCATATCAAAAGACAAAAAAAAATAAAATTCAAAAATCTGTCACAAAAATCCCTAGTATATCAATTCAAATTAAACTACATCATGAAATATGTGCCGTTCTAAAATATATAACATGTCATGTTCAGTACACTCCATAGCATCATCGTGAGGGCCGGGGATTATCAGTGGGCAACTGTTAACCAAACTGTGCCCCTCGGTCCCTCTCCAGGATCATTTTCCATGGGGAACACTCACCATCAGAAGACCACTGTCATTCAAAGATAAACTAATTCCGAAGCTCTGTAACATCACCATGTCGTAAATACATTATCACCTTGCCTTTCTATGGTTTTTGCCCCTGATTTACCCTATTATACATAACATTTTGAAGGCCTATACCATTTTTCCTTGTTACCCATGTACTTATCGGGCCCCCAATTAACAGAATTAAACACCTCACCCCAACTTTCAGACTCCGCTAAAGAGGGGGTCAGTACCCAAAAAATAAACCCAAGGCCTCCATCGTTCCCTGACCACCTCTTCCGTGTTACTCAATGCAGCAGTAAGCACTTCCATTTTGTGTATCTCGTTTACTTTTGAGATCCATAAGCTATCTGGTGGTGGAACAGTTTGTTTCCAAAAAACAGGTACACACGCCTTGGCCGCATTGAGAAGACAGAGGGTCAAGGACTTCCTATAATTCTTAATTGAAATTTGAGTCATATGTAATAGGCACAATGCCGGATTATCCTGTACATCTACATTAGTTAATAATTTAATTACTGAGGCCACTTTTTGCCAGAAGGGCCGTAGAAGCGCACATTCCCAAAAAATGTGTATCATAGTTCCCTCAGCCAGTCCACAGCGCCAACATGTCCCCGCCTGGGTCGCATCCATTCTTTTCAGCACTAAGGGGACCCTGTACCATCTAACAAGAATCTTGTATCCCAGTTCCTGTATTTTACTTTCCATCGACGACCTATGTACTAGGTTCAAAATTTTATTAATTTGTTCCTCAGACAAACTAATATTTAGCTCCTGTTCCCATCTTCGAAGAAACCGTAACGGCTGGGCTTCCGTCTCCTCTATTAACATTACGTAAAACGTTGATATCAAATGTTTAGGAGATTCACCTGTTAAACATATTTTTTCTAATGGGGTCAAATCCCACTGAGTATATCCTTTTCGCAGAAATGCCCGAATAAAATGGCCCAACTGATAGGCACTTAGGTGGTCTAGTGAACCACCCGACCACTCCCTGATTTCCTCAAATGAAGGTGGGCGCTCCCATTGCCATACGTCGAGTAGGCGAACTTTACCGTTGTGCTAAATTTCGTATTTTGGCATTGGTACAACCTGGGGGAAATTCAGGGTTACTCAGTATGGGTGTCATCTGAGACGGGGAAGGCGCGACCTTTGAATGAGCTTGAATTCTTTTGGTTTCTCTTAGGGTTGCCCCTATTGTTGGATGCACTAAAATATTATCTTTAGGAGAAAAGACCGACCAAGGAGCCGGCGGGGTCAGCTTGCCAGATTCCCCAATCTCCAACTCTACCCACCTTTTAGTGCCCTGGTTGCCATGCCAGTCCACTACTCTTGTTAAGACTGTGGACCTCGCGCTTATGGGGTGGGATAACAATAAAATAGGTGTTTATAATTAGCTGCCTGCTGCAAGAAAAATGCTAGTGCTTTAGTGGATGAAGGTCAGTGATTGCAGCGCTGCTATTAAAAATAATTAAATAAATGTGTGTTCTAAAAAATCAATATAGTAAGCTAAAATAATGATGAATCAACCATCAATAAAGTGCCAGTGAGTGCAAATTCTGTGCAAAATGATAAAACTCATAAATAGTGCAGATATTACAATGTAAAACTCATATCTAAAAATGCAATCTAAGTGCAAAATAGAAAACCGTCCATAAAACAGTCCTTATAGTAAAAGCAGGAACTGGATGCTTATTCTTGTAGCTTCGGGGTATCCCCCTTTGGGTATCTACTTACCACTATGTGGTGAGATTGAAGCAGGGTAAGCTGGTGTTTATCCTATGACTCCTGCAGGACTGATTTGGCTGTATGTTGGAAGCGATCCTCGTTCACAGTGCAGTATTCCCAGGTGTCCTCATAGAAATAAAATTACTGGACATAGTGAGGACCGTTTAAAATACATTTATTCGAAGTTTAAAATACAATGGGATACTCACAAACATATATCATGAAAGAGCCTGTGTTTGCCTATACTCGGTACGGTGGTTAGCTGCTCCACAGCGTTCTCCTCACCGACCGGAAGTCACGTGGCTGCCTCTCGGCCAATGGCTAGACGCGTTTCGCTGTGAACACAGCGTCATCTGTAGCTGGCTAGTTAGAGGTGCCACCAGTGTTATAAAGCCGTGCTATGCTATCCTTCCGGTGTGTTAAACATTATAATGTACTTGCTGCATTTAGTGGTTCCTTAATTTACTTTTGCTACCGCAGTATTTAGAATCAAGGATCTGGGATAAGATGTCTTTTATTGATTTTAACGGGTTATATGCTGTATTTAATGATCGTTAATAATAATTGGCGTTCTGAATGTACTACATTGCCCTCTAGTGGAGCTTTGGAGTATATATCTTTTAAATAGAATCTCTTTCTCTGCTGCCGACATCTCATTGAATTGGTATAACCTTATTCCTACTCTCTCTATATATAATATCGATTCCTCATTGGGGTAATTTGAATACTTCATGAAAAGTGTCGTAAATTTATGAATTATCGGTTATTACTAGGCATGATATCTCATGCAATAATTAAAATAATAAATACCAAGTAAATGCTAAATAAATAAATATGTAGACCCCTATTGGTCTAAATGGGTAACTACTACCAAACTATAGCCTTATCTTGTATTATAACCATACATATGCCAATTTGCAACCGATTTAATGCTATGCCTGGATCTTCCAATATAAATTATATCAGAAGTAATTATATGTAATTATTAAATGTATTATTATAGATTAAAAAGTTAAATAGCCTAAATAAAATAGTTAAAAATCATTTATGAAACAATTTATATCTATTTCTACGTTCAAGCCCTTTGGTACCATACTTCCTAGTTTATATATCCACCACGTTTCGTTCTGTGAGATAGCTCTTGTCATATTTGTGCCCCTCCAGTGTTTCACAATAGTGTCTATCCCACAGAATTTCAACTTACTTGGATCTTTGTTATGGCAGATACGGAAGTGGTTAGACAAACTGTGCTTTTGGAACCCATTTTTGATATTTTTGATGTGTTCTCTCAATCTAATTCGGAGTTCTCTTGTTGTGCGTCCCACGTACTGGAGACCGCACTCACATTCTAATAGATAAGTGACATGTGTGGTTCTGCATGTAATGAACTTATCAATTTTAAATTGTTGTCCAGTGGCTGTGGATTGGAATTGTGTTTCCTTTCTTCGCTTGTTGTTTTTTCTACATGTGCGGCATATAACACAATTACCGCACCTATAATACCCTTTTTGATCTAAGAATGTATTCAGTTTTCTTGGAGGGTCTGGTATATTTTTTGCCAGTTTGTCCTTTAAAATGGGGGGTCTCCTGTAAATAAAATGTGTTTTTTTAGGTAAAATCTTGCTAAAAGTTGGATCTCTCAATAAAATGGGCCAGTGTGTTTTGAAAATTTGTTCTAATTGTTTATACTGTTTACTGAACTCTGTACAGAAAGCCGTTTGGTAAGATTTGTGCGTTTTTTGACTAGGTTTTAGGAGTTCCTTTCTGTCAATTTTCAAAACTTTTTGTTGAATCTGTTGTAAAATTGCTGGTTTGTACCCTTTATCCTGGAATCTTTTTATCAGTACCTCAGACTGTGTAAGATAATCTTGCTCTGAATTGCAGTTTCTTTTGATCCTAAGCAATTGCCCTTTCGGTACCGCTGATAGCCATTTGGGGTGGTGGTTATTTATTGGAATATAGCTATTCCTGTTGGTACTTTTAAAGAATGTTTTTGTGGCCATTTGGTTACCGGTTTTAAAAATTGGTAAATCTAAATAGTTGATTTCTGCCTGATTTATAGTGGCCGTGAAAGAAATTTGGTACTTGTTGTCATTCATACGTTCGATGTACTCTGCAAGAGATTCTTGCGATCCCTCCCATATAATTAAAATATCATCTATGTAGCGCTTGAAGCCACGTAGCTGTGGATGGGGGTGTTTAAAAATATATTCCATTACCCACTTACTCATAAAAATGTTAGCTACTGTGGGTGCGTACTTAGCCCCCATCGCTACGCCTTTGATTTGTTTAAAAAAGTGCTTATTGTGCCAAAAACAAGCGAATAAAGGAAACACAATTCCAATCCACAGCCACTGGACAACAATTTAAAATTGATAAGTTCATTACATGCAGAACCACACATGTCACTTATCTATTAGAATGTGAGTGCGGTCTCCAGTACGTGGGACGCACAACAAGAGAACTCCGAATTAGATTGAGAGAACACATCAAAAATATCAAAAATGGGTTCCAAAAGCACAGTTTGTCTAACCACTTCCGTATCTGCCATAACAAAGATCCAAGTAAGTTGAAATTCTGTGGGATAGACACTATTGTGAAACATTGGAGGGGCACAAATATGACAAGAGCTATCTCACAGAACGAAACGTGGTGGATACATAAACTAGGAAGTATGGTACCAAAGGGCTTGAACGTAGAAATAGATATAAATTGTTTCATAAATGATTTTTAACTATTTTATTTAGGCTATTTAACTTTTTAATCTATAATAATACATTTAATAATTACATATAATTACTTCTGATATAATTTATATTGGAAGATCCAGGCATAGCATTAAATCGGTTGCAAATTGGCATATGTATGGTTACAATACAAGATAAGGCTATAGTTTGGTAGTAGTTACCCATTTAGACCAATAGGGGTCTACATATTTATTTATTTAGCATTTACTTGGTATTTATTATTTTAATTATCGCATGAGATATCATGCCTAGTGATAACCGATAATTCATAAATTTACGACACTTTTCATGAAGTATTCAAATTACCCCAATGAGGAATCGATATTATATATAGAGAGAGTAGGAATTGTAGTATGGTAAGCAACGGGTTAAGTTGCTGTCTGCAAAATGTTACAATTATGTATATGTCTGGGAGCTGGGTGTGGCTGAGGTTAGTTGCATGCTGATGTGCAGTGAATGAAGAAGCAACCTGTACAGCCTGTCTGTGTTAATACACTACATTTTGGCGACGAGGATGGCTAGCTTTCTGGATTTACCGGCTATCGGACCGTTTGATGTGTCTGGAGACCACACTAGTCTCTCACAGCGCTGGGACAAGTGGAAGAAGGGATTTCAGCTCTATGTTATAGCCACAGGAGTGACTGCACCTGCTCAGAAGAGAGCCATGCTGCTGCATCTAGCTGGACCTCAAGTTCAGGACATTTTTGAAACCCTGGGAGCAACAGGGGAAGATTCAGACTATGAGACAGCCATGAATAGACTGAGTGAGTACTTTGAGCCAAAGAAAAATATTCCCTATGAAAGATCAGTCAGGACTGCACTGTGGTACAGAATAAAATGTGCTTTGCTTGTGGAAAGACAGGTCATTTTGCAGCTGTGTGTAGAAGTACATCCAGAGATAACAAAACCAAAGGACAATCTGCACAAGTAAATGTTATAGCTGAGGATAAAGAGAGTGCTCCTGACTGTGAATTTATATTCTCCCTGTGTTCTCTGCAAGCCGGGACATTAACCATTAAGATTGGAAATACAGATGTGTCAGTGTTGATTGACTCTGGAGCTACATGCAATGTTATGGACTTGGCTTCTTGGCACAGTCTTAATGGCAGAGAAAATCACCTTAAATTGTGTAACACCACTAAACAGATTTATACTTATGGCTCCAGTACACCACTGCAACTTAAAGGCAAATTTTATACCTCTGTTCAAACACATGAGACTGGTCCTCCATTGCAGACCGAATTCTATGTTGTAGATGGCACAGGGTCGCCTCTGCTTGGTCGTCAAACCGCAATGGCACTAGGGGTGTTACAGATTGGCCGTGATGTAGGCAGCGCAAGAGTGAATATGGTGTCTCCTGCTATTTCTGCATTGAAAGAGGAATTTAAAGATTGCTTCTCTGGGTTTGGAAAATTAAAGGATTTTCAGTTGGAGCTTCACATTGATCCACATGTAAAGCCTATTGCACAGCCAGTACGCAGACTTCCTTATAGCCTGAGATCACCTGTTGAGCACAAACTGGCAGAGCTGCTAGACCTTGACATTATTGAACCTGTGGAAGGGCCCACTCCGTGGGTATCGCCGTTAGTTGTTGTACCAAAGGGCACAGATATTCGGATTTGTGTGGACATGAGATGTGCTAACCAAGCTGTGCAGAGAGAGAGACATCCAATTCCCACTATTGAAGATGTTCTACATGCAATGAATGGGGCAAGTGTCTTCAGTAAACTGGATTTGAAATGGGGTTATCATCAGATTGAATTGACCCCAGCATCTAGAGTCATCACTACATTTGCAAGCCATAAAGGTCTTTTTAGATACAAGAGGTTGATGTTTGGCGTATCGTCCGCACCGGAGGCCTATCAACATGTGATTCAGCAAGTGCTACATGGTTGTGAAGGCACGCATAACATTTCTGATGATATAATTGTGTGGGGAACAAACACACAGGAGCACGATGAACGTCTCCGTGCAGTGCTAAATCGCTTGAAGGAGAAAGGGTTAACATTAAATGAGAAGAAATGCACATTTCAAATGAATAAAATGACTTTTATGGGCCATGTGCTGTCTGACAGGGGCATTGGTCCGGAGGACTGTAAAATTAAAGCTGTGTCTGATGCCAGAAATCCTGAAAACCCTGCAGAAGTACGCAGTTTTCTTGGGCTAGTGAATTACTGTGCCAAGTTTATTCCAGATATGGCGACTGTCAGTGAACCCTTGAGAGTGTTGACTCGCAAAGCAGTCCCTTGGCAGTGGGGCTTTTTGGAACAAGGTGCATTTGATGAACTTAAGAGACGACTGACTTGCGCCACAACTTTGGCTTATTTCAATCCTACTGCACGCACCCAAGTTATTGTCGATGCTAGCCCTGTGGGGTTAGGCGCCATCTTGGTTCAGAGACAATGCACAGGCGATTACAGGCCTATTCAGTATGCAAGCAGATCCCTCACTGATGTAGAGAGACGTTATTCTCAGACCGAGAAAGAAGCTTTGGCTGTAGTTTGGGGATGTGAAAGGTTTCACACCTATCTTTACGGCCTTGATTTTGAAATCATCACAGACCACAAGCCTCTGGAAGTGATATATTCGCCACGCTCAAAACCATCCGCCAGAATTGAGAGATGGGTTCTCAGATTGTTACCATATCGCTTTACAGTGCGGTACAGACCTGGACCGACTAATGCAGCAGATGCACTTTCCAGATTGCCTCAGTCTTCTGCACCTGTTCATAACCTGGCAGAAGAGTACATTCGTTTTGTGGCTACTAACGCCATGCCTCAGGCATTGACACCGCGGGAGGTTGAAGAATTGTCATCTGTGGATCCGGAAATTGCTCGGTTGAGAAAATGTGTAAGACAAGGGGTTTGGGTGGATTGTGACCCAAGCTATCACAGAATCAAACAAGAGCTGAGTATTGCAGGACAACTAGTTCTACGTGGCAATCGTATTGTGATGCCTAAAGACTTACGGAAACATACATTACATTTAGCCCATGAGGGCCATCAAGGCATTGTACGCACCAAACAAAGATTACGTGAGAAAGTCTGGTGGCCAGGAATTGACAAGGATGTGGAACGTTTGGTTTCTTCATGTCGAGCATGTCAGTTGGTGGGCAGCAAACCTAAACCAGAACCAGTAACTCACACTGTTCTACCTGAGGGGACCATGGGAAGATTTAGCCATTGATCTGTGCGACATTCCATCTGGACACCATCTTTTAGTTGTTGTGGACTATTATTCAAGGTGGCAAGAGGTGGTAGTTCTCACTAAAGCTACATCATCAACTGTAATTGAGGGGTTGGAGAGCATTTTTGCATCTCATGGGTTGCCTAAACGGATTGTGAGTGATAATGGTGCCCAATTTACTTCTCAGGAATTTCAGGATTATCTGAAATCAAATGCTATTGAACATCATCGTACAACTCCATACTGGCCACAGGCTAACGGGGAAGTGGAACGCCAGAATCGAACCTTGCTGAAAGCTTTGCGGATTGCTCATTTAGAGAGAAGAGACTGGAAAAAGGAACTGTGGCGTTTTCTTTTGGCTTATCGCACAACTCCGCATACTGTCACTGGCGTTAGTCCTGCGGAACTTCTTTGTGGTCGCAAATTCAGGACAAAATTGCCAGACATTGGGGGTCCTCCTACAAGTCAGAAACCTTTTTGGCATATCGATGAGGAAAGGAAGATCCGGGCTGAACAGTATGCAAACGACCGCCGCCATTGTCAACCTAGTGGCCTTCAACAGGGTGATAAGGTGTTGCTTCAAAGTGATTGGTTTAACAAACTGGCTCCGTCCTTTGAACCTGAGCCTTATGTTGTAAAGGAGAAAAGAGGTACTCAAGTGGTTTTAGAGGATTTAGATGGTCACACAAAAGTGCGTAATTCCTCATTTGTGAAGAAATTTATTGAGTCAGAAGGTCAAGTATCGGAAGATGGCGAACAGGCAAAGAGTAGTGATGATACTGCCAGTGATCCAGACTTCAATCCACAACCATCCACATCGGAATGGCCAAGAGAAAAACGAGCAACAAATCCACCGGCCTACCTTAAGGACTATGTGTATAGTCAGGAGTTTATAGTTTAAATTTTTAGTTGTTCATCCATGCATTTTGTTAATCTTATTAATACGTTGTGCATGTTATGTTTTATTCAAAGAGAGGAGGGAATGTAGTATGGTAAGCAACGGGTTAAGTTGCTGTCTGCAAAATGTTACAATTATGTATATGTCTGGGAGCTGGGTGTGGCTGAGGTTAGTTGCATGCTGATGTGCAGTGAATAAAGAAGCAACCTGTACAGCCTGTCTGTGTTAATACACTACAGGAATAAGGTTATACCAATTCAATGAGATGTCGGCAGCAGAGAGAGAGATTCTATTTAAAAGATATATACTCCAAAGCTCCACTAGAGGGCAATGTAGTACATTCAGAACGCCAATTATTAATAACGATCATTAAATACAGCATATAACCCGTTAAAATCAATAAAAGACATCTTATCCCAGATCCTTGATTCTAAATACTGCGGTAGCAATAGTAAACTAAGGAACCACTAAATGCAGCAAGTACATTATAATGTTTAACACACCGGAAGGATAGCATAGCACGGCTTTATAACACTGGTGGCACCTCTAACTAGCCAGCTACAGATGACGCTGTGTTCACAGCGAAACGCGTCTAGCCATTGGCCGAGAGGCAGCCACGTGACTTTCGGTCGGTGAGGAGAACGCTGTGGAGCAGCTAACCACCGTACCGAGTATAGGCAAACACAGGCTCTTTCATGATATATGTTTGTGAGTATCCCATTGTATTTTAAACTTCGAATAAATGTATTTTAAACGGTCCTCACTATGTCCAGTAATTTTATTTCTATGAGGACACCTGGGAATACTGCACTGTGAACGAGGATCGCTTCCAACATACAGCCAAATCAGTCCTGCAGGAGTCGTAGGATAAACACCAGCTTACCCTGCTTCAATCTCACCACATAGTGGTAAGTAGATACCCAAAGGGGGATACCCCGAAGCTACAAGAATAAGCATCCAGTTCCTGCTTTTACTATAAGGACTGTTTTATGGACTGTTTTCTATTTTGCACTTAGATTGCATTTTTAGATATGAGTTTTACATTGTAATATCTGCACTATTTATGAGTTTTATCATTTTGCACAGAATTTGCACTCACTGGCACTTTATTGATGGTTGATTCATCATTATTTTAGCTTACTATATTGATTTTTTAGAACACACATTTATTTAATTATTTTTAATAGCAGCGCTGCAATCACTGACCTTAGTCCACTACTCTTGCCATGTGGATCGCCCTGTAGTACTTGAGGATATCCGGCAGACCTATCCCGCCTCTTGCCTTCGGCAAAAACAAAGTCTGCATTCCATTTCTTGGGGATTTCTTTGCCCAAATAAATGAGCGAAATAGGCTCTTGATTAGCTGAAAAAAATCAGCTGGAACAGAGACCGGGATAGTCTGCATGATATATAAAATCCGGGGAAGCACGTTCATTTTAAGCACGCTACATCTGCCAAACCAAGTTAAGGTCAAATTTTGTCAACATCGCAAATCCGTTTTAATTTTACTCACCAATGGGAGGTAGTTTTTTTCTATACAGATCCAAAGGGTCGGCCGTAATCTGCACTCCTAAGTATTACAATGATATATCCCCCCCCCATTGAAATGGGAACGACATTCGTAAAAGCCGTTCTTCTCAATCCAATAGAGAGATATTTAAAGCTACGGATTTATCTTGTAATTTGACAAGTTACCATACATCTGAAGGGCATCCAAAATGTTCGGTAGGGAGGTAACCGGGCTGGTGGCAAAGAACATAAGATCGTCCGCAAATGCGGCCACCTTAAGTTGGTCGCCAAAAGCCCGCACCCCCGTTATTTTGGGGAGCTTCGTATCTGACACAGCAGGGGTTCCAGACTCAAAACAAATATCAAAGGAGATAGTGGGCACCCTTGTCGAGTACCATTAGTAATTAAAAAGTAGTCGGACGTCCAATCGTTTACCCGCACAGCAGCCAACGGATTAGAATAAAGGGCCAAAATGTACTGAAGCATTCTAGGCCCCAACCCAATATGTGACAGAGTGGCATGGATAAAGCTCCACGCCACCCTGTCAAAAGCCTTTTCTGCATCTGTTGACAACAAGACCAGTTTGCTTCTTGATTTCCGTGCCAAATTGATAAGGTCTATTGCCCGTATCGTGTTGTCCCGTGCCTCTCGTGTTGGCACAAAACCCACCTGGTCAAAATGCACCAGGTGGGGAATGTGCGGCAACAAACGATTGGCTAAGATCTTAGAGAACAATTTAGTATCGGAATTTAACAACGATATGGGACGATAACTGCTGCATAATAAGGGATCCTTCCCTTCTTATTCCTTCCTAGGAATAAGAGCAATATATGCTCTTAAAGAGTCAGGTGGGAACCCTGTATCCTTTCTAACCGCATTAAAATGTTGTAATAAGGGTTTAGTAAGGCGCTTTTTAAACTTCTGGTAATGGGATAGAGTGAATCCATCCGGCCCAGGAGCTTTGCATGGTCTTGTCTGTGCAATGGCAAGGTATAATTCTTCTTCCGATATCTCCCCTTCTAGAGCATGTGCCTGTTCCTCTGTCAGAGAGGGCATCCCTGAGGCTTGCAAATATTCCTCTATTTGTTCCTTTTCCTTTGATGGAAAACCTTTTTTTCCCTCTCCACGTTTCGGGAGATTATATAAAGATTTATAAAAAGAACAAAACTCGGCAGCAATATCTGATGAGGTATGTAACTCTCCATCCCCCTTTCTTTGTATTCAAGAGATGTGGGTATGTCTCCTAGGACCCCTAAGTACCCGTGCCAACATTAACCCGGGTTTATTCGAGTATTCATAGCAATACCGTTTGTACCATAACATTGCCCTTATTGTCCTCTGGAACAAAATACCATTCAGCTCCTCTCTTGCATTTGTAAGAGGAGTCAAATGTGACTCCGCCCGCCAAGGAAATCTTATGCTGTTGGCTCAGGGTCTCTATCTTAAACAGTAGATCTTTAACTTTTTTTTACGTTGGGAACCAATACGTATAAGTACCCCCCGAATTACACATTTGTGTGCCTCCCATAAGACTGACGGCGTAATGGAGTCGGTTGTATTTTCCAAGAAATAGGTAGCCAATGCCTCATCTATTTGTGTCTGTCTCCTGAGATTGAAGTATAGCTTAATTTAAGCGCCAAATAGAAGGTCTGGGTATCCTGTTTTCCCACTCTATCGTCACATATGCAGGTGCGTGATCAGAGATGGAAAAGTCCTCTATATCAGATGCCCTGACCAGAGGGAGATCTGATTGAGTCACAAGGATACGATCAATACGTGTGTAGGCGCTGTGGACTGGCGAGTAGAATGTATAGTTTCTCTCTCCCGGATGCATCAACCTCCATGGGTCAACAAGATCCAGGAGAGAGATTTCTCGTTGCAATATCCGTAAACGTACATAGGACATACTAGATACCTTCCTGGATGTATCAGTAAGTGGCTCAGCTACATAATTGAAATCGCCCCCCATTACCAAGTGTCCCTCTCGGAACTCAAGGACTATCGGGAGAACCCTAGATGCTCAGAGTTAGGAAAGTATACATTTAGAAATGTAAGCATTGTTCGCCCTATACACCCCTTGATCAATAAATATCTGCCCAGGGGGGGTCTGCTTTTTCTTCCCTGAATGACCAGGCCATGGATTTAGAAATCAAAATACTGACCCCCTTAGACTTTGAGATAGGGGATGGGGCATGATATGACCAAGGAAAATCTCTATTGGGAAACCTGGGAAGGGAGTCTTTGCGAAAATAAGTCTCTTGGATGAAAGCTATTTGAGTGGACTCCCTTCTCAGATCCCCCAACAGTCTCCATCGTTTCTGGGGTGTGGAAAGGCCTCTAGCGTTTAAGGTAGTAATTTTACACCCGGTCACCATGCGTCCCACCATGCCTGTTCCGAGTTCCATGTTTGACAATCCCCGGCCCACACTAATACATCAGCACAAAAAAAAAAAAAAAAAAAAACCCACAAAAACAAAAAAAAAAAAGGGAAAAAATTCCCAAAGCGGAAACACCTACTACACTTACTAAGATACACTAATAAATGGTTAAATATTAACCCAGCGCAACCAGGTGCTATCTATTGTGGGGAAAAGTGGATACCTGGACACCTAGAGGCTAAGGAAAGCAAAAAATGAAAAATAAAAACACTGCAAAAGAGAATATCCTAGGATCAAAAAGACCCCCGTTTTATCCACTTATGCATGTGTCTATGGATAGTATCTAAGAAAAAATGATAAAAAACCGGAACTAAAGAAAAAAAAAATATCCAAGATTAAGGAGACCCATTCCGATGGGCGCCAGCCTCCCATATTATACAAAAACAAACCAATCCTGTTTACCCTAACATGATGTTGTTAACCTCCAATGATCTCCCACACACCGCCCCAGATCCCATTAGCCCAGGAGACCCCAACCATCCACCCCCCTTCTCTTCTCATCCTCATTCTACAATTGTGCAATCAGAGAAAATATCCTAATTAAGTCCCTCCATCCTGACTAGGCAGGATAGGGGAACTGACAGTTTCAGTTGCAGTCCTTTCCCTTTGCTTTCTCCGGCGATTCGGATATCGACTTCTGCCAGCTCTCCAAGTATTTTGCCCTCCCAAAATGAGAAGCCAATCTTCCACTTCAATAGGAGGGGACTCAAGAAAAGCAAAAGTGCCTGCAACTGATCAGGCCATTTCAAGATGAAAGTATTTGCATTCTTTATTACAATCAAAAGAAATGGGTGGCCCCAGTGATACGTTGCCCCCAGTGGCGGCCCGTGCATAGGGGGTGCCAGGGCGCCGCCCCCCCCTAAAAAAAAGAAAAAAAAAAAGACAAAATGAGCAATAAAGTTTAAAAAAAAAAAAAAATTGCGTTCGCAAACCTCGCCGCCGCCGGCCTATGTGGAGGCTGGGGGTGGGGTGGTTACGACCCACAAGAGGCGCCGATTGGCTGCCTTTTGGGGGCGTAACCTGGGCGCAGGGCACATTGCTTGGACACCCCCACTTCGTGGATTCCTGGCTGTGATTGGTCCAGTCTCCAGCCTGGACCAATCATACAGGACATCCTGGGTGACGTCGCATGGGGGCGGTGCGTCAATCACTCATCGTCCCGGCCGTCACCTTCCCGCCCGCCTTCAGAGAGGAGGAGCAGCGGCGCACGTTGTCGGTGGAGAAGTCTCTCCCGACTCCCGACACCTCTGCAGCAGCAGCAGACGCCAGTGAAATCGGCCCGGTCGTGAGAGAGCCAGCCCAAGACGAGCAGGTAAGTGATAATTGGAAGCAGCCTCAGTGCCTCCTCTCTCTCCTGTGTGCGCAGGGCCGGCCCTACAATAGGAGCGGAGCGCTCCTAGTTTGAGCAGCGGGGAGCCCAGCCCAGCCCTGGACAGAGTGACCGAATGGGAGTCCGCCGGGACTGGAGGCAGCGGGAGGAGGAGGGGGGGATCTGGGATCAGAGGTGAGCAGAGGACACAGGGCTCATTCTTTCAAGCGATACGATGTGGGTCAGCTTTCTCACTGAGAGAAGACAGGCAGGAGGAGCGCAGCAACGGTCAGAGTCAGACACCTGCCTGAAACCCTCCACCTCCTGACCACTGCACCCCTGGCCTATCTATCCTCACCCCCCCCCCCCATGCTCACCTTCCTAACTGGGACTGCACAAGCCCCACTACCCACCACTGCCTAATGACCTGATGCTGGAGAGGTTCTCCACTGTCCTGTCTCTCAGCCCACCTCCTGTGATGCTGCCTATCTTCTGTGACGCTGCCCCCCACCTGTCCCTCTGTCCACCTCCTGTACCATGACCTGTGCCATGCCTGTACCATCACCTGTGCCATGCCCTTACCATGACCTGTGCCATGCCTATAACATCTCCTGTACCATGACCTGTGACATGCCTGTACCATCACCCGTGCAATGCCTATACCATCACCTGTGCCATGCCTGTACCATCACCTGTGCCATGCCCTTACCATGCCGATAACATCTCCTGTACCATGACCTGTGACATGCCTGTACCAAGCCTATACCATCACCTGTGCAATGCCTATACCATCACCTGTGCCATGCCCTTACCATGCCTATAACATCTCCTGTACCATGACCTGTGCAATGCCTGTACCATCACCTATGCAATGCCTGTACCATCACCTGTGCCATGCCCTTACCATGACCTGTGCCATGCCTATAACATCTCCTGTACCATGACCTGTGACATGCCTGTACCATCACCTGTGCAATGCCTATACCATCACCTGTGCCATGCCTGTACCATCACCTGTGCCATGCCCTTACCATGCCGATAACATCTCCTGTACCATGACCTGTGACATGCCTGTACCAAGCCTATACCATCACCTGTGCAATGCCTATACCATCACCTGTGCCATGCCCTTACCATGCCTATAACATCTCCTGTACCATGACCTGTGCAATGCCTGTACCATCACCTGTGCAATGCCTGTACCATCACCTGTGCAATGCCTGTACCATCACCTGTGCCATGCCCTTACCATGACCTGTGCCATGCCTATAACATCTCCTGTACCATGACCTGTGACATGCCTGTACCATCACCTGTGCAATGCCTATACCATCACCTGTGCCATGCCTGTACCATCACCTGTGCCATGCCCTTACCATGCCGATAACATCTCCTGTACCATGACCTGTGACATGCCTGTACCAAGCCTATACCATCACCTGTGCAATGCCTATACCATCACCTGTGCCATGCCCTTACCATGCCTATAACATCTCCTGTACCATGACCTGTGCAATGCCTGTACCATCACCTATGCAATGCCTGTACCATCACCTGTGCCATGCCCTTACCATGACCTGTGCCATGCCTATAACATCTCCTGTACCATGACCTGTGACATGCCTGTACCATCACCTGTGCAATGCCTATACCATCACCTGTGCCATGCCTGTACCATCACCTGTGCCATGCCCTTACCATGCCGATAACATCTCCTGTACCATGACCTGTGACATGCCTGTACCAAGCCTATACCATCACCTGTGCAATGCCTATACCATCACCTGTGCCATGCCCTTACCATGCCTATAACATCTCCTGTACCATGACCTGTGCAATGCCTGTACCATCACCTGTGCAATGCCTGTACCATCACCTGTGCAATGCCTGTACCATCACCTGTGCCATGCCCTTACCATGACCTGTGCCATGCCTATAACATCTCCTGTACCATGACCTGTGACATGCCTGTACCATCACCTGTGCAATGCCTATACCATCACCTGTGCCATGCCTGTACCATCACCTGTGCCATGCCCTTACCATGCCGATAACATCTCCTGTACCATGACCTGTGACATGCCTGTACCAAGCCTATACCATCACCTGTGCAATGCCCTTACCATGACCTGTGCCATGCCTATAACATCTCCTGTACCATGACCTGTGACATGCCTGTACCATCACCTGTGCCATGCCTATACCATCACCTGTGCCATGCCTATACCATCACCTGTGCAATGCCTGTACCCTCACCTGTGCCATGCCTATACCATCTCCTGTACCATGACCTGTGACATGCCTATACCATCACCTGTGCAATGCCTGTACCATCATCTGTGCCATGCCTGTACCATCACCTGTGCCATGCCCTTACCATGACCTGTGCCATGCCTATAACATCTCCTGTACCATGACCTGTGACATGCCTATGCCATCACCTGTGCCATGCCTGTACCATGACCTCAAAATCACGCAATTTTTTAGCGCGTTTTTTGCGGCGAAGCAATACCTATTACATTTTTCTTTTTGCACCCCCCCCCCAAAAATTTTGAGCACCAGCCGCCACTGGTTGCCCCTTTATTCCGTATGACCTCCAACAAGGGTTTCAATGATGCCCTCATGCGAAGTGTGTTCTGGGAAAGGTCTGGTAGCAATTTAATATTCATGCCTTCATATTCCAATGGATTCTGGGCCCACGCCCGCCTCATCTCCTCTTTGACTGAATAGAAATGGATTCTAATTATAACATCTGACACCAGATCTTTATCCGCCCTCTGTGGGGCTTTCACCCTGTGGACTCTATCGACTTCAATAATGTCCTCAAGGGGGTTTCCCAATAAATTATTGAAAATCCCCATCACTACGGACTTTAACTCATGGCCCCCCAATTCCTTCTGACAGCCCTCACAGCCGAATGTTATTTCTACGGCTGCGATTTTCTATATCGTCTTGCTGCAGCAAAATCATGGTAAGTTGCTTTTGAAAAACTTCCTGTATATTTTCAATAGCCGAAATTCTGGATTCATGCTTAACTTGCACCACCTCCACTGCATTAACCCTGGCATCTGCTTCATCTATTTTCAATTTAATAGAGTTTATTTCAGCTTTCAAGTCACTTACTATTGTGGCAGCCATTTCATGGATATCCTGTTTAGTAGGAATTGAGGCGCAGAAGTCACTCAGTTGTCTGCGGTGGCTGGTGCTGATGCAGTTGGATCTGTGGCCTGTATGTTAGTTCCGCTGCACGTTCCAGGGGGGGTTAGATAGCGGGGGGCTCCTTAGTATCACCTCGTCCGCCAGCTCCTGAGCCAGGATTGCTTTAGCTGCCGATTTTTTTTGGGACGCCGGACCCGCTGCTGCCGGACGCATTTGAGCCATCTTAGAACCCGCTCTGCCTTGCGGGGCTGCGGGACGCCGGAGGAAGTAGGACGATATGTCCGGGCATCTGCTCGGTGGTTGCGGCGGTTCCCAGGGTTCGGCAACGGACATGTATGCCGGCGGGATGCAGGTCTGGGGCGGCGCGTGCGGACGCTGGCTGTGAAGGCTGGATCACACCACTAGCTCAGGGAGCTCCTCTGCCTCGTGTCCTCACCGCTCCATAGCTTAGCCACTCCCCCTACCTCTAGGATAGTTATTTTCCCAAAATATGCATCAACAAAATATAATTTTTTGTAAGAACTTACCGTAAAATTATTTTCTGAGTCCTCTGACAGTTCAGTATTCCTTCACCAGTAGAATGTCCCAAAGCAGTGCAGGTGTGAGGGGTGGCAAGACACAACCTAATAGAAGGCAACGTGTCAACCAGGGCAGAGAAAAAAATATTGAGCCAACCCAGAACAAATGTCTTTCTGGTGTGTTAACACGCCTCTCTTCAAAGAACCGCCAAACTCAAAACCTTGCGGCCAAAGGAAGCATCCGAGGATATCATCACATCAAGTTTTTAGGATTTTGTGAAAGTGTGTACAGACGACCAGGTCGCCGCATTGCACACCTGAGCCACAGAAGCCTGATGGCAAAAAGAGGCACTGACGGCTCTAGTAGAATGTGCCCTCACAGGAAAAGGAAGAACCTGACCCTTAAGTGTTTAGGCTTGAACAAAAGTCCGTCTAATCCATTTAGAAATGGTTGCCGCAGACGGAACAGAACCCTTCTAAGGGCCCTCGGGAAGGAAAAACATGGAATCAGACTTCCTAAAGGGCTCCGAAGCAGACAGATAAACCCTGACCGCCCGGACCACATTCAACTAATGCAAGGCAAATTCCTTGGGATGCTTAGGCTTCGCACAAAGCGAAGGTAAAACAATATCTTCAGATAACTCGCTCCGTATTTGTTTCATTAAGCTCCTCCAGCTTCAATACCCTCCTAGCTATTTCTGATGTATTTTCACTATTATAAAATGTATGTACCTCAATTAAAGAAATTTATGCTGGAAATGTTTAATGCATGGGGTAAAGGTAAGAAAATATTAAAAGAAACCCTACAAGCACATATAACAGTAATATTTAAAGAAGATAAAGATCCAGCATCCTGTTCAAGTTATAGACCAATCTCGTTACTAAATACAGATTTGAAAATATTCACAAAAATTATAGCTACTAGAATTCAAAACCATCTAGTAAAATTGGTAAATCTAGATCAAGTAGGGTTCACGCCGACAAGAGAAGGTCGTGACAATACAATAAAAGCATTGAATCTGTTATATGTTGCTCAGCATAAACAGATAAAAAGTATATTTGTAAGTACAGATGCTGAAAAAGCTTTTGATAGAGTAAGTTGGAGGTTTATGATGGCAGTATTAAGACATGTGGGCATGGACGAAACCATGTTGAACTGGATCTCGCAGATCTATTCGGACCCATCGGCAAAGGTGAGAGTGAATGGCGTGTTGTCGGAAGACTTCTCGATCCAGAACGGAACCAGACAAGGTTGCCCCCTTTCCCCTTTATTGTTTATCTTGACATTGGAGCCCTTCTTATGTAAAATAAGATTAAACCCAGATATTACAGGCATTAAAATTGGCCAAACTCAATATAAGATATCAGCCTTTGCAGACGACATGCTGTTCACTCTCACCAATCCGATTATCTCACTCCCGAATCTTCTGAGAGAGTTCGATGAGTATGGAGAATTATCCAATCTTAAGATAAACATAAATAAATCGGAGGCAATGGGAGTGGGGCTAGGACAGGAACTGTTACAACAGTTGAACTCAAATTTTAGATTAAAGTGGACTAGTAGATCGTTGAAATACTTGGGAATACAGATAACATCGAAATTCTCCCAGCTGTACGCAGAAAATTACCCCGTATTGTTGAAATCTGTACATATATTGCCGCAAAAATGGGGAAAGGGAGTGCTCTCATGGATGGCAAGATGCAATATTGTAAAAATGTCTATCTTACCAAAATTTTTGTACTTTTTTCAAACCTTACCCATATTCATTCCACAGAAATACTTTAAACAGATAGACAGTATATTGAAGGAATTTATATGGGCAGCTAAACATCCCAGACTGAGTAAGAAGGTGATGTCACTACGAAAAGAGGAAGGAGGACTGTCAGTCCCAGATATGAGGAGGTATTACCAGACCACACAGTTGGGTAGATTTGTAGATTGGTGCCGCCATAGGAAAACAAAACTATGGCCAACCATGGAACAAGCTCAAGTGGAAATTCCACTGGAAAGAGCTCCGTTTTGCAGTAGCATCCAACCAGCTCCTATGAGAACACACCCGATTATAGGTCTTACAATTAAAACTTGTGCAAAAATTTTTCAACAATATAAATTGACAAGAAAATATTCCGCCTTGTTCCCGGTCCTGGGAAATCCCAAATTCACACCTGGTTACCAAGACAAAAAATTTAGAGATCTGATGGAAAAAGGTTTTTATCAGGTAGACCACTTCATGACGTCAGAGGGATGGATAACAGAGAGGGAGCTGGTGGACCCCCTAGGAGACTTTCGGCTGGATAGATGGAGAGCGATCCAGCTTAGACATTTCCTGGGGACTCTACCAAAGCCCAACGAGGTGACATTACAATATACAAAATTTGAAGAGATTTGCGTACAAAAAGGGACACTAGCACATTCCATATCTAAATTATACTCGATGCTGGGGGACAATGGAGATAGCCGCCAATTACTATATATGAATGATTGGGAGAAGGAATTAAATAATACTTTCTCAGACGTAGAGAAAAAGCGGATATTTCAGTTGGCCCACTCAACATCCATTAGTACAAAAATACAAGAGATGAATTACAAAATACTGTCGAGATGGTATCAAACCCCAGTTAAAATGCATAAAATAGTACCAACGAACACAGATGGATGTTGGAGATGTGGAGAGGGAAGAGGAACATTACTACACATATTCTGGCTATGCCCCAAAATGGAAAAATTCTGGAAACAGATTTATGAAATTACACAAACCCTGACAGAATATCGGTTGACAATGGAACCAGCCCTCTTCCTCCTTCACAAAACTAACATACCATCTAAACAATACAAAGATTCAATAATACCCTACCTATTGAACGCAGCGAAAATGTGTATTCCCTTAAAGTGGAAAAAAGAGGAACCACCAGACATAAATATGTGGATAAATAAGGTGGAAGAGATTAACAAATTAGAAAACCTGGTACTGAATGCCAATCATAAAATAGAAAAATATAAAGCAATATGGAATGGATGGAATGAGTATATAATCTCGAGACGGCAGAATCCAGTATGAAGGCTTAGGATATAGGGGGAACCCCATAACCAGGGAGAACTCCCCCTTTACTTTTTCTGAAGAAAGGGTGTGTATGACCAGTGTTCAAATGTGCCACATCCCTAATAAGCAGTACATAGAGAGGGGTTCCCCTAAATGGGACTTTTTAGGCACAGAAGGATCTAATATTATAATAATCAAAAGTGATTTAGATTATAATGGTGATTTTTATTAAATGTGTATAAACAAAAAATTAAAAACATATACAAGCTATACCAGATGACACCAATTTTCAACCAAATAACAGAATAATGTATTATACATCTATTATATAATATTCATATATATATTTTTCTGTTAATAGAATACTTACTTGAGCTTCCCCTGAAGAAGAAGAGAAAGTTTATTATCTTCGAAACATGTCGGGTTAAAGTTCTGTTATTTGGTTGAAAATTGGTGTCATCTGGTATAGCTTGTATATGTTTTTAATTTTTTGTTTATACACATTTAATAAAAATCACCATTATAATCTAAATCACTTTTGATTATTATAATATTAGATCCTTCTGTGCCTAAAAAGTCCCATTTAGGGGAACCCCTCTCTATGTACTCCTTTACTTTTTCTGGCCACTTTTTTCCCTTCCCCCCCTGGGTCTCCCTTTCCCCCTCCCCTCCTTTTTTCTACCTCCCATTTTTTTTTTTTTTTTTTTTCCCTGCTTTGTTTTTATTTAGTGTTCTAGTGTTTAGTGTATAGTCTTGTTGTTTCCTCATGGTCTCTGAGTATTAAAAGAGAGGTCAGAGGGTTAAAAAGGTACACAAACAGACCAGCAAATTGGGGAATACGTAAGATGCGATTATTTCTCATTGATATTGTTTTGTTTTCCCTTACTTTTGTAACCTCCCCAGAGTGGGAAAGTTATTGAAGCTATAAATCTTAACCTCTGTTATAATGTGAATAATACATGAAACCATGAATGTATAAGAAATGTATGTGAAAAATTATAAATAAATAAAATTTAGTAAAAAAAAAACAATATCTTCGTTGAGGTGGAAGGCAGCTACCACCTTAGGGAGAAAAGAGTGGTTGGGTCGCAGGACCCCTTTA
Organism: Pelophylax lessonae; assembly: GCF_965119305.1. Taxonomy (NCBI): domain Eukaryota; kingdom Metazoa; phylum Chordata; class Amphibia; order Anura; family Ranidae; genus Pelophylax; species Pelophylax lessonae. Next base: position 618,484,415 of record NC_138769.1, read on the forward strand.
TCCCTATGAACAACCAGATAAGGAGAACGGCAAGACAGAGCCATCAATTACTCTGCGAGCAGAAGTGATAGCCACCAGAAAGGCAGAACAGGCAGAGCTACATCTCAGATGTTCTCAAAGGGAGGCCGTTGCAAAACAGACAAAACCAAATTCGGGTCCCATGGAGGCAAAGGGGCCTTCCGTGGGGGAGCCAGATGACGCACCCCTTGAATAAAGGTGCGAATCAAGGAATTAGTATCCAAGGGCTGCTGGAAAAAAATGACTAAGGCTGACAACTGACCTTTGATCGTGCCAAGCGCTGATTCACACCTTCCTGCAGGAAGGGCAAAACCCTTGTCACGGAAAAGGAGCAATATACACCTTCCAGGCACAATGGTAAATCTTCCTAGAGGCAGCTTTCAGTAAGGCAGGAATAACAGCATCCGAGAGACCCTTGTCTTTCAAAACTTGGCTTTCAACAGCCATGCTGTTAAAGCCAGAGACTGTAAAGCAGGATGGGAGATGGGCCCTTGAGACAGTAGATCATCTCACAGCGGAAGCCGCCAGGGTGGGTCAACAACCATCTGCATGAGGTCTGCGTACCAAGAGCGACGAGGCCAATCTGGGGCCACCAGAATCACCTGCACCTGTTCCAACACCAACCGGCAGAGGAACCTGGACAGCAGTTTAATCAGAGGGAAGGCATTTGTTGAGACGGGACGCAAACAAATCCATGCCTGGAGTCCTCCACCGGGCACACAGGAGGTGAAAAACCTCCAGATGCAGGGACTATTCCCCCTGAGCCAAGGACTGGCAACTCAGATAGTCCGCCTGCCAGTTTTCTACTCCCAAAATGTGAACAGCCAAAATCGCTGGAACGTGCGTCTCAGCCCAAGGCAGGATCTCGGCCGCCCTGGCACTCTTGGTGCCCCCTTGGCGATTGGGTGGACAACGCCACGGCGGTGGCTTACATCAAACATGAACCGGGCAACCCTGTAGCCTAGTCATCCATTGGAACAAGCAGAGCTTGAGTGCTTGGAGCTCCAAGACGTTTATCGGTAAGGAGGATTCCACCGCCAACCACGTCCCCTGGGCACAAAGTGTGCCCAGAACGCCACCCCAGCCCAACAGGCTGGCATCCGTGGTGATCACCGGAGATAGAAAGTATATTTTATAGCGCTCACAAGGGGTGCTACTCTCTGTTGTGGCTGCTAGTATAAGCAAATAGTCAGGTGGGAGGCAATCAAGGCACTGGCACTTCAAGAGGCTGTAAGCTGGAGCAGCCTTGAAGGGGGTGAGATAAAAAAGGTTTGAGTGCCTGTTGGTATGGGCTGAGGGTATTGGGCTGACCTCGATTCAGAGAAGGGGGGGGATCAGGGTGTGAACAATCCACTGTTCTTCAGGTGGAGGGGGAGGGTGAGGGTGGGCAGCACTCCGGGCTGCTATCCGGGTGAGCGAAGCAGCTCAATGTTTATCATAAAAGAGGGGAAAAAAGCGCCAATGGAGTGCAAATTAAAAAGAGTTTTATTAAAACAACAGGTTATGGTGACTCAGTTCTGAACTCACTTCTGTACAGTCACTGTGGTGCCCTCCGTGATGTGATCAGGTAGCTCGGTGCCTGCTCTGGGTCCTGGTGCGGTCCAATCGTCCGGGGGTAGTCTCAGGCGACTTCCGGGTCGGATCGGCATAGGAGCTGTAGAGAGCTGTGGTGGCTGCGTCCGGCTTGTCTGACGTCACGGGCGGTCTGGGCTTAGTGGGCGTATCTGGGCATCACTACATGTTTCGGAGCATGCGCAACATGCCGCTGTCGGGCATGCGCACTCCTTTGTCAAGTGTCCGGATAGGAGGAAGTGACGGAGGTTATATGGGAGGCAAGGGGGCGTCATTAAAATTAAAAGCGGCAATAGCAAGAGCAATCTTAAAGCGGCAATGTTCTTTGGAGGCAAGGGGGTTTTTTGGTGTCTCACGCCAAGGTAATGGGACTTTATGGGCAAGTAATATGCAATTCAGAAGAAATAATAGAGGTAAATGTAAATAAAATAAAAAATTCCAGATTTATTAAACAATCTTGTGAAAACAAGAATAATGGTATAAATGGTATCTCAATATGTGAGCATTAGTGTTGGGTATAGGCCCAATGTGATAAAGATAGAAAGGCGATTCTAGGTGAATCCGTGACACATGTGGTAATTGTGACAGTTCATATGGATTCTTGTCTCTGTGCGTCCCGAGTAAATCAGGAAAAGTATTACAGAATTTCATCCATAGTATCCTGACGCGTTTCGGCTATATCAGCCTTTTTCAAAGGTTTCTGTCACCCAGCTGAAAGAGTATGAATAGTAATATTAATATTTCCATTTGGAAATATGCAAATAGTTATGGGTGTATCGAAGTACTAGGAAGTACATACTTGTTTTTCAATCCTGTTTCTGCAAACCAAAAAGAAAAGACTCTCTGCCTCCTCCAACCTGCAACAAGGAGCCGTAAGATGCCACAGTCTGGAAGGATATATTGGATTGTTGTAAATAGAGTATATATAGTATAATAATTTTGGGTGCCTGGGACACAGAATTTCTAGCCGAAGAAAACAACAACATCTTTGTAGACCATATATTATTATGGCAGCGCTTCCTGGATGATATCTTTATCATTTGGACTGGCCCAGAAAATTTAATAAGAGAATGCTTGAAAGTGATGAACAACAATACCTACAATATGTATTTTACACTCACCTACGACAAGAGAAAAATTGCGTTCCTGGACACTTGGATATCGAAAGAGGAGAACGGAGAAATTAAAACAACCCTCTACCGAAAGGAGACAGCAGGGAACTCCATCCTGCACGCCACAAGCTTTCACCCAACACCGTTAAAAAAAAGCTATCCCGTATAGCCAATTCCTAAGATTAACCACTTGCCGACCGAGTACGGTAATAGTACTGCGGCAAAGTGGTTCGTTATCGTCCAGTCACGTAGTATTACGTGACTGGACACTCCCCCTTCTGGGCGGCGCTTGCGCGCCGCCGGAGGCTCGCTCCCGCTGTTTTCATTCACAGCGGGAGTCGGGCCAGGGGAGGAGCAGCGGCGATCGCCGCTGCTCTGCCCCGATCGCCGGGGATCTAGTGTGGAGATCCGCCCGCTGTGTGTAAACACAGCGGGCGGATCTCCATAGTGACAGATCGGACTGTTCAGCATAGCTGGACATCCGATCTGTCCATGACTCACTCAGGCCCCTCCCCCCCTACACGTCAGTAAGCACCAGGCATACATTAACCCCTCCCTCTCCAATAAAATTAACCCCTTCCCTGCCAGTGTCATTTTTACAGTAACAGTGCATATTTATAGCACTGATTACTGCAGTAATGTCACTGGTACCCCCAAAAGTGTCAAAAATGTCAGTCAAGGGTCCGATCTGTCCGCCGCAATGTCGCAGTCCCACAAAAAAAAATCGCAGATCGCCGCCATTACGCGTTAAAAAAAAAAACACCAAAAATGACAGAAATCTTTCCCTTTGTTAGTAAACGCAATAACTTTTGCGCAAACCAATCAAAATACGCTTATTGTGATTTTTTTTACCAAACATAGGTAGCAGAAAACAAATTGGCCAAAAATTTTTAAAAAATTGGTTTTTACATCTTTTTTGGGGGGAATTTCATATAAAAAAATGTTAAAAATATTGTTATTTTTTCAAAATAAACGCTCTTTTTTTGTTTATAGCGCAAAAAGTAAAAATCGCACAGGTGATCAAATACCACCAAAAGAAAGCTCTGTTTATCAGAAAAAAAGGACGTAAATTTCGTTTGGGTACGGCGTCGCACGACCGCGCAATTGTCAGTTGAAGTCGCACAGCGCCGAATCGCAAAAAGTGGCCTGGACGGAAGACAGCAAAATCCTCCGGTGGTAAAGTGGTTAAAGAGGAACTGCAGAGAGGAGAAAGACTTCCAAAAAGAAGCCGACCTTCTGACTGGCAGACTCCTGGAAAGAGGGTACACCAGAAGTACCCTCAGGAAAGCATTTAATAAAGTTAAAAAACTACAAAGACATGAACTCCTATTCAAAACCAAAAAAGCGGATGAAATTAAAGAACAAGGAGAAAAAGCCATATTATCCTACGATTCACCAATGAACACCATAAAATCAAAGGAATACTTCAGAAGCATTGGAGAATACTAAGTGAAGACCCCATAGTAAAACCATTTGTCTCTGACAGCCCACTTGTAACCTATAAAAAGGCCGGCTCCCTCAGGCAAGATCTTATACATAGTGAATTCAAAGAAAAACGGAAGGACCCCTGTAAGGATAAGGGTACATACCCTTGTGGCACTTGCGCACAGTGCAGTGTCATCCAAAAATGCACAGACACCATCTTGCCCAATGGTGAACCCTTCAGACCACGCCACTATGTTAATTGCAAAACGAGGGGTGTCGTCTACCTTATGAGGTGCCAATGTGGGTCTTTTTACGTCGGTAAGACGAAACAAGAAATGGGTAAGAGGATAAATAAACATATCCAAAGCATGACCATATGCAACTTCCATTTACCACTTGGCAGACATGTTAAAAACATACATAACAATAAAATGCCAAAAGTAACATTCATTGCCCTTGAGAGAGTGCACATACCTCCACGTGGGGGCGATTGGAATAAAAAACTGTTGCAAATGGAGATGCGATGGATCAGGCGTCTCAATGCAACAAAATATCCAGGACTTAATGAAACAGAAAGTTTTAGACCATTTCTGGAAGGCTTTGCCTCTGGCAAAACAGACTAAGAATACATGACAATATTGACAATACTAATTACCAATGACCAATAAATACAGTTAAATCCCCCCTTTTTTCCTGCCCAAATTCCCCTCCCCCCCCTCCCCCTCTTTTTGATGTACCAGACCTGTAATTGTTTCATTAAACATCTCCCCTGAGGGACATCCTTTTGGGCATTATATTCTTACTGCTGTTAATATGCACCTAAGAATATTATATATATATGGAAAATGATTATATATTTATTATTCACTACCATTGTTGTTTAGGATGGAAAATGCCTTTGCAATGTAGATATGTATATCTTGCTTCATTAGCAAATTACTGTACCATTGTTGTTAGGATGGAAAATGTTTTTTGTAATGTAGATAAGTATATCTTGTTTCATTGACAAACCACTCTGCATCTCCTCGAACTTGCACCTGGCACGGTAAACCCCTGCCACCCTCCAGTGACAGGGGTTCCACTGAGATGGGAAGGAGGCTTTCTAAGATCTTTTCCCCCTTCACCCGCTGGACACGGCAGGTTGTTTCCCAGATCTCGTCATCCCGTGTCGGCGGCCGAACTATCAGGACCGGTCCGTACTGCGCGCGCATCACCCAGGCGCATGCACAGTACGAAGCACCCGAGCCACTGACGGAAAAAGCCGATCAAGCGCGGCGCCTCGGGCGCATGCGCGAGCGGCTTTATAAGGCCGGGGAGCCGGTGTCTCTCCTCACTTCCCTCTTGCGGAGGGAACAGGATGGACGTGGAGCTGCAAGCCGTGAAAGGACCCTACTTTTTCTTCCCATACCTCCCCCAAAATGTAAGTGTTCATCTTGCAATCCTTGAAGTCACAAAATAAAATACTTTGTATCCACAACTATTGTTGTTTAAGTCAATTTATGGACACATACCATGGTACTTTCAGAATGGGGTAATAGCTCATCCTTGAGTGAAACAGCGGAAGAGACACACCCCCCCTTCGTCCCCATTCAAACTCTGCAATTGTAAGTGTTTTGAATTTGGACACCTATACATATATAAATTATTGACTGGGGAGATACCCTATAATTTATACACACATATATTTATATTATTTCAGAATTATCTGAGACATCACTGGAACTTTGAGTGGAGACACATATATGAACACTTTTTAACTTTTTGAAGGTGAGTAATAATAACGGTAACAATTACCCTTATTATACTATATATACTCTATTTACAACAATCCAATATATCCTTCCAGACTGTGGCATCTTACGGCTCCTTGTTGCAGGTTGGAGGAGGCAGAGAGTCTTTTCTTTTTGGTTTGCAGAAACAGGATTGAAAAACAAGTATGTACTTCCTAGTACTTCGATACACCCATAACTATTTGCATATTTCCAAATGGAAATATTAATATTACTATTCATACTCTTTCAGCTGGGTGACAGAAACCTTTGAAAAAGGCTGATATAGCCGAAACGCGTCAGAATACTATGGATGAAACTCTGTAATACTTTTCCTGATTTACTCGGGACGCACAGAGACAAGAATCCATATGAACTGTCACAATTACCACATGTGTCACTAGAATCGCCTTTCTATCTTTATCACATTGGGCCTATACCCAACACTAATGCTCACATATTGAGATACCATTATTCTTGTTTTCACAAGATTGTTTAATAAATCTGGAATTTTTTATTTTATTTACATTTACCTCTATTATTTCTTCTGAATTGCATATTACTTGCCCATAAAGTCCCATTACCTTGGCGTGAGACACCAAAAAACTCCCTTGCTTTATTAGACATAGGGACGGAGGCAAAAACCTACTTCAACCACCTCTAAGATCAAAAAACCCCACCCCCATGTTCTTTGGAGGCAGCGGAGGAAAAAATACACACAAATGTGGGACCTCCATAATATCTTATCTGACAATAATGTCCAAGTGGTCTGGGAGCATTTTCCAAGAGCAAGATGGAACCATATAGTTACATAGTTAGTGAGGCTTAAATAAGACACAAGTCCATCCAGTTCAACCTATGATGTGTGTGTGTGTTTGCTTTTAACCGTACATTGTATACCCCTGTATGTTGTGGTCTTTAAGGTGTCCATCCAATAGTTTTTTGAAACTATCAATGCTCCCCGCTGATACGACTGCTTGCGGAAGAGAATTCCACATCCTTACCGCTCTTACAGTGAAGAACCCCTTACGCACTTTAAGGTTAAACCGCCTTTCCTCAAGTTTTAGTGAGTGGCCACGTGTCTTATTGTATCTCCTTTCTCTGAATAGTTTGTTCCTTATGCTAGGGTCGCCAGTACAGTATTTGTACATTGATATCATATCCCCCCTCAATCGTCTCTTCTCCAGAGAGAATAAGTTCAGTGCTTGTAGTCTTTCCTCATAGCTGATGTCCTCCATTCCCCTAATTATTTTTGTTGCCCTTCTCTGGACTTTCTCCAGTTCCAGCACATCCTTCCTGAGGACCGGTGCCCAGAACTGGACAGCATACTCCAGATGTGGCCGGACCAGAGTCTTGTAGAGTGGAAGAATAATCTCTTTATTTCTGGAGTGAATCCCCTTTTTTATACAACCCAGTATTCTGTTGGCTTGGCTTGCAGCGGCTTGGCATTGCATGCCACTTCCAAGCCTGTTGTCTACCAGTACCCCCAGGTCCCTTTCCATCCTAGACTCACCCAGAGGTTCCCCCCCTAGTGAGTAGCTTGCTTTCTGGCCCCCAAGTGCATTACTTTACATTTTTCTACATTAAATCTCATCTGCCATGTAGTTGCCCACCCCGTTATTTTGTTCAGGTCTGCTTGCAAGATTTCCACATCCTGCATAGAAGATATTGGCATGCCTAATTTAGTATCATCTGCAAATACTGAGATTGTACTAGATATCCCCTCCTCTAGATCATTTATGAATAAATTAAACAGGATTGGTCCCAGGACAGAACCCTGGGGGACCCCACTTTCCACACCCACCCAATCAGAGTACTCCCCATTAATCACCACCCTCTGGACTCTCCCCTGGAGCCAGTTCTCTATCCAGGTACTCTATCTATGATACAGTTCTCTATCTATGATACTTATAGAGCATTAGGCGATATTTAAAAGTACATGTGGGGACACAGTAGAGGCCGAAAGGATTTACCTTGTGTCAGAGCAGGTGACCGGAGCCCCACGAAAGGTCCATCCTTGAGAGGTGGCTCAAAGATAACCTCTTGTCCAATGACTTGAGTTTTTACGTCCCACCTGGCAAGAATCCCTGATTGCAGAGTTCTCGTGTGAAGCCATCCCGTTTGCTCAGTTTCAAAGGCCGAAACGACCAGACCCAGGGACCGCATGCAGGCCCGTAGAGAGGAGAGATCGTTGTCCAAGGGACCTGATCTCACCCTGAAGGGGAGACCGAAGGGTGAAGCGACAAATTGAAAATGCTCCTCAGCCTCTGCGATGAGGAGATACCGCTGATTACCTTAGTAGATAAAGGATGCGTATCTGCACATCCCTAAGTCAAGGCCAGAAAGTTCTCTGGACTCAACGACGCCACCACCGACTGGATGGATTCCATCAAGAACCTCTGCACTCACACAAAGCGGTTCAGAGACTTGAGGCCCAGAATTGGATGCACTTTGCCCTCTTTTCTGGGCAACATGAACAGGTTGGAATAGAACCCATGATACCTGTCCCACTGAGGGACTGGCACAATAACTCCTCAGGCAAGACGATCTTGCACCGCCCCCTTGAGATCTTTTAAAAGATCGGGAGTCATATAGGACCTCCAAGGTGGTTTTCTCTGAAATACTGCCGGTACCTCGAGCCACACAGGAGAGGCAGGAGATTGGGGAACTTAACAAGTGGCTGAGGATTTGGTGTAGGAAGGAGGGGTTTGGGTTCCTGGAGAACTGGGCTGACTTCTCAGTCAGCTACCGGCTCTTTAGTAAGGATGGGCTGCACCTTAATGGGGATGGTACAGCTCTTTTGGGGAGAAAGATGGCCACCAAGTTGGAGGGACTTTTAAACTAGGAGATGGGGGGGGGGGCTCAGAAGTAGAGTCAGTCAGGAGGGAGCAAAGGACAGAAGTCAGTATTAGAGTCAGCAGCGACAGTAGTTCCATAACGTCAATTGGCGGTCTGTGCGGGAAAACCTCAGACCAAACAGGAATAAAAATAATCACCATTCACTATCCACTTCCACAAAACTAAGAGGGGTATATGCAAATGCCAGGAGCCTATCTAATAAAATGGATGAGTTGGAATTGTTAGTACATGAAGAGGACATAGACCTTGTGGGCATAACCGAAACTTGGTTCGACCCCTCACATGACTGGCTGGCCAATATCCAAGGGTATTCTGTGTATCGGAAGGACAGGGTAGGAAAAAGGGGGAGGGGTATGTCTACGTCAAAAATAATGTAAGGGTGATAGAGAGGAGTGATATTATGGAAGGGATAAGTATGGAGTTAGAATCCGTGTGGGTAGAACTCCATAGGGAAGAAGAAAAGGGAAAAGTAATTGTGGGGGTTTGCTATAGGCCACCCAACCAAAGGGAGGAGGTAGAGGTGGAATTTATATTACTGTTGGGTAAAGTGGCAAAACTGGGATCAGTCATCATATTGGGGAACTTCAATTATCCCGACATTGACTGGGAAGCGGGGACTACACACTCACAGAAGGCCTGTCTATTCATGGAAACCTTACAGGACAACTACATGGCTCAGTTGGCGGATTCTCCTACTAGAGAAAATGCAGTCCTGGATCTATTGATCACTAATGACCAAGACCTAATCTCGGAGGTAGGAGTCCAGGACAACCTGGGCTCTAGTGATCACAGGATGATCACATTTAGCGTAAATACCAATATAACAAGGCAAGTGGGGAACATAAGAACCCTAAACTTCAGGAGGGCAAACTTTCCCAAATTGTGCTCAATGATGGAAAGGGTAAACTGGGACCAAACCCTGGAAACACTGACCACGGAGGAAAAATGGGAATGCTTTAGGAACATATTAAACAAATGCATCTCGCAGTGCATTCCTATGGGAAATAAATTTAGAAGAGACAAGGCCAAACCTGGCTGGCTAAACCGTAATGTTAAAAAACGTATTAGGGGAAAAAAATGGCCTTAAAGAAATATAAAATCAGAGGGCACAGTATCGGCTTTCGAGCAATACAAGGAGGCAAATAAAAGTAAATACGAAATCAAAATGGCCAAAATTAACTTTGAGAAACAAATAGCGGAGGATAGTAAAAAGAACCCAAAGAAATTCTTTAAATATATCAACAGCAAAAAAACTAGGGCAGAGCATATTGCACACAATTAACGATGATGGAAGGATGGTTACAGAGGACACTGAAAAAGCAACCGTGCTAAATGCTTTTTTCTTGTCAGTCTTTACACAGGAAAAGGAGGGGTACACTGACCATGACTGTATGGTTAGCAGTAATTCACAGGACTTGCCGCTATGGCTAACAGAGGGTGAAATCAGGGAAAGGCTGGATAAAATTAACACAAATAAATCACCAGGCCCGGGTGGCGTACATCCGAGAGTACTCAAAGAACTTAGCAAGATTATATCTAGACCACTGTTCTTGATCTTTGCTGACAGTATTATGACAGGAAATGTACCAGGGGATTGGAGGAAAGCTAACGTGATACCAATATTCAAAAAAGGGCAGAGGCATGTCCCAGGAAATTATAGGCCTGTCAGTCTGATATCGATAATATTATTATTATACAGGATTTATATAGCGCCAACAGTTTGCGCAGCGCTTAACAAAATGATAATATGTAAACTTCTGGAGGGGATGATAAGGGACTATATCGTAGAGTTTGCTAAAGACAACATTATCAGCAGTAATCAGCACGGGTTTACAAATGGGCGTTCTTGTCAAACCAATCTCTTAACATTCTACAAAGAGGTGAGCTAGATAGGGGGGAGGCCAGTGGATGTGGTGTACCTGGATTTCGCTAAGGAATTTGATACAGTTCCCCACAAGTGCTTAATTTATAAAATAAGGTCTGCAGGCATTGATCGCAAGGTTTGCCCTTGGATACGGAACTGGCTAAAAGGGCGGACCACCTTAGGAGACGCGACCAACTGGTAGCGACGCCACTGTTCGTTCACTGTATCGTGAAACTCCTAGGGGCAGGGGAAAACCTGACCCGACTTCTGGGCTGTTTGGGACCCGAAGGAAACCCATTTACACTGACTGGGTGGGCTCAACATCAATATTCCAAGTCTCATGACAGAGCGAATAAGTGATTTTACTATAGCACGTTACCGTGCCATAGCGGAGGAGGGCTCCTCCTCCACCCCTTCCGAGTGTGAGGACTTGGACCCCCAGGGGGGACATCGTACTTGGCAACCAAATCAGGCTCTGAGTCAGCAAAAAGCTGAGAGGGCATCGGCCTTTTTTGAACAGGCGTTCAGACATTAACAGATAAACCTTAAACGCGAAGATTGCAAGTGAAGCAGATAAGGAGGTCATAGCCGTTGCTTCAGGGGTTCTTGAAACAAGTACCAAGGCTGCGGGGAAAATTGCCATCCTTGGACTCCATTTTTAAAAATAAAAAATATTTTGGACACTGGCCCTTTAAATCTGCGGTTTCCGCGGTCCTCACCGCAGATCAGCACCGCCGCTGGAGTCCCCTTACAAATGATGTAAAAACCATCAAAAGCACAGTTTTCCGGTGAAAAGCCCAAACCCCCCCCCCCCAGAAAAAACGGCCCCACAGTGTTAGATCGTAAATATCATTCTCACTAGCTGCTGCAGTAAAAAGAAGTGACCTCAGTCACTAGAGACCGATGTACTCGCAAAATGGCTGCTGCCCTTACTAGGCGGACCCCCACAGTTAAGATTGTACCCGAACTGGTGCCAAAACCCTAGAAAATGGCTACTGCCCACACAGGGAAGTCAGTTAAGCCGCCCTCACCCAAAATGGCAGCCGATCAAAACGGCGCCAAAAGTCAGGACACCCAGGAGCTGGCCACCGCAGGGAGCCCTCAGACAACCCTAGGACAAGGTAACAAAGCCCCCACACCAGGTATTGGTCACCACAGAGCGCCCCCAATGGGGCAGGGGCCATCCACATGAGCCAGGCGGGACTCTAGAGAGACCGCCATATTCTGCCTTCCCCCAAGAGTGGGCCCACGTCTCCCCCATAGGCGACTGTCCCAGGGACACGGGGGGTAGCATCACTCACCATACCATGGACCAGGGGCTCCGCTCCGATACGGAACACCTCCCACCCTGAGTGGGGGTGCCGTCAGCCAGGAAGGGATGCTAGCAACACAGGGCGTTCCAGAGTTGAGACATCCCGGCGAAGATGGTTCTCCGCAGGCTCGTCCCCGTCCATAGGGGCACTGTCGTGGCAAAAACTGGGCGTACCAATAACCTACTCACGCTCATTGGCAGGCTAGGACACTGTAAGGATCTATATTATCCAGTGCGAGGCCCAGCTCTGCTGTCGCTTGTAGTCCTCCAGGCGACCCCCCTGACTAACTAGCGATAGTGAGTGAGAAAATAAAAAGAAAAAACTTTTTTTCAAAGAAAAAGACAAAAAAACAGACATAGGTCCCAGCTGGGAAACCTAGACCTACTCCTGACGCTAGGCAGCAAGAAACTGAAGAGCAGCACCTAGTGGCTGATGGGTAATGCCTGAGGGACAGCCCCCTAGAGGTGTGTTGTGTGTAAAAGCTTTTGTTAACCTTTTCACTACCTAGCCTGCTCCTGCAAAGAGGGCGCATTACCCACTTGTGAAGGAATTCTGAACGGGCTGCGACTGTCAGAGGACGTAATAGAAAACACTTTTCCGTGTCTTCCTTTAATATTCCTTCAACCCTTTGTTCACACACCCATCAGACTAATAATTGAAGGTGGCTCTCTGGCTAAGAGAACTGGATATGATTCACTTACCCCTTTCTATATGGATATGATTCACTTACCCCTTTCTATATGGCATGCAACAGTCATGAGGGACAGCAAACCATCCAACAGGGCAAAGACTCACCACTCCCTTGAAAGAAATACTTTCCGGTCCGGGTTTCTCTCCTCACTATCTAGGTGTTAACTGCCTTGGTTTCCCTGGGTGTGAAGGGTTAACTCCAGGGAGTTTCAGATTTTTCAATATGTGACTGTTACGTATGCCCGTTTGGCTCTCTCGCCGGTCTCCAATACTCTCTGCTCCGGTCCCGCCGGCCTCTCTAGAGCAAGTGCCAGGTCCCCCTGTTTAGTTCTGACTATCCTCTTTGGACCATCGAACCTGCGCATCCCAGGTGGTAGCGCTGAGGGAAAGCCACCGGCTGTCCAGATCTCCTTGTGGCATTATCAAAGGAGCCGGGCCACTGAGCAGCCAGACACGCAGGTGTCCTAGCTGCTTTGCGCCACGTGATGGGCACCAAATCCTCCTGGCCTCTCCTCCCTCTCTACGCCTCACCCATCCAGTCCAGTCCCTCCAGGGGGGACCAAGGTTCAGCTCCACCGCACCAAGTATGCAGGAGTTAGGGAGTGATGGTCAATAGGCGGGAGTGGACGGAAGCCATAGTCTAATTTCTCTCCGCTCCGGAACCCTTAGCAACCCTGGCCCAGCACAGTGCTATTTTAACTGGCAATACGTGGTCATGCATTGCTGTACCCAGACAAAAATATATAAATTTCACACATGGAGCTTTCTTTTGAAGGTATTTTGATTTTTGACAGGTGCAGTGGGCAATCTAACACTGGGGGGGGGGGGGGGGGTAACTAAGTACCAATAACATTAATCACTTAAGGACTGGAAAGTTTTACCCCCTTAATGACCAGGCGATTTTTTGCAATAAAGTAACTGTCAATTGCACAGTCGTGCGACGCTGTACCCAAATAAAATTTATGTCCTTTTGGTATTTAATCACCTCTGCGGTTTTTGTTTTTTTTGGGCTATAAACAAAAAGCGACAATTCTGGAAAAAATATATATATTTTTAATTTCTGCTATAAAACATTCCCAATAAAAAAAATCATTTTTTTCATCAATTTAGGCCAATATGTATACTGCTATATGTTTTTGGTAAAAAAATAAAAATAAGTGTATTGATTGGTTTGCGCAAAAGTTATCGCGCATACAAACTAGGGGAAAGATGGCCATTTTTATTTATTTTTTACTAGTAATGATCAGGGATTTTTAGCGGGACTACGACCTTGCAGCGGACAGTTTGAACACCTGACACTTTTGAGGGGACCAGTGACATTACAGTAAGGTGTAGCACAGCCCGTTAAATTCAACATGCAGCCTTGTGTGTATCACTGAAAAACAGACAAAATAAGTGAAATTGGTGTGTTTATACAAGAACAAGGAGGCTTTTTTCACATTTGTGTGCTTCCAAATGCATGTCAAACTGCACAGAAAATGCATGCTTCGTCATGTGTTTCAGAAATGCTAAAGGTTCCCCAAGTGCAGCAAACACACCAAAAACTGCAGTACCGTGCCATTTCAGAAATGCTTTTCGCTAGCCCGTCGCCCAAAAGGCACCTCCATCTGGGACACAAGGAACTCCAGGACCGCCCTCAGTTCATCGATGAATGGTTGGGACCCGGAGGGCCCCGCCGCCTCAGAGAGGGGATCAGGTGGTGAGATGTGCTCCAAAGGCTCCATGAGTCAACAAGTCAAAAGGGGACCCTGCAAAGTGTAAAACACTGCAAAGGGACAACCCCCACCACGCTGGCAGCACCACCCAGGCGCCAGGCACAAAGCACTAAGCAATCCTCAGCAGAGAGGAAGAGGACCCCACCAAACCCACCACCCAGCAGAAACAGGCACCTGCAGCCACCAGGACAATCTGCACGTGGCGATCAAGAAGTGAAAAGATCCAGAAGTCAGCACCAGGGGATGAGGAGACTTCCACTGCTAAAAACGCAATCCATAGGCTCCACTGTCATGGCCGCCGCTATTTTCTTTTTTTTTTTTTGTTTACAAACTTTATTAGGGTGAAAAAATTGTGGTACAAAAGCGTATATTAACAGTGAGGTAAACAACAATAAACAATAGTCATTGTTACAGAAAGTATGTATAAGTTCTTATGTCAGATATTATTAAACAGGATCAAGAAAAAATAAGACTTCGTATGAGTGGTACCGAGTAGCGGACCTATGACAATTTCCATAATACTGCATGAAGCAGTAAACATTCAAGAGTATTTAGAGAACATATTGTTAAGTACAAAATTACTACAAATTACCAACTACATCTTTCACAATCACGTCGTAAAGATAGATTTGTGATTAGGAACCCATCGGTGGAAAAAGAATGTTAGAGTGATCAAACCAAGGTTCCCATTTGTTATCATAGAATTTTGTTGAATTATAAATTACATGGAAAATTTTTTCCATTTGGTTAATCGAAGAGAGTCTAGCCTTTAATTGGGCCTGGGGGAACGAAGAGGATTTCCAATTTACTGCAATCAGCCAATGTATTGCAACACATATAGAGTGAATAAGTCTCATCTGAGGAACAGACAAACCAGGTAACGTAGTGAATAAAAGACAATTGGGGAGAGTGAGGTTTATTTGCCTGTTAGAGATTTTGGAGGCAAAATTATCCAGTTGTTGCCAAATAAAGGATATCTTGTTACATTCCCAAAAATTATAGGTAAATGATCCCGGGGCATCACATCCTCTATAGTAGTTAGGGGAAGAAGATGGGAAGATGGCATGCAGTTTAGATGGGGTAAAGTACCATCTGGTTATTAGTTTGTAGGGGGTTTCACGAATCGTGATGGATCTGGTGCATTTTCTGAGGTTCAAAATACAATCCTGCCATTCATCTGATGTGAGATGTAAATTACATTCTTTCTCCCATTTGTGCATATAAGGGAGATTTCCTCAGAGATGGAGTGTGTCATACTTTGATATATTTCAGATATAATACCCCTACCTCTAGGATTTTTAAGGCAAATCTTTTCATAGAATGTTGGGCTGGGGGTGTCAGTTAATTGATAGTGCTTTTGGAAAAATTGCCTGATCTGCAGGAAGTTGTAGTGTTCGCTATGAGGTAATTTATATTTGGATTGCAAAATCTCAAACGATGTAAATGTGGAGTTAGTTATAAATTTATGTAGGAATGTTAAATTTCTATCAATCCAATGTTTGAAAATGCTATAATTATGGAGACCGGGGAGAAACTTTGGATCCCCTAAAAACATAGCACCTGGAGGAGCACATGAGATCAAGCCGAATTTATTACCAAATGATCTCCAAAGAGATAAGGATTGTGAGACTAGAGTATTACGTGATGCTATCACATTATTAGGGACATTTCTGGTCCACATTAGACCTGTTATCTGATAAGGTAGAATAGATTCCTTCTCAAAACTAACCCATGAGATTTTCGAATCAGAGATGTGCCACTGAGCAATCTGGGTGAAGCGAGAGGCCAAGTAATATAACCAGAAATCTGGGAGACCAACTCCACCCCTCTGTTGTGTAGTATACAACACAGATTTGGAGAATCGAGGATGTGAGTCAGCCCAGACAAATTTATTAATTTTTCTCTGGAACTTCGATATGCAAGTTTTATTAATTCTATTTGGGATTGCACGAAACAAATACAATAATTTAGGGAGTACAATCATTTTAACAGCTGTAATTCTCCCCAGAAAAGAAATGTGATAGGACTTCCAAGCCTTGAGGGATAGTAGTGGTGTATAATTTTTGGGAAAGATGTACTTTAATTCCGAGGTAAGCGTATACCCAGATAAGAGATAGCCTCCATAGACCAAGAAAAAGTGAATGCGCTTTTAAGAGTGTTAAATAAGGAACTAGGGATATTCAACGGCATACCTATTGATTTAGAAACATTAACAGAAAGTCCAGAAATAACAGAAAATTTTTGAAGTGTGTTCAATAGGTTAAGGAGAGAGGTGATTGATTGTGTGATAAATAATTGCATGTCATCAGCATACATACTCAACTTGTATGTGTTATTTGAGGAGGTATAGCCTTTTATATCTGGGTTATCGATGATTGCTGTGGCTAATGGTTCGATGGCGAGCGCAAAAAGAAGAGGGGAAAGTGGGCAGCCCTGTCTTGTACCTCTGCTAACTTTAAAGAACTCTGAGTTACAGGCCGGAAGGCGTATCCTAGTTCTTGGGGAATTATATAGAGCGTGAAAGCCATGGAGGAAACCATTGTTTAAACCGTACCTGGGAAAAAGTTTGTCAAGGTATTCCAAGGAAACGCTATCGAAGGCCTTGTTAATGTCTAGGGTTAGAAGCAAGAGGGGATTGTTTTTTGCATTGGTATCTTGTATTATATTAGTCGCCAAGCAAACATTATCAGTGATATGGCATCCTGGGATGAAACCAGATTGGAACGGGGAGATAAGGGAGGGAATTACTGATAGTCTATTTGCCAAAAGTCTCCTGAAAATTTTAAGGGCATTGTTTATTATTGAAATGGGCCTATAATTCTGCAGGAGGGAGTGATCTTTATCAGGTTTGGGAATCAGGGACATGTTGGCCAGTAGCATTTCTTCAGGAAAACGCCACCTTCAAGGATATTATTGTAAAGGGTTGTCAGTCTAGGGGTAAGCTGGGGGGCAAATTGTTTGTACTAGAAGGACGAAAATCCATCGGGGCCTGGGGCAGAGCCATTTTTAAGCAATTTTATAACCAAAGCGATTTCGTCTGTAGTGCATGAAGCATTTAATTGCTCTCTGTGAAGTGGTTAATTTAGGGACAGGGATATAGTCCAACCAAGAATAATCAACAGGTCTAGAGTCATTTGAGGTTTTAGAAAGGAGGTCTTCATAAAATTTTCGAAATATAAAGACTACCGTTCTAGGGTTTGTTTCCAATTGGTCGGATGGGTTTTTGAGTTTATATACATGAGGGGGTTTCAGTGATTGATTTAATTTACGTGTAAACCTAGTGGAGAAAGAATTGCTGGAGAGAAAAAAAATCTGGCTTTAGACCATCTAATAGCCTTCTCCGCTTTGTAGGTCATGAGGGAGTCTAATTCAGTCCTCTTGGTATTAATTAAGTCAGCAATGACCGGGTCATGAGTATTCATATGTGTTCTGTAGATTATTTGTAGATCTTTGGTAATAGCAAGAACTTTTTCCCACCTTTGTTTGTTATGGGCAACAGCTAAACTAATCAATTTACCCCTGAGGACAGCTTTGTGTGCAATCCAAATTGTTGAGATTGATGTTTCCGGGCTATCATTTAGGGTGAAATATTCTTCAATAGCTAAGGCCACTTCAATTTGTCATGAAGGATCTGATATTAGAGCTTCATTCAGTCTCCAGGAGTAAGGTGTAGGGGAGAGACCTATAAATTCAGTGGAATGGGTATTGATCCACACACATGGGGATATAGAGGCATTAATCGAGTATGATAAAATGATTGGAGTACAAAAAATGTAGTCTATACGGGAGTATGAATCATGAGGGTGTGAATAAAACCTGATAACTCCCTTTCCAGGAATCCTCCAGGACGGTCACATGAGAGATGGCTCCTCCTCCTCCCAGTGGCGTCTCCAGCTTTTATATTTAGGGGGGGCACATGGGGGGACGGGATCAAAAGTAGGGGGCCAACTATAAAACGCAATTTTTATATATATATACATACACCCGCCGGCCTGTCTGTTGTGTTGCTAGCAGGGGCATTGCTAGGTGGGAAAAAGACCAGGGGCTTCAGCCCGAAGGTAAATTTGATAACCACTCCCACATTTTAAAGTCCCGCTTAAGCTCCTCCCACATTTAAAAAGTACCGCCCATACTCCACCCAATGCCCCCCCCCCCTCAGTCAAAGGTCAGACATGGGGTGCTATGGAGCATGGTACAGGGGGTCAGGAGAGAAGAGGAGAACAGGGGGTCAAGAGGAGAGAAGAGCAGAACAGGGGGTCAGGAGGAGAGAACAGGAGAACAGGGGGTCAGGAGGAGAGAAGAGCAGAACAGGGGGTCAGGAGGAGAGAAGAGCAGAACAGGGGGTCAGGAGGAGAGAACAGGAGAACAGGGGGTCAGGAGGAGAGAAGAGCAGAACAGGGGGTCAGGAGGAGAGAAGAGCAGAACAGGGGGTCAGGAGGAGAGAAGAGCAGAACAGGGGGTCAGGAGGAGAGAAGAGCAGAACAGGGGGTCAGGAGGAGAGAAGAGAAGAACAGGGGGTCAGGAGGAGAGAAGAGGAGAACAGGGGGTCAGGAGGAGAGAAGAGCAGAACAGGGGGTCAGGAGGAGAGAAGAGAAGAACAGGGAGTCAGGAGGAGAGAAGAGGAGAACAGGGGGTCAGGAGGAGAGAAGAGCAGAACAGGGGGTCAGGAGGAGAGAAGAGGAGAACAGGGGGTCAGGAGGAGAGAAGAGGAGAACAGGGGGTCAGGAGGAGAGAAGAGGAGAACAGGGGGTCAGGAGGAGAGAAGAGGAGAACAGGGGGTCAGGAGGAGAGAAGAGCAGAACAGGGGGTCAGGAGGAGAGAAGAGAAGAACAGGGTGTCAGGAGGAGAGAAGAGGAGAACAGGGGGTCAGGAGGAGAGAAGAGGAGGAGAGGAGAACAGGGGGTCAGGAGGAGAGAAGAGGAGGAGAGGAGAACAGGGGGTTGAGAGGAGAGGAGAGGGAAGTCAGACATGGGGTGGTACACCAATGAAGCACATACTCCTCCCAGTTTGACCCATAAAAGCAAAAAAAGGTGCTTGATAAAAAGGTAGGAAAAGAAATAAGTAGAAGGATGGGACCTGTCTATGGGGATCTGAACCCAATTCACTGACACCTACACTGACCCCCCCTACACTGATCCCTTCACTGACACCTACACTGACCCCTGCACCGACACCTTCACTGACCTCTACACTGAACCCCCTACACTAACACTTACACTGACCCCCTACACTGACCCCCCCCCCTACACATTGACTCCTAAAATGACCCCCCTACACTGACCCCCCTGCATTGACCCCTTCACTGACCCCCCCCACATTGACACCTACACTGACCCCCTACACTGACCCCCCCCTACACATTGACTCCTAAAATGACCCCCCTACACTGACCCCTCCCCCCCACATTGACACCTACACTGACCCCCCTTCACTGACACCTACACTGACCCCTCCTACACTAACCCTCCTACACTAACCTTTCCTACACTAACCTCCCTACCCTACACTGACACCTACACTGACCCCCTTCATTGACACCTACACTGACCCCTTCACTGACACCTACACTGACCCCTTCACTGACACCTACACTGACCCCCCTTCATTGACACCTACACTGACCCCTTCACTGACACCTACACTGACCCCCCTCCTACACTGACCCCCCTCCTACACTGACACCTACACTGACCCCCCTTCATTGACACCTACACTGACCCCCCTCCTACACTGAGCCCCCCTACATTGACCCCCCTTGACTGACACCTACACTGACCCCTCCTACACTGACACCCCCACACTGACCCCTCCTACACTGACCCCCCCACACTGACCCCTCCTACACTGACCCCCGCCACACTGACACCCCCACACTGACCCCTCCTACACTGACACCCCCACACTGACCCCTCCTACACTGACACCCCCACACTGACCCCTCCTACACTGACCCCCGCCACACTGACACCCCCACACTGACACGTACTCTGACCCCGCCACACTGACACCTACACTGACACCCCCACACTGACCCCTCCTACACTGACACCCCCACACTGACCCCTCCTACACTGACACCCCCACACTGACCCCTCCTACACTGACACCCCCACACTGACCCCTACACTTTACTTAACTGTGTAATTACATCTGGCAGCGCCAATTACCTCCCTATTCACTTTACACTTGTACTTGGGCACTCACCTTCTCCCAGCCGATGCTCCGTCCCGCCGAGGCTGCATCCCTTCTTCCCGCCGAGGCTCCGCCCCCTTCTTCCCGCCGAGGCTCCGCCCCCTTCTTCCCGCCGAGGCCCCGCCCCCTTCTTCCCGCCGAGGCCTGCCAGCAGCAGCAGACTGAAGGAGCAGCCACTGCACATAGGATCTGTCAGAACACGCTGGGCAGGACACCGGCTGACACCCCCTAGTGCGTGGCACCCGGCCCGCCCCCGTTGGTACGCCACTGTCCAAGGTGCCTTCACTGCCCACCTCTCCCCCCATCCCTGCTGGCTGGGGAGGAAGGAGATGGGGAGGGACTGATTATAACTACTGTATGTGTACCCACAGCATGTATAATAAACCTGAATTATACACTGCTGTGTCCACATACAGTAGTTACAATCAGTCCCTCCCCATCTCCTTCCTCCCCAGCAATGTAACCTCCGCTGTTTGTCTATGTGCATGGGCTGTCTGACAAAGAGGGCGGGTCCGCATATCAGTTCCGCCCATCCCCGACATCAGAGCTACATTTTGACAGCTCTACTCTCTCTCCCTGCAGCTGCCTGGCTTCCCATCAATCCGCGGAGACGCAGAATGAGAATCCATGACTTTTGTTGTGCACATAAATTGGGGGGGCACATGGGGGGGCACAGACTAGTTTTGGTGGGGCCATGGCCCCCTCTGGCCCCCCCCTAGTGACGCCACTGCCTCCTCCTACAGGAAACAAGCACAGTTAAGTTTAAAAGGCCGCCCCACAGTTGTTAAGAGATGAACTGGCCTGCTTAAGCGACTAGCTCAAACTATAATCTAAGTATACAATTTACTAATAGGGTGGGGGTCCACCGTCCTGGAGGATTCCTGAAAAGGGAGTTATCAGGTAATAACTTATGCTTTCCCAAGTCATCCTCCAGGACGGTCACATGAGACCCCAACGATGCATACCTAGGGTGGGACTACTGCCTGGAGCACTTTGCGACCGAAGGATAGATCCTGGGCGGAGACCAGGTCGACCCTGTAGTGTTTGAAAAACGTCAGATCACTTGACCAGGTGGCTGCTTTGCAGATTTGCTCTGCTGAGGCCCCAGCCTTTTCTGCCCAAGATGTCGATATCGCCCGGGTGGAGTGTGCCTTGATACCGGTTGGCAAACTTTTGTTTTGCTCTGTGTAGGCTGTGCCAACAGCCATTCTGATCCACCTGGCTATGGATGATTTTGAGGCAGCTTTCCCTTTCTGAGTGCCTCCAAAGAGTATAAATAAGTTAGCTGATTTCTCTGGTGACTTCTATGTAGTGTAGGATACACCTCTTGACGTCCAGAGTAGCAAAAACCTCCTCCCCTGGTGAGGTTGGGTTTTGGCAGAATGATGGAAGGACTACTTCCTGTGTCCGATGAAATTCCGATGATACTTTCGGGAGGAAAAGAGGGTCCGTCCTGAGGATTAATTTATCCGGAAAAATCTTTAAGAAAGGTTCCTTGATGGAAAGGGCCTGTAGGTCGCTCACCCTTCTGGCTGATGTAATTGCCACAAGAAATGCTGCTTTCAGAGTAAGATTCTTTAGATTGCATTCTTCTAAAGGCTCAAAAGGGGCTTTGGTGAGTGCCTGTAGTACTAATGTTAGATCCCATGGGGCCAAGCTAAGGTCTTTGCTTGGCCTGGATCTTTGGATGGATCTAAAAAACCTCTTTACTAAAGGATCTTCTCCTATAGGTTTTTCCAGAAAGATTGACAGAGCTGCCGCCTGCACTTTAAGGGTGTTTACGGCCAGACCTTTGTCTACTCCGTCTAGAAAAAAAATCCAGCACAGTGCTAATATCCCTTAGGTTCCTGTTGCTGGGCTCCATTTTGAATCTGTATGTCTTCCATATTTTGTTGTAAATCTTCCTGGTTACTGGTTTTCTGCTCTGGAGCAGTACTTCCGTGACTCTTGTGGATAGTCCTTTATTCAGTAGTATGCTCCGTTCAGGATCCATGCTGCTAGTTGTAGCATCTGGCTGAAAGGGTGATGTGCTCCCCTTTGGGCCAGAAGATCTTCCTGAGCTGGTAGAATCCAGGGTTCTTCCTCCGCCATTTTCCAGAGTGGAGTAAACCATGCTCGTTTTGGCCAGAGGGTGCCACTAGGATTACCCTTGTTTCCTCCAGATGGATTTTCCTGATTGTTCTTGGAATCAGTTGGATCGGGGGAAACGCATACGCCAGGCCGAAACTCCAGGGAAACGCTAGGGCATCTATGCCCAATGCGTTCCTTTCCTTGTGTAAAGAGTAGAACTCTCTCACTTTTCTGTTGCTTTCTGTGGCGAAAAGGTCCCCCTCCGGTGTCCCCCACTTCTGTACCAGCTGGTTGAAAATCTGTTGATTTAGTTCCCACTCCGCTGGGTCCAGGTGCTTCCGGCTCAGTAGATCTGCCAGCACATTTGTTGATCCCTTTATGTGCACTTCCGAAAGGGATAAAAGGTTTGTTTCCGCCTCTGATAAAATGTCTTGTGTTATTCTCATCAGGTGCTATGAGCGTGTACCACCTTGGTGGTTGATGTAAGAGACTGTGGGACTGTGGTTGATGTAAGAGAATTTGGACAGGTTTCCCTCTTGTTTCTTGTTGGAATCCTACCAGAGTTTCTCTTACAGCCGCTAGCTCCCTCATATTTGAGGACACTTCTTCCCCAGATTGGCACCAGGTTCCCTGTCTCAACTGATGTCCTATGTGGGCTCCCCAGTCGAAAAGGCTTGCATCCGTCATTATCCTGACCTGTATTGTGGGCATCCAGAGTCTCCCTTGAGAGAGGGAGTCTTCCTTTAGCCACCAGGTTAGTGATCTTTTTACGGTTGGTGGAATTGATATTAGACCGTCCAGCTCTGAGGTCTTCCCATTCCAGTGACTCAGGAGATGTCTCTGGAGAGGTCTCATGTGTAGCTGAGCCCACTGTACAGCTGGGATGGCTGCTGACATGAGGCCCAGGACCACCATGGTGTCTCTTCTTGATATACGGTGTAGCTCTATCAAGCGCCTCGTAGCTTCTTTGAGCTTCACAATCTTGTTCTCTGGTAATAGGATTTTTTGTGTCACTGTGTTGATTCGATAACCCAGGAACACTGTCTCCCGTGAAGGGATCCTGTTGGATTTCTGGGCGTTGATCACCCACCCCAGTGAGGTGAGGAAATCCTCTGTTCGGAGATTTTCCAGCGCTTCTGACTCTGATGTGCCATATATCAGGAAGTCGTCTAGGTAGGGAATTATCTGGACCCCTCTTACTCGAAGGTCCTGGACTACTTCCGCCATAATCTTGGTAAAGATTCTGGGTGCCGAGGAGATTCCGAATGGGAGTGCCTGGAACTGGAATAGGCGTATTTGTGACCCTAATCTGGTTGCGAACCTTAGGAACTTTTGATGCCTTAGGTGGATTGGCACATGTAAATAGGCATCTTGGAGATCTAGGGTCACTAAGAAAGCATCTTCGGGAAGTAGGGTTCCCACTGAGAAGATGGATTCCATCTTGAACCTCCTGTACCTTACTCTTCGGTTGAGGTCTTTGAGATTTAGGATTAGGCGGTGTTTGCCTGATGGTTTTAACCTTAAAAAGACTCTGGAAAAGAACCCTTCCCCTTGGTGTGATAAGGGTATTTCCTTTATTACCTCCTCTTGTAATAGGTTCGAGATGGATACTTCCCAGGCTTCCTTTGCCGGTGATGTTCTTGGTAGAGATGTTATCCGAAATTTGTGAGGGGGAGTTGTCACGAATTCTATCTTGTAGCCTTCCTTGAGAATCTATACTATAAACCGGTTCGTACAGAATTCTTCCCATTGAGGGGAGAAGAATCTCAGTTTTCCCCCTACCGGCCGTCTGGCGTCACTGGGGTTTGCCGACATTGCTGCTACTATTGGGGAAGGGGTTGTTTGGTCTACCCTTGCTCTTATTGTATAACCACTTCCTCTGGGTATTTGGTTTTCCTCCCTTGGATTGCGTATCGCCTCTCGGGCGGCGAAAAAATCTCTTCTGTTTCTCCTTCTTTTTGGAGGGGAATCCTTTTGACTTGTCCGCCGATCTTTCCAGAACTTTATCCAGTTCTTGACCAAAAAGTAGCTTCCCGTCAAAAGGGATACTGCACAGCTTATTTCTGGATGCGTAGTCTCCTTCCCATGTTTTGAGCCAGAGAGCTCTTCTGGCTGAGTTTACCCGACCAGTGGTTCGGGCTGCTATCCGTACACCTTCTGCCGCTGCATCCGCCATATAGGCCACCCCTTTCTCTATCAAGGAGGAGGGAATCCTGTGCCTCTTCACTACCTGGGACCTTTTCCAACTGTCCCCTTAGCTGTTCCAGCCAGGACACGTTCCTAGCCACGCAGGTATTGGCCATATTTGGTTGAAAAGATGCCGCCCCCGCCTCGTAAGCCCTCCGAAGTGTCACATCGATCTTCTTATCCATCGGATCTTTTAAATGGCCCATGTCTTCAAAAGACAAGTCCGACTTTTTTGACACTTTGGCTAGAGGCGCGTCAATTTTTGGGCATTTGGACCAAACTCCTACTGATTCCTCAAAGGGGAATCTCTTTTTCATTGCTTTAGGGAAGAAAAGCTTGTTTTCAGGACATTCCCACTCCTTGATGATCCCCTTCAGGGATTGGTGGACCGGAAAGGTACGTGTCTTCGGAACCTGTAGGCCTCTATATAGTCGGTCTCTCACCGATCTTGGTTCTTCCTCTTCTTGTAAGTCTTCTGTTACATATATTGCTTTCAGTAGTTCCTCCGTCTCTTCTGTTGGAAATAGGTGTCTGGTCACCTTTTCCTGTACCTCACTGTCATGCTCTTCTGAGTCTAAGGTCTGTCTCCTCCCAGGAGTTCCCCTTCCTCATCCTGGGAGTCTGATTCCGAGGATTCTTCCATTAGCCTGGTGACCGTTTGGATCCTTGCCGTTTTTGTGCGGTATCCTGACGGAGGGTTGGTCTACTCTTTTCATCCCTTCTATGGACGACTGTAGCGATTTCAGAGTGGACATGACTTCTTTTTTGAAATCAAGGAAATCCTTCCCTAGTGGCTTGGATTCCTCATTGATTACTTTCTTAATGCATCTTTGGCACAATAGCTTGTCTGAATACGTTGGCATTTTTGTCCCGCAGGTGCGGCAGTGCTTTTTCTTTGGTTTAACCGAAGTGTCTGTAGTTTCTGCGGGTTTGGGCTGTAGACAGAGAGAGAAACAGAGACACATCTAGTTATCTCCCATCTTAGGGGTATGCGTATACCATCCCCCTAATACCCCCCCCCCCCTAATTCCCCTGACCCCCAAAAAAGGTTCAGATTATCCCCCTTTTTTCCCCCCTTGACTCCCCTTTTTTTGAAAAGCCAAAGGAAAAGAACAAAAAGAAAAAACAATTTTTTTTGGGGGAGGGGGGGGGGGGGAAGGGGAGCCCCCTTCCCCTCTTCTTCCCTCCACTTACCATACTCGGGCTGGGGCCACACACCACAGCCTCTGGTAACAGGGACTGGTCCTCCGCCATTAAGACCGCCTGGAGGGAAGGAGCCTTGCAGCAGGTGAGCGTAGCCAAGCCGATCTTCCTGTGAACTGGCGCCCTTTATGTTCAAATTTCCCGCCAGAGCTTCTGACGCTATTCCGGCGCTCTTTGCCCACATCCAATATGGCCACCGCCCCACTTCCGGTGTCGGCGCCATATTGGCTACGTCACTTCCGCCGCGCCAGCGGCGACGCTGGCTGTCACAGCACACGCTGGAGACTCCACCGGGAGCCCAGCGTGGAGATGATCCTTCCGAGGGGAGATGGCGAGCGGCTCAGCACGGCCTCCGGCTGGCCGCCATGGTCCCCTCTTGGTCTGCTATTTTTCGGTCCCCTGGAGCAAGGTAAGCGTTTGGGCAGGATACTGGGTTTTACCTGCTTAGGTCTCCAGCCTTGCTTCTGCCCCATAAAAAAGAGAGGAGGGGGTATCTTTCTGAAGGCTCACGACCTCCTCCTCTCCCGTGGACGTCCTCCTCCCTTGCCCCCATTGCTGGCACCAGCCCGCCAGATACCCTTATCGGCTCAGGCCGGTGAAGGGAAGAGGTATCCTTATCGGCTCAGGTCAGTGAAGGGAAGAGGTATAGGGAATAATAAAAAAACAAACAGGGGATGTTCAGGACCATGCTTGTGTAAGCAGGACAGGAAACACAAGAACTGTGGGGCAGCCTGTGGGGCGGCCTTTTAAACTTAACTGTGCTTGTGTTTCCTGTAGGAGGAGGAGCCATCTCTCATGTGACCGTCCTGGAGGATGACTTGGGAAAAGTGTATTCACGAGCCCCCAGATTTAAAGATCTCCAAGTATCAACCAGCTGCAATGTATTAAGATGGTAGTTTGGGGTTTTGGAGAAAGCGTTAGAGTGTAGAGTGTTTGCTACGGTCCCAGTTAGGGTGTGCGACAGAGTTAAAATCTCCTCCTAAAATAATGTTTGGGGAATGGTAACGTTGCAAAATGTCAAAAAACATTGTGAAAAAGGATGTTTGGGCTTCATTAGGAGCATATAAGTTACCTACAGTCAATTCACGGCCTGCTAAGAGGCCTTTTATGACAAAGCGACTTTCCTCGTCTCTATAAATCTGCTGGACCTCCATAGGAAAAGAGCGGTGTAGTAAATTCGCCACACTTTTGGTTTTGGAGGTTGAGCTGGTGTAAAAAGATTAGTTAAAGGACTTATGAAAGTATGTGGGATGTTTGTCTTTAAGAAAATGAGTTTCTTGTAGCAGAAGAATTTTAGCATGTAGTTTGTTATATTGAAAAAAAGCTTTTTTCCTTTTGTTGGGAGAATTAAAGCCTTGAACATTGTGTGATAAAATTGTTAGAGCCATAATGCAGTAAAGAAATTACAGCTTATGGTGTAGTCAAACATGTAAATCATATATTTCATACTAAAGTTGTAGGTGTGAATATCAAAGTTTATCCATCCTGAGTAACTAAACCTGAATATAAGGGATATCCGGTAAATATCTCTCTGTATACAATTGAAAACATTATATCAAACATATGTACCACAAGAAATAAAGTAAGGTATTACGTGTATTTTTATAGTGTAGAAAATCGTAACAAAAACATCAAAAGTGCATATTTTATATTTGCGGTCCAAGGGAAAGAACCTCCTCAGACAACAGAGTAAAATTAGCAGGAGAACAAAAGATCTCCATCTCCGACCAGCTTTCTCAGGTACCATGGATACAAGCGGGAAAAGAATGAAAAACGTATCCCTGAAAGGGTTGAAGAGACAGGGCATATTCACAGTTTCTCCGCTTGATGCATGTCCCAAAACAGCTAGAGCCGAGTGGGGGAAAATCATGTCGGTATGTGAACGGGCAGCAGCAATAGGACGATGGTGCATAACCACTGCAAAATAACCGCTGGACTACACAAACATGGCTGCTATGCATTGAGCACACAGGCTACAAGAAAATGGACCACAAGGCTCCCAGGAGGGATTCCATGGCCTCAAGGACAAGGGGCCCTGGCAAAAGCCTCCACCAGGTACAACCCCCTCCCCCCTGCACAGCCGATTGCCTGGTCGCCCGCGGCGCACTTCCCTACCCCATTGCCAGCATAGTGCCCTGCCCCCACACAGGGAGGTGGACCAGCCCACCCACATAGCACCAACATAAGTGGGGGGGGGTAGGATGTAAGGACAGATGAAGGGGGGTGTCTGACCGTCCCAAGGAGGGGCCCACGTCCATCCCAAAACCCTCCAGGGGGAGAGGCGGGACAGCTACTCACCATACCAGAAACTAGGCGGGCATCGCTCCAGACAGAAGCTCCTCTCCATCTAAATGGGGGGCTGTCGGCCAGGAGGAACGCTGTGACTCGGGCCAAGATCCGGTCATATGCGACCTTGCAAGGCATTTAACTCACAGGCCAGCGGTGGGGCTATGTCGCGGCCGTCCTCCTACAAAGTGTAAAGTAGCAGCAAACTCACTCACAAATGGTACTACCTTGGAAATCAAAAGCTTGGTTTAAACTCAGAAAATATATATATTTCCTAACACATAATTGCTATTATTCCCAATAGGTCATGAGGCATAAGAACTTGCATTTCTTGACCTCCGCGGTTTAACCCCTTGCCAACCACCCCACATACATATACTGCGGGGGTACCTCTGCGATTTCTGTGGCGAACACACATGCTGCGGGCGACCTGCTCCCTTTGTGAATTGGACACAGCGGAAGCCAATTAGCGGATCTGCTGGACCCGATGTCCACTGGGACCCGTCGATCGTTCTCAAGACAGAACGACAGTCTATGTAAACAAGGCAGATCACTGTTCTGGTGGCAGAAACGCAGAATCTCCATCTTCTCTAATAAGCAGGAACACGGATCTCAATCTTTCCATAGTTAAAGCACCCCCTGCAGATAGTAGGCATTCCCTAGGGACAAATTTAACCCTTTTATCGCCCGTTAATCTCCATCATTAGTACAGTGACCGTGCATATTTTTTTTTTTTTTACCACTGATCACTTTATTAGTGTCACTGGTGTGTCAAAAGTGTCACTTATTGTTCGATTTGTCCACCGCAATGTCGCAATTCTGCCACAAGTGGCTGATCGCCGCCACTAGTAAAAAAAAAAAAAAAAAATGACAGTTTGTAGACGCAATAACGTTTGCGCAAAATCAATATACACTTTATTGGGATTTTTTGTACCAAAAATATGTAGAAAACATTGGTCTAAATTGATGAAGAAAACAGAATTTTTGTAAAATCTTACCTGTAAAATTCCTTTCTCTGAGTCCTCCGACAGTCGCCGCCTCTTCATATTCGTCACATATGGGGTATTAGACTTTGCTCCGAAGGAGTAGCTAGGCAACAGAATATGTTAACATTAAAGCTTTTAACATATCCCACCCTCAAGGGGTGGTCCCCTCAGTCAATACCCTCCTACTTCCTGCAACCATATCTCAGTTTCAGTGGAATAGCAGTAGAGTATACAACCAAACCCCAAAAGAGGGGCGGGGGCGGCGACTGTCGGAGGACTCAGAGAAAGGAATTTTACAGGTAAGATTTTACAAAAATTCCGTTTTCTCTTACGTCCTCCGACAGTCGCCGCCTCTTCATATTCGTCACATATGGGGGCGTCCCAAAGCAGTGCAAACATGAGGGGTGGGAAACGCATCCGCGCCGAAAGGCAACGCAGTCTCCGCATCAAAGAAAGGAACCTTACCAAAGGAAGGAAACCAGCTGGGCTACAGGAAAAAATAATTGCTCAACAGGAGCAACAACCCAGGAAAAGACAAAAAACCAGGGGATAAAAAACTTATCCCAACAGCCAGAGGTCCCCAAAAAGGGACCCTAGGGAATCGCCGCACTAAGAACCTTGCGGCCAAAGGAAGCATCCGCCGATGCCTGAACATCTACTTTGTAGAATTTTGTGAAAGTGTGCACGGTCGACCAGGTCGCCGCCTTACACACCTGGGCTACAGAAGCCCCATGACGACAGGCCCAAGACGTACTCAGAGATCTAGTCGAGTGCGCCTTCACAGGCACAGGGGGAACCTTCCCCTGCAAAGCATAGGCCTGTTCAATGGTCTGCCTGATCCATTTGGCGATGGTAGAGGCCGACGCCGCCATGCCCTTCCGAGGACCCTCTGGAAGAACAAACAAGGAATCCGTCTTTCGAAAAGACTCAGTCGATTTCAGGTAAACCCTTATCGCCCGAACAACATCCAAAGAATGTAGTCTCACCTCTTTCGGATGTTTAGGCTTAGCGCACAGCGAAGGCAAGACAATATCCTCATTAAGATGGAATTCCGAAACTCGCTTCGGAAGAAAAGAAGGATTAGGTCGCAAGACCACCTTATCCAAATGAACAACCAGATACGGAGACTTGCAGGACAAAGCCGCCAGTTCCGACTCTCTGCGAGCCGAAGTGATCGCAACCAAAAAGGCGACCTTTTTGGACAACATAGACAACGAGATCTCCCTGATCTGTTCAAAAGGAGCACGTTGTAACACAGATAGAACGAGATTCAAGTCCCAAGGGGGCAGAGGATCCCTCCTAGGAGGAACCAGATGCCGCACTCCCTGAACAAAAGTGCCAACCAAGGAGTTGAAAGCCACGGGACGTTGAAACAGAACGGCCAGCGCAGACACCTGAGCCTTTATCGTAGCCAGCGCCAAACGCTGATCGACACCTGTTTGAAGGAAGGACAGCACTCGGGAAACCGAGTACGTACGGGGTGAAAACCCCCTGGACTCACACCAGGCAAAATAGGCCTTCCAAGTACGGTAGTAAACCTTCCCCGAGGAAGACTTCCTCGCGTTGATCAAGGTATGAACGACCTCCGGGGAGAGACCCTTCTCCTTCAGGACCTCGGTCTCAACAGCCAGGCCGTCAAAGCCAGCGACTGTAAAGCAGGATGGTATATCGGCCCTTGAGACAGGAGATCGTCTCGAAGAGGTAGACGCCACGGGGCGTCGACCGCCAGATTCACGAGGTCTGCGTACCAGGACCGGCGAGGCCAGTCCGGCGCCACAAGAATCACCGTGCTGCGTTCCGATTGTAACCTGCGAAGGAACCTGGACAGCAACTGAATCGGTGGAAACGCGTACATCAGCTTGTACTGATGACACGGGGCCACTAACGCGTCCGACGCGTCTGCCCGAGGGTTGCGCGTCCTTGCCACGAACCTCCTCACCTTGTTGTTGAGACGAGACGCGAACAGGTCCACCTCTGGAAGACCCCACTTCGCGCACAACATCTGGAAGACAGCCGGGTGGAGAGACCATTCCCCCTGATCCAGGGTCTGGCGACTCAGATAGTCCGCCTGCCAGTTCTCCACCCCCGGAATGTGCACCGCCGTTATCGCCGGGACATGAGTCTCGGCCCAAGTCAGAATGTCGGCCACTTCTCGAGCCGCTCGGGCACTCCTGGTGCCCCCTTGGTGGTTGATGTAGGCCACCGCCGTGGCATTGTCCGTCTGCACCCGAACCGGGCAGCCCTGCAGCCGGTCCGTCCAGCGATGAAGACAGAGATTTAATCGCACGCAATTCCAGAATGTTGATCGGAAGGGAGGACTCCCCCTCCGACCAAGTTCCCTGGGCGGACAGAACGCCCAGAACACCACCCCAGCCCGACAAGCTGGCATCCGTGGTGATCACCGTCCACGAGATAGGACGAAACGACTTGCCCCCGGACACCATCGGGGACTGGAGCCACCACAGGTCGTCTCTTCTGGTGCGATGACTCAACGAGATTTGAAGATCCAGAGATTGAGGTCGCCCGTCCCACATGGACAGGATCTCCGTTTGGAGACCCCGCGTGTGAAACTGGGCGAAGGGAATCGCCTCGAAGGCCGAGACCATCAATCCCAGACATCTCATGCACGTCCGCAGAGACGAGAGCGGAACGTCCCGGAGGGACCTGACTTCCTCCTGGAGAGTTCTGAGTTTGTCTACCGGCAGGAAGACCTTCGCCTGCACCGAGTCCAGGATCATTCCCAGGTAGGGAAGACGAACCGACGGACTCAGTGTCGACTTTGGAAAATTTATCGTCCAACCAAACTCCTGCAGAGTTTGCATCGTGACAGACAGGTCCTCCTCCAGACCCTGGCTGGTCGCAGACCGAACCAGAATGTCGTCCAGATACCCCAGGACAGAAATGCCCTGGGCCCTCAATGCCAGAACCGGTGCAAGCACCTTGGTGAAAACCCGCGGAGCCGAGGCGAGACCAAAAGGCAACGCCACGAACTGGTAGTGATCCTCCGCAATGGCGAATCAAAGGTACCTCTGGTGACCCTCGAAAATGGGGATGTGAAGATACGCATCCTTCAAATCGATGGAGGCCATGAATTCCCCCGGAACCAGGGCAGCCACCACCGACCACAGGGATTCCATGCGGAACTTGCGAACCCGCACAGAACGGTTCAGAGCCTTCAAGTCCAGAATTGGACGAACCTTGCCCTCCTTCCTGGGCACGGTGAACAGATTGGAATAAAACCCCCGAAATCTGTCCCGATGAGACACCGGAACCACCACTCCCTGAGCCCTCAGGTCCCGCACCGCCAGGTGCAGGTCCCGTAAACGCTCCGGAGACAGCTGAAGATTTGAGGGAAAAAATCTGCTCTCCGGCCGAGAGAGAAACTCGATCATGTAACCAGATCAAACGATCTCCTGAACCCATCTGTCCCGCACGCGGGCCAACCAGGGTTGAAGAAAACCGAGCAAGCGTCCCCCCCACCCCAAAACTGGGTGAGGGCGCCCCTTCAGGCCGCACTGTTATAGGCTGCGGATCCGAACTGACCGGACTTCTGTTTCCCAGACCAGGGCTTCTTTTGAGAGCCTTGACCTTTGAACGGTTTGCCCTTGTAGTGCGACCGAAAGGCAGGAAAGGACCCCTGAGGGGGCCGAAAATTAGCATGCTTCTTCCCAGAAGCCCCTTCAGCCTTGGGGAAATGGGGCAAGAGAGTGCTCTTACCTCCGGTGATCCCCTTAATCAACACATCCAAGGACTCCCCAAAAAGGCGAGACCCATCAAAAGGCAGATTGGCTAAGGTCTTACGTGAAGATTGGTCCACCGACCAACATTTCAACCAAACCAGGCGGCGAGACAACACCGCCATGCTGTGCACACGTGCAGCCAACGGGACTAAGTCCAAGTCCGCATCACACAGATACATGACACCCTGGTGGATTTGATCCACCATATCCAGGGTCGCCGGCGAGGCCGAATCGGCCACTAGGACGCGCCTAAGCATCTGCGTCCAACTTGCGACAGCCTGGGCCGCCATGAGAGAGGCAAACAGAGCCTTAAGCATAGAACCCGTAATAGAGTAAGTATGACGGGCAAGAGACTCCAATCTCCTATCCGTGGCATCACGGAACACCGGGGAATCCTCTGCAGGAATCGCAGTAGATTTGTTTAAAACCGCAATTGCGTGATCCACCGGGGCTGGCACACACCACCGTTCATCAGTGGAAGGTGAGAAAGGATAATGCAGCTTGAACCTACTTGGCACAGCAAAAGGTTTGCGTAGATTGCGCCATTGTTCCTTAACAGCGTGCTGAAAATCATCATTGCAGGGAAAAACCTGCGGCGTCCTGCGTTCTCTGCGTCCCATAAGCCGCCAAGGCAGCTGGGGGACACACTTCATCCTGCAAACGCAGCGTTTGTTTTATGGAAGCAATCAATTCATCCATGATTGCAAGCTCTTCAGGCGAGCCAGGGGGAGAATTATCAACCCCTTCAACTTCAGCCTCCACCTCGGACCCCGCTAGATCCAGGGAGGAGCGGGACCCCGATAAGGAGACCCCCGCCATAACAGCCCCATCACCTTCACCCTCAGACTCAGAGGAAAGAGAAACTCTGGGTCTCTTGGTAGACTGAGCAGCCACCAGCATCTGCACCTGAGCACCAAGGCCAGCCACAATAGTGGCTAAATCCCCCCCTGGGGGGGAAACAGCGGTCCCCTGGCTATCCACCAAGGCGGTAGGAAATTTGCCCTCCTGAGAATCCATTGCCCCAATATCAAAATGCCGGATAATAAAGGGTTAACTGCCCCTTTAACAAGCGCGGCGAGCGCAGCCCACCGCACCACACACAAGCACAATGAGACCCCCACAGGGACAATAAAACTGACACAGGCAATGGATAAGAAGGATATAACCTGAGGAGACCCTCGCCGCTGCTGCTGCCTCGATTGGTGTACCCAGGAGAAGAGGAAGTGATGTGACCAGGGCGCTCTATTAAAGCCTATGGGAGGCTACAAGAAAATGGCCGCCATGCATGTAGAACATGCGGCCGGAGCGAGTGCAGGCAAAATGGCGTCGTTTGGCGCCGAAACCGCCGCTCCACAGTACAGTAATGCACGCAGTTAGCCATATATAAAAAAACATGGTAGATCGCCGCAGCGATCGCTGTATAGTGCCCAAACATGCCACAAAACATGCCCCACAGCACAGAGCTTCTCACACTGACAAAGCTGACACACATAGTGTCACACAGCTCCCCCCCCCCCCCTTGCAGCCCACAGCATGCAGCCGAGTGATAGGGAGACAAACAGTGAGAAC
Source organism: Pelophylax lessonae (assembly GCF_965119305.1). Taxonomy (NCBI): domain Eukaryota; kingdom Metazoa; phylum Chordata; class Amphibia; order Anura; family Ranidae; genus Pelophylax; species Pelophylax lessonae. The sequence goes on from NC_138769.1 coordinate 618,518,985, forward strand.
AGAGGCAGGTTACACAGTCCCAGACTGACACCCCCCCAGACAGACAGGTCCCCACATAGATACACTTACCTCACAATGGCGTGGGGGACCCGCACAGGCGAACAAGCCGCTGCACATGAGGCAGGGAGAGTCGCATACAAGACGCACAAAATGGGGGTTAAGAAACCGCACAGCGTCCAGTGAGGTAGCCACCTCACCAATCATCCCTGCACCGAACAGGGATGGGTTGTTCACTGTGCCAGGAGCGTTACCTGGCTGAACGCTCGATGGCAGGCTGGGAAGCCACTGACCCATGACCTGCGACCAGGGGGATCAGCCCGAGACCCAGCCCGCATGATCCTCTTCATCAGAAGAACTAACTAATGCTGACAAAAAGAACAGCTAAGTAAAGGTAGAGAGAAAACTCAAACAAAAAATCAAAAAAGAAGAAAGAGTCTGGGGCACAAAGCCCCAGCACAGAGAGAGCCAGCCACTCCTGACAAGCTAGACATTGAAACTGAGATATGGTTGCAGGAAGTAGGAGGGTATTGACTGAGGGGACCACCCCTTGAGGGTGGGATATGTTAAAAGCTTTAATGTTAACATATTCTGTTGCCTAGCTACTCCTTCGGAGCAAAGTCTAATACCCCATATGTGACGAATATGAAGAGGCGGCGACTGTCGGAGGACGTAAGAGAAATTTGATTTTTTTTAATAGGATGTGTTTTATAGCAGAAAGTAAAAAAGGTTTTAAAAATTGTCTGCGGTTTTTATATTTTGCGCTATAAACAAAAAAAAAAGGTAGAGGTGATCAAATACCAGCAAAAGAAAGCGCTCTTTTTGGTAAAAAAGGACATCAACTTTATTTGGGTACAGCGTCGCATTAGACCTCAATTGTCAGTTAAAGTAATGTGCAGTATTGCAAAAAAATGGCCTAGTCATGAAGGGGGGTAAACCTTTCCGGAGCTGAAGTGGTTAAACAGATCTGTTCATTGGGAACTTCCAAAAAGCTTTGACATTAGATTCATATATACTCACTGAGCAAAGCACATCTTAACTTTTAAATCTAAAACCTCGTAATGCATTTTACCTTAATGCATTACCTGCATTAAGGTGAAAAAATGTTCTCAAGTATTTATATCACCCCTCCATACACTATATATCGGTTTTGCCTATCTTGCTGGACTGTCACTTGGCAACAAAAGCAAGGTACTGCGGGCAATCGGCTGCTTTAACATTGTTGCCTACTTCGGGGTTTACAGCGTATGCATGCATGCCCCCTCACCCAGCAACTGCTGTGATTGTACACAGAGGTAGCTTGTTAGGAATTCCCTACCAATGATTCATGGGATGATCTGCTGATCAGCTGTGTGCAATCACAGCCCAGAGTTCTGTACAGAGGGCATGATATGTCAGTTTCTCATCCCCAAGAAACTGAGATCTTTAGCAAAAAGTTGCACACATTACAAATAGCAAGGCACACATTTAACCCCTTGATTGCCCTAGATTAACCCCTTCCCAGCTAGTGCCATTAGTATAGTGAGTGTATAGTATACAATAATCACTGTATTAATGTCACTGGTAGTTCGTTCTCCCCCATGTCCATCTGCAGGGGCTCTTTCTGGTCTCTCACAGGATTGAGGCAGTAGGAGCCAATGTCAATCAAATCCTGTGAGCAGAGGAACCCGGGGCTGAAACACACTGTGTGTGCGTCTATGTACGTACACAGCCCAGCCCAGGAGCGAGCCCACACATGCCTCCCCATAGGAAGCAGCTTCCTATGTTGGCGTATGAAGAGGAGGAGCCCAGTGTGTCGGTGGGGGACCCCAGATGAGGAGGATCAGGGACACTGTGCAATTACACAGAACAAGTATAAACCTTTTTTTTTTTTTTTTTTTATAAAAAACACACAAACAAGCCTGTACAACCCCCTTTAACTTTGTCTTCCCATTCAGTGTTTATTAAAAGGCCCATATTGTTGTTTTAAGGATTCACACAAAAAATAATTAAAAAAACATTTATTAAATAGCTGTGTCATACTCAATTTTATTGCTAGCATATAAACAGACACATTCAGAAAACAAATCAAGGTAGTGTCATCTCTTTCATTCGCAGAAGGTTCAATCTAGGGGAGAAAAGAACATTTATAGTTTAAATAGATTTTTTTTTGCTGGTTTAAAATCAAATAATTATTGGATTTCTGGCAGCAAATAGTTACTGTGCTCACTATATTACTGAAGGAAAAAGGAAAAGGAAACAAAAAAAAAAAAAAAAAAAGGAAAAAAAAGGGAAAGGGTATACCTGCAAATTCATCTCCGCTTAGGTCGCTGTATAACTATAGATGATGCCTTAAATTTACTGGGTCAGTGACCTGTCCCTGGAGCTGGTCATAGGCAATAAGTATGATAATCCTAATATCACCTGCAACAATAAAGACATAAGCATGCATCAATATGGCTTTAACATTCTTTATATTAATCTTTTCTGTTTACAGTTAAAAAAAACACTGCTCATATACATGAGAGAACAAAGTTCAATTGAGACAGCTCTTGTACACATGAATAGTGAAAGCCATGGTGACAATGAGGTCCTGCATGCAGGCTGGTAAAGCATGTTAGAAATAATGGGATTTTGGGATAATGGGACTTACCGTAAAATCTATTTCTCTGGTTCATTGACGGACAAAGCTCCAGATATTTATAACCACTGCCCCCTACAGGAGTAGGACACTAGGCAGAAAATAATTCTGGCTACACCCATAGGCAGTCCCAGGGGGTATACTCCCTCTCTCTGCTATAGCCACTCAGTTTTGTTACAAGCAGTGTCAGGGGAATTATAACGTCACAGAGGGGTGGATGTTGTGTCCATCAATGAACCCCAGGGAAATGGATTTTACAGTAAGTCAAAAATCCCATTTTCTCTTTTGTTCATTGACTAACACAGCTGCTGATATTCATAACCATTGGGACGTCCCAAAGCAGTGTTAAAAATAAGGGGTGGGAATAAAATAAATTCCTAAGGCTAAACATTAGCCAACCAGGCAACATGAGCTCAACCAAACAACTGGAGCCCACCTGAAAAAAACACCACACCCTCAGAGGATCAGGTCCTCGAATAGCAGCCTGCAAAACCTTGCAGCCAAAAGAAGCATCCGCAGATGCCAACACGTCCATTTTATAAAACTTTGTAAAAGTGTGCACCGATGACCAGGTGGCCCGCCTTGCACACAGGACTACTCTCGCGGGAGTGTATCACAGCCATACAACCACCCACAGCAGCCCGGTGCCAGCCAGCCACCCACATCCACAGGCCCTGTACCAGCCAGCCACAGGCCCTGTACCAGCGAGCCAACCAGCCACCCACCACAGCGTGCCAGCCACCCACCACAGCGTGCCAGCCAGCCACCCAACACAGCGTGCCAGCCAGCCACCCACCCCAGGGGGCCAGCCAGCCACCACAGAGTGCCAGCCAGCCATTAAGCATTAAATAAAAATTAACATGTTCAGTACAAGATTTGAGTCAAAAATTGTTTTTCAAAACTTTAAATGTACAAAATATCGGCCCATATCGGCCGATACCCATAAGTTGTGACCAAAATATTGGTATCCGCAGTATCAGCCATGAAAAAAACATATCGGTCTATCCCTACTTAGGACATAACGAAGGCAACACAATGTCATCATTCAAGTAAACCCTGACACAATCTTAGGAAGGAACGACTGACGGACAAAGCACCACCTTGTTCCGATGAACCACCAGATAAGGCGACAGACAGGACAACGCAGCCAGATCCGAGACCCTGCATGCAGAAGTAATAGCCACCAAGAAGGCCACCTTCTTTGACAAGGTAAGTAAAGGAATTTCACGAATATTCTCAAATGGTGGTCTTTGGAGGACTGACAGTACTAGGTTGAGGTCCCACGGAGGCACTAAGGATCGCACCGGTGGAAGCAAATGATGAACTCCCTGCACGAATGTGCAAACCAAGGAATTCAATGCCAACGGTCTTTGGAAGAAAACTGCCTAAGCTTAAATCTGACCCTTAATGGTGCCCAAGGCCAAACCTTTTTGTAAAAACTCCAAAAGACGGGATAACAAGATGGAACAGGGGAAAATTCCCCAAGACTCACACCAAGAAATATATGCTTTCCAAACTCGATGGTAAATTTTCGAGAATTAGACTTTCTGCCCCTTAACAGGGTAGGAATAACAGATTCCGACAAACCCCTATCCTTTAATACCTGGCTTCAATAGCCAAGCCGTTAAACCAGTGATCATAAAGCTGGATGGAAGAGCGGACCTTGAGACAGAAGATCTTCCCTGAAAGGAAGCCGCCAAGGGGCGTCGGCTACCAACCTTACAAGGTCCGCGTATAAGGACTGATGAGGCCAGTCTGGTGCCACCAGAATCACTGGAATCCCTTCTGCCTCGATTCTGCGCAGAAGTCTCGGCAGAAGTTGTATTGGAGGAAATGCATAAATCAGACGATACCGGCCCCAAGGGACCACCAGAGTCCACGGCATCCGCCAGAGAATCCTGGGACCTTGCAACGAATCTCAGAACCTTCTGCTTGAGAGGCGCTAACCGATCCACATCTGGTGTCCCCCACCGAAGGCACAGTTGATGAAAAACTTCTGGGTGAAGAGACCATTCTCCCGGACACAGAGCCCGACGACAGATAGCCCTGGATTCAGCCCAGGGGTTTTGCCGAGGACCAAAACCCCTGAGCTGAATCCATGCCCAGGACGTCCAGGGCCCCCCCCCTCAATCTCGTTAAAACACTTTAGTCACTTTGGAAGGTCTGCGGGTGCCAAATTGCACCTGCATGGCCGACGCAGCATCTGCTGCTTCCTCCATTTTTAAAGTTTCCCAAACTGACACAATCAGTGCCTCAACCAGCGCTTTCTCCTGCACAAAGTGGAAGAAAAGGAATCACCCTCACTGTCAGAACACTCGGGATGCGTGGTCACAGACTCCGTGGGGTGACTTGCGTCCATGGCGGGTACATCCGCTTCAGATTCTGAGGAGACCGATGAAAAAGGAAAGGACAGCGGGCGCTTTTTGGCAGGTCACCTATGGAAAACCATATCCACTTATGACACGAAAGATTGCAGGATTGTCACCATAGCAGAATGGGATCCCGAAGATCCCCCCTTTAGAGTGGGTCTGGTGGTAAGACATTCAGCCGGTTCCATCCTGGTGCCGCAATGGGAACACAGTGAAAAGTAAAACGGAGCAGTATTAATATTAAAAAACCCCAGCAATATTGATACCCGTAGGACTACAGGTCCCTGAACACTGCTACTGGCCGGATCAGGCAGGGAGATACCGCCCCAGGATTTACCACCCTCTGCGTCTCCGCCGTATGAGGATCAAGGAGAAAAGGCGCTAATTCCTTGCAGCACGCCACTCAGACTGAGGAGTGTCCATGCTGCCACCAGAGGCCGCCGCCATCTGAAAAGAAATGCAGTTACTAGAAAATGACTGCCACGCATGCGCAGTAGCCCCGGTCACCGCTGAACCACAAGCAAATGGCCGCTGAGCGGCTGCACATGCCAGAAATGGTGGCACCTCTGGGCGCAAGAAAAGCCCGCCAAAGCCATCCAACCAACCTGTCCAGGCCCCCCCCGGTACATATACACTCCCGGCCCCCAAACAAACCACGGCAACTAGCTGTAGGTCAACCAGCTAGGAAACAAAAAGAGAAAAAAAAATCTTGTGTAAAAATTACAAAAAAGGCCAGGACCAGAGATCCCAGCAGGGGGATAGGTCCTTACTCCTAAATAGACAGAAAAAAACTGAATCCAAGAGCAGGAACTGGGAGTATACCACCTGGGACTGCCCCATGGGCATAGTTAAAAGTTCTGTTACTTTGTTAACCCTTTTCTGCCTAGTGTCCTACTCATAGGAAGCGCAGCATAACCCATTTGACTAATGAAGATATGTTGCTGTGTCCGTAACTGAACGAAAGAGAAAACATTTTTGACAAGAAGCAGAAACGTTACATGTAGGAATGAGAGCTCCAATGTACTCGATTCTGCAAACCCTGTATTGGTACAGAGGTAACATTGTTCAAAGACTGGCAAACTGAGTTTAGAGGATAAGATCACCTTTGGGAACATGTTATATGATCCACCCGTTTAAAGAACATGTAATACAGGGCTCGACCAACCCGGGCGCCAGGTCGCATTTGCGACTAGAATTAGCGACCTGGCGCCTGGGGTGCTCTGCAGGAGGTGTCCTGTCCCTTTTGCGCCCCCCCACCTTCTCCTCGAGTGCACGGACTTCCGCGCCGTCCAAAAATAGAGGCCCCGGCTTTTCGGCCTTCTGTGAGATGCGAGGCTAGGGGAACTGGCGCCCTCTTGTGGTGGCCAGGAGTAATGCATGTTCTCAATGCCTTCCCATCTCCTGCCAAAGAGGGAAGTTTTTTAAGGCTTCATCTCTGTCCAGTTACCTTTGCTTAAAGGTAAGTGGACAGGGAGTGTGGTTATTATTATTAATTTATTTTTTAAATGTAAAAAAAAATAAATAATTTTTTCTTTTTTTTTTGATTATTAAAAAAATACAAATTTCTTTTTTTTTTTCCAATTCTTATTATTTAAAAAAAAAAAAATTATATATATATATATATATATATATATATATATATATATATATATATATGTATGTATATATATATATATATATATATATATATATATATATATATATATATATATATTTTTTTTTTTTTTTTTCCTCATCGCCATGCCACAGCCAAAGGCCCCTTTCACACAGGCTGTGATCAGGTCCGCCTGTCAGTTTTTCAGGCAGACCTGATCGGACCCTTCATTCTCCTCTATGGAGCAGTAATCTGCCGCCATCTGATCCTGTCCGCCAAAAACAGACGGATGGTGGTTCTATTTTCTATCCATCCCGTGGATCGGATCAGATGGCATCGGATGGAAAGAGACAGACAGTCTGTTTCCATCCAATTGCGCTATAGAAGAGAGTGGAGTTCTAGTCGTATTTATGTGTAAATTTAGTATCCGTTTTATTAAATAAAGCTTGGTTGTTAGTTTAAAAAAAAAAAAAACTGGCTCCTAACTTTTTTAGCTGGCTCCTAGATTTCAGGCAAATTTGTCAAGCCCTGATGTAATATGTAGCATGTAACATGTTCCCAATGCTGCAGCCGCTGCCTGATCCTCGCACTCCCTGTGACAGCAGTACAGGGAGAAGTTCCTCGCACTAGCTGTCACTTTTTGAAATCAGCTCCCCCCACACAGCTGTGTCATTCACACAGCTCTAATTAAACTAGGATTTAATTGGTATTGCTGAATCTTGGCTTCATTCTTCACATGACTGGGCTATTAATATTCTTGGCTACGCTTTTTCGGAAAGACAGGGTTAAACGGAGGGGTGGTGGTGTCTATGTGAGAAGTGATCTCAAAGTGAGTGTGAAAGAGGACCTAGTTGATGGAGAGTGTGCCGAGTCTGAAGCAGTATGGGTTGAAATGTACATGGGTGTGCGTAATACAAAGATTACCATTGGAGTTCGTTATAGACCTCCAAGTATTATTAAGGAGGTGGAGACTCAGCTCCTGGCACAGATAGAAAGAGCTGAAAGGGCTGGGACAGTGTTAATAGGGGATTTTAACTACCCAGACATTGACTGCAGTAATGGCACTGCTGGAACTAAAGGGCAAAAATGTATAAACCTCTTACAAGACAATCTTATGGTACAGTTGCCACTAGAAATGATGTTCTATAGGACCTGGTAATCTCAAACCATGCAGCGCTTATTAATAAATGTTCATATAAAAACATCAGGGTAGCAGTGACCATAAAATGATTTCATTTAATGTTAATGTAAGCAAAGAAACGCATACAGGAAATACAAAAACACTTAACTTTGAGAGCAAATTTTCCAAAGATGAGAGCTGCTCTCCAGGTTTTAGACTGGGAGGGAATATTGGCATCCATGAGCACAGAAATGAAATGGGAAATTTTCAAAAAGACTTGGTAATAAGTTTAAAAGGCTAAAAATAAAGCCCATGTGGCTCACGGCCAAAGTTAAAAAAGCTATAAATAAAAAGAAGAGCGCATTTAAAAAAATATAAAAATGAAGGAATACTATCATTGTTTAATTGTTACAAAGAATATAACAGAATATGTAAAAAGGAAATCCAAGGACATAAAAATTCAAAATGAACTACAGATTGCAATAGATAGTAGAACAAACCAAAAAATTCTTCAAATATATTAATAGTAAAAAGGTTAGGTCTGAACATGTAGGCCCTTTACAAAATAATCAGGAGTGGGTGACTGGGGACAAAGGCAAATTTATTAAATACTTTCTTCAGCTCTGTGTATACAAAGGAGCATGGGAGAGCTCATGACCATAATGAGGATGGTATTGACACAGACCCAAATGATCTACAATGGTTTAAAAGTGATATGGTCCAGAAATATACAGACAGAATAAGGGTGGATAAAGCGCCTGGACCAGATGGCATCCACCGACGCATCCTAAAAGAATTGAGCGCTGCAATTTCAAAGCCTTTGTTTCTAATTTTAAGGGGCTTGTTAAGGACTGGAAGAGTACCACTGGATTGGCGTAGGGCCAATGTGGTGCCTATATTTAAAAACGGATCAAAGTCTTTGCCAAGTAACTATAGATCTGTTAAACTTCTATAGTTGGGAAGATACCGGAGAGTAGAGATCGACTGATTATCGGGGGCGCCGATATGCACTTTCCCCAATATATTGAAATACGCCTTTGGATTTACCGGCTACATCTAGTGAGTGATAATAACTGACATGTTCTGTATCTAACACAGCCGCCGCGGCCACCCACAGCTGTCTGGTGCCAGCCAGTCACCCAGTCCCAGACACCCACTGTACCAGCTAACCAGCCACAGGCCCTGGGCCTGTATGTGCCAGCCACCACACAGTGCCAGCCAGCCACCCCAGGGTGCCAGCCAGTCAGCCACCACAGGGTGCCAGCCAGCCACCAGAGGGTGCCAGCCAGCCACCAGAGGGTGCCAGCCAGCCACTACAGGGTGCCAGCCAGCCACCACAGGATGCCAGCCAGCCACCACAGGGTGCCAGCCAGCCACCACAGGGTGCCAGCCAGCCATTTTGTTTAAGCCTATATTAGTGTCGGACTCTCTTGTTTCAATGGAGATAGAAAAATTAAAAGTGTGGTCGGGGACTTTCTCTCTTCTCCATCTCCAGGAAAATCAGCAGCACTGTGAAACACTTGCAAAAACAATGTGAGCATGGGATCAATAACAGCAAAAACCAAAAATACGTCATCTTTGGGCCCATCTAAGAGTTCATCATGTTGAATTGTATAATGCAGCACAGAAAAAACAAAATGAATCACAAAGGTGAATCATCCCTATCCCAGGGAATAATAAGAGATATGTTTCAGAAAAAAAAAAAAAAAAACAGGTGGCTAAAATCTGATGGAAGATCCTCACTGCTGGACAGAGTAATCGCAGAGATGATGGTGACTGATGACCAGCCATTTGCAATAGTGTCTGACTATTTGATTTAAGCGGTTGATGTCCACAGTTGAGCCAAGGTACACACTGAAGAGTGACAAATTTTATCGAACTGAAATGCTTTCACCAAAAGATCGTTGACAAAGACTATGCTGCAACCAGAGAATGCTGGCAACTCACTCTCATTCACGACTGATTGCTGGTCAGGACAAACAGAATCACTAATGAGTCTTATATGCCACTTCATTGACAGCGGACAAGAAGGCATTTGGTGTTGAATACAAAAAAGTGATGCAAGGATCCCACACTGAGTACATTAGAGAAATGTTTCTAGGCATGCTAGAAGAATGGGGAATCACCAAAGACTGAGTGACGCTTGTGCTGCGAGACAGTGGAGCGAACATGGTTAAAGGTATGAGACTTGCTGAAGTGGTAAATGATGGTCTGTCAAACCAGAAAGCTTTGCTGGACATTACTATGCTGAAGCAGTGCGCAGGCCATTTCCACTATTCTGTTCTTGCCAAGCAGCAACTGAGGTGCATTCAGGAAGACCTTGGCCTACCCAAAAACAACCTGATACAGGCTGTTCCAACATGATGGAACTCAACGCTACACATGTTACAAAGGATGCTGGAGCAGAAGCGAGCTCTCACTATATATTCTGGCGAATATGGACTTGGAGGACATTCTTGTCCTACTGCAGATCAGTAGGACATAGTAGCCAACATTAGAGAGATGCTCGTACCCACTGAGGAAGTGACACTGGAGGCGTCATTACGACTCATCTGTTTCCTCTGTGATCCCATGTGTGAGAGTCCTGAAGATGCTTCTTCAACAGAATGATGGAACCAACACTCGTGACATCAAAGCATGTAGGCAGGCCATGAGGGACAGCCTCGCCAAAAGGTGCAGGAGGTTCCTCTTGAAGAAAAGAAAAGTCAAGAACAAGAAGAAGGTTTCTGATGTGGAAGAGCAGGATGCAGGAGAAAAATGTCCCAAAAGACAATAGACAGAAGAGAAAATTCATTGTGGTCAAATAGATGCAATCTTCAGCGTTTTATTGGGGCCTCATGCAGAGGATTCATCAGAATCAGCAATAATGAGCTTGGATGTTGAACTTCATCTCTATTTAAAGGAACCAGCAATTGACAGAAGTGATCCTCTTCAGTGGTGGAAAGAAAATGAGGCATGCTACAAAAGACTTGTTTCTCATGCTAGAAGATACCTTTCTGCCCCTCCTTCCTCAGTACCAAATGAGCATGTTTTAGTGAAGTGGCAGCAATTTATGAAATGAAAAGAAGCCATTTAACTGGTGAACATGCTGAAAAGTTATGCTTTCTGCACTATAATATTGTTCTACTTAACTGGGAGTATTGATTAGAAAGTGTAGTAGTAGTGTCTGTCCACCAGTCCACTGAGTCTGTCCAATCTACTGTCTAGCTGGTGTCTATCTGCACTGACTGTGCTGCAGTCAGTGCACAACTGCTAGAAAAAAAAATTTACATTGTAGACAGTGGATAGGAGTCAGTGCCAGTGGACTACTGCTCCAGTAGAGTGCCACTCACTGCTGCAATCATTTTAAATCACTACTGCAGTAGTGCAGTAGTGATTTAAAATTATTGCAGTGAGTGAGTGCCCTACTGCAGCGGTAGTCCACTGACTCCAGTCCAATCCACATTGTAGCTGTTGCCTTGCTTTTTTTCTAGCAGGATTGCACTGACTAAAGTAGTTGCAGTGAGTGCCATACTGCAGAGCAGATAGAGGTAGTCCTCCACTGACTCCTGTCCAATCCACTGTGACATGTGTAGCTGTTGCCTCTTTTTCTAGCAGTTTTGCACTGACTGCAGTAATTGTAGTGAGTGTCTTGCTGCAGAGGTAGTCCTCCACTGACTCCAGTCCAATCCACTGTGTATGTGTAGCTGTTGATGCCTAGCTTTTTTTCTAGCAGTTTTGCACTGATTGCAGTAGTTGCAGTGAGTGCCATACTGCAGAGGTAGTCCACTGATTCCAGCCCAATTCACTGTGTAGCTGTTGCCATGCTTTTTTTCTAGCAGTTTTGCACTGCAGTAGTGAATTAAAAATATTGCAGTGAGTCCACTACTGCAGCACTTTATGCATTAATGCACAGATGATGTGAAATGCAAATGTCCCTGCAATTGAAGTTTTCCTATCAGTTTTTTTGCAGTTAAGGTATGAAGAATGAGCCCTTAATGTTAAAAATGTTAATAAAGATTTACATGTTCAGTAACAGATGTGTCAAAATTTGCGTTTTTTTTTTCTTCAAAAGTTCACATGTGTGTCTAAAGATCGCCCAATATTGGCCAATACCGATATGCGATCGGCAAAATATCGGTATCGGCAACAAACACCCGATATCAGTTGATCACTACTGTAGAGTTTAATAAAAGACCACAGGCGAGTTCTTGCTGGAAAAAAATATTTTAAGCAACAGACAGCATGGATTCATGAAAGACAGAAGTTGTCAAACAAACCGGATTTCTTTTTCTGAGGCAAGTAAAACCTTGGACAGAGAGGTGGCTGTGAACGTAGTATACTTGGATTTTGCAAAAGCTTTTTACATAGTTCCACACAGCTAATGTGTAAGGTAAAGTCTACAGGCTTGGAAAGATCAGTTTGTAAATGGATCGAAAATTGTCTAAAAGATAGAATTCAGAGAGTAGTGGTTATTGATTCTTACTCTGAATGGTCTAAGGTTATCAGTGGTGTACCCCAAGGTTCAGTGTTGGGACCCTTACTTTTTAATATCTTTATAAATGATATAGGGTCTGGGATTAAAAGTACCATTTCAGTCTTTGCAGATGACACCAAACTTTGCAGTGGAAGAACTGCTTTACAGGATGTCTCCCAACTTACAAGCTGACCTCAATGTACGGTTTCATTGGGCAACTATATGGCAAATGAGGATTAATGTTGATAAATGTAAAGTTTACTAGATTGCTTTACAAAAGGCCTGGACTCTTTCCTGGGTTTACTTAATATAAGTGGGTAGTAAAATTTATAGGTAAAGTTGATCTAGGGAATATCTGATTGCCTCTCGGGGGATCAGGAAGGAATTTTTTTTTCCTATGCTGTAGCAAATTGGATCATGCTTTGCTGGGGTTTTTTCGCTTTCCTCTGGATCAACTGCAGGTATATGATTGTGTATATGGGATTGTATGGTTGGGTTTTCATTACTTTTTTTATTGGTTGAGGCAGATGGACTTGTGTCTTTTCAACCTATGTAACTATGTAGCTCTGTGTGTGAATGAACTACAAGCCCAGACATCCTTTAATGCTGTTGGCTTGTAGTTCTCAATCAGCTACCACGACGCTGTGAAATGTCGTGGTAGTTTATTGATTCTTATTCTGAGATTGTATCTGCTTACCAGTAAATAAATGCACATTTGTTTTAAAAAAAAAGCCAGCTTTACTTTTTTTTTTTAGGAGGGGGCTTGCGAAGGAATTTCTTTAAAAAGAAAAAGGGGGGGGGGGGCCTGCACTGTACCTTGGTTATCCTCTTCAATGTGGTTAAGGTAGATCTATCTCTCAAAGGTTGCCTACCCCCGTGTTAAGATGGTCAGCCTGGCTTTTACATTTGACGTTTGTGTGAAACACAAATAGTAATATATCAATGTGGAAAAACAAAACAAAAAAAAATTATATATGAATAGTGAAAACAAAATTCAATAAGGGATTGGGTAATACAGATAACAATGACAGTCCGTTACACAGGGCCAATATGGAGGTATATACTTTTTCAGTAAACTTTCACTATACTTTTTCAGTATATTTGATGCTGTTCTTTTTTTATTTTTGTCATACATGTTTATATATACAGTTATGTACAATTGTATGCTTATAGTGCTTTTTTTTGTATGTTTTTAAATTTGCCGCCACCCCTTTTTTTGGGTCATATGACCCTTGGGATTAAACAGGCGATTTAGTCTACACTATTTAGGCCGATTTGTGTCACTTATGTTAGTCATTATTAAGGCCTGATGGCCGAAACTTGTTGGCTTTTTGACTGTTAACCTGCATTAATAAAAACTTGACTTACCGTAAAATCCTTTTCTCTTAGGTTCATTGATGGGACGCAGTCCTCTGATGCATATCAATAGGGTAATACCGCCCCCTACAGTCTAGTAGGACACTAGGCAAAAGGAATTTCTGGCTATGCCTATGGGCAGTCCCTGGGGGTATACCCTCTCTCTTCCTGCATAGGATGTCAGTTTTGTATCAAAGCAGTGTCAGAAAAGCACACCAACCCACTCAAAAAATGAGTCCATCAATGAACCTAAGAGAAAAAGGATTTTACGGTAAGTCAAAAATCCAGTTCTCCATCGTTCATTGACGGACACAGTCCTTTGATGCATATCAGTAGGGACGTCCCGAAGCAGTACCAAAACGAGGGGTGGGAACAGCAGAACAAAGAAAAAAAAAAACAGTTCCCAAGGCCAACCAGGCAACTCAGGACTCATCAGAACAACCAGATGAGGTCCACCTGAAAACAAACAGAAGAACGTCGTCAAGGTAGGCCAAGGGGCCCCCTAAACCGCGGCCTGCAAAACCTTGCAGCCAAAGGAGGCATCTGCAGATGCCATCACATCCGCCTTCTAAAATTTGGAAAAGGTGTTAACAGACTACCAAGTCGCTGCCTTGCACACCTGAAGCACAGATGCCTGATGGCGAAAGGCCCAGGAAGCACTAAGCGCCCAAGTAGAGTGCGCCTTGACAAGGGAACGGTGGAACCTGACCCTTAATGGAATAAGCCTGTCTGTCTAAACCATCTGGAAACAGTCACAGCAGACGCAGGCAGCCCTTTCTTTGGGCGATCCATGAGCACAAAGAGCGAGGCAGACTTGCGAGAAGACTTCAGGTAGACGCCAAATACACCCTGATCGCCCTAACATCATCCAGGGTATACAGAGCAAATTCCATAGGATGTTTAGGCTTAGAGCACAAGGAAGGTAACACGATGTCCTCATTCAGGTAAAAACTGGAAACAACCTTTGGCAGTAAAGACAGATCCGGTCGAAGTACCACCTTGTCCTTGTGAACCACCAGATAGAGAGGACAGGACAGCGCCGCCAGTTCCGAAACCCTGCGAGCAGAAGTGATAGCCATGAAGAAGGCCACCTTCTAAGACAAGGTAAGCAGGGGGACCTCCCGAATATTCTCAAAGGAAGGCCTCTGGAGAACCGACAGCACCAAATTAAGATCCCATGGCGGTAGCGGAGGTCGCACCGGAGGTACCAAATGTCGCACCCCCTTGATGAAACTATGCACCAGGGAATGGGCGGCCAATGGCCTCTGGAAGAAAATGGCCAAGGCCGAGACCTGACCCTTGATAGTACTCAAGGCCATTTTTGATCAACTCCCCATTGAAGGAAAGCCAAGATCCGAGCCACCGAATAGGAACAAGGGTGGGTCCCAAGGGACTCACACCACGCAATGCACGACTTCCACGTACGATGATAAATCTTCCTGGAAATCGCCTTCCTCGCTTTTAGCAAAGTGGGAATCACTGAAGCAGATAAACCCCTGTCCTTCAGCACCCGGCTTTCAACAGCCAAGCCGTCAAAGCCAGCGACTGTAAAGCAGGATGGAAGATTGGCCCGAGAGAGCAGATCCTCCCTGAGAGGAAGTCTCCACGGGGCATCTGCGACAAGCCTGACCAAGTTAGCGTACCAAGCGCAACGAGGTCAGTCCGGAGCCACAAGGATGACCAAAATCCCTGCTGCCTCTCTTCTGCAAAGAAGTCTTGGCAGCAACTGGAGAGGAGGAAAGGCATACAGGTCCTTCTAAAAAAATTAGCATATTGTGATAAAGTTCATTATTTTCTGTAATGTACTGATAAACATTAGACTTTCATATATTTTAGATTCATTACACACAACTCAAGTAGTGCAAGCCTTTTATTGTTTTAATATTGATGATTTTGGCATACAGCTCATGAAAACCCAAAATTCCTATCTCAAAACATTAGCATATTTCATCCGACCAATAAAAGAAAAGTGTTTTTAATACAAAAAAAGTCAACCTTCAAAAAATGATGTTCAGTTATGCACTCAATACTTGGTCGGGAATTCCTTTTGCAGAAATGACTGCTTCAATGCGGCGTGGCATGGAGGCAATTAGCCTGTGGCACTGCTGAGGTGTTATGGAGGCCCAGGATGCTTCGATAGCGGCCTTGAGCTCATCCAGAGTGTTGGGTCTTGCGTCTCTCAACTTTCTCTTCACAACATCCCACAGATTCTCTATGGGGTTCAGGTCAGGAGAGTTGGCAGGCCAATTGAGCACAGTAATACCATGGTCAGTAAACCATTTACCAGTGGTTTTGGCACTGTGAGCAGGTGCCAGGTCGTGCTGAAAAATGAAATCATCTCCATAAAGCTTTTCAGCAGATGGAAGCATGAAGTGCTCCAAAATCTCCTAAAAGCTAGCTGCATTGACCCTGCCCTTGATAAAACACAGTGGACCAACACCAGCAGCTGACATGGCACCCCAGACCATCACTGACTGTGGGTACTTGACACTGGACTTCAGGCATTTTGGCATTTCCCTCTCCCCAGTCTTCCTCCAGACTCTGGCACCTTGATTTCCGAATGACATGCAAAATTTGCTTTAAACCGAAAAAAGTCTTTTGGACCACAGAGCAACAGTCCAGTGCTGCTTCTCTGTAGCCCAGGTCAGGCGCTTCTGCCGCTGTTTCTGGTTCAAAAGTGGCTTGACCTGGGGAATGCGGCACCTATAGCCCATTTCCTGCACACGCCTGTACACGGTGGCTCTAGATGTTTCTACTCCAGACTCAGTCCACTGCTTCCGCAGGTCCCCCAATGTCTGGAATCGGTCCTTCGCCACAATCTTCCTCAGGGTCCGGTCACCTCTTCTCGTGCAGCGTTTTCTGCCACACTTTTTCCTTCCCACAGACTTCCCACTGAGGTGCCTTGATACAGCACTCTGGGAACAGCCTATTCGTTCAGAAATTTCTGTGTCTTACCCTCTTGCTTGAGGGTGTCAATGATGGCCTTCTGGACAGCAGTCAGGTCGGCAGTCTTACCCATGATTGCGGTTTTGAGTAATGAACCAGGCTGGGAGTTTTTAAAAGCCTCAGGAATCTTTTGCAGGTGTTTAGAGTTAATTAGTTGATTCAGATGATTAGGTTAATAGCTCGTTTAGAGAACCTTTTCATGATATGCTAATTTTTTGAGATAGGAATTTTGGGTTTTCATGAGCTGTATGCCAAAATCATCAATATTAAAACAATAAAAGGCTTGCACTACTTCAGTTGTGTGTAATGAATCTAAAATATATGAAAGTCTAATGTTTATCAGTACATTACAGAAAATAATGAACTTTATCACAATATGCTAATTTTTTGAGAAGGCCCTGTACATCAGCTGGTACTGGCCCCAGAGGGCCACCAGGGCGTCTCTGGCGTCTGCCAGAGGGTCCTGGGAGCGGGCCACAAACCTCTGTACTTTCCTGTTGATTTGAGACACCAACAGATCCACGTCCGGATGCCCCAGCGAAGGCACAACTGGTAAAACCCCTCCGGATGCAGGGAACACTCCCCTGCATCCAAGGCCCGGCGGCTGAGGTAATCCGCCTGCCAATTTTCCACTCCCGGAATGTGTACCGCGGAGAGAGCTGGAACATGGCGCTCTGCCCAACGTAGAATAGAAAGTATGTTTTAAAGCGCTCACAGGGGGTGCTACTCTCTATTGTGGCTGCTAGTAAAAGCCAATAGTCAGGCAGGGGTCAGACTATAGGCATTAGTACTTCAAAAAGCTGTAAGCTGGAGCAGCCTTGGGGGGGTGTGGGATAAATAAGGTTCAGGTGCCTGGAAGCTGAGAGTATTGGGCTGACCTCAGTTTTGAGGAGGGGGGGGGGGGAGGGGGAATCCGGGTGTGAACAATCCACTGTTCTGTAGGTAGAGGGGGAGGGTGAGGGTGGGCGGCACTCCAGGCTGCTCTCCGGGTGAGCGAAGCAGCTCAATGTTAACCATAAAAGGGGGGAAAAAAGCGCCAGTGGAGTGCAGTTTAAAAGAAGTTTTATTAAAACTACAGGTTATGGTGGCTCGGTACTGGACTCACTTCTGTGCAGTCACTGTGGTGCCCTCCGTGATATGGTCAGGAAGCTCGGTGCCTGCTCTGGGTCCTGGTGTGATCCAATCGTCCGGGAGAAGTCCGGGGTCTCTCAGGCGACTTCCGGGTCGGATCGGCATAGGAGCTGTAGAGCGCTGTGGAGGCTTCCACGCGCGCCGGCTTTTTCGGGTATGAGCGGGGGCGGGAGCGCGCCTCCGTTGAAGCGCGCTCGCCCCCTATTCGCTCCCAGGCTAGTGACGTACCGGTACGTCACTTTGCCTGGGAGGGGCTGACCGCCGCCCGACTATATACGGCAAGTGGTTAACCAATTTACCGCTGCTCACTAGAGCTCTACTGCGGCGAAGTGATTTGTTATCGTCTGGCGACGTAGACCTACGTCGCCAGACACTCCCCCCTTCTCGGCGGTGCGAGCATGCGCCGCCGGAGGCTCGCTCCCGCTGTATTCAGTCACAGCGGGAGTCGGGCCAGGGGAGAAGCAGCGGCGATCGCCGCTGCTCTTCCCTGATCGTCGGGGAATCGAGTCTGGAGATCTGCCCACTTGTGTAAACAAAGCGGGCGGATCTCCTAAGTGACAGGCAGGGTCAGATTGCAAGGTTCAGTATAGTTGAACCTGCGATCTGTCCTTGTGTCACATAGTCACCTCCCCCCACACATGTCAGTAAGCACCAGGCATACATTAACCCCTCCCTCTCCAATAAAATTAACCCATTCCCTGCCAGTGTCATTTTTACAGTAACCGTGCATATTTATAGCACTGATTACTGTAGTAATGTCACTGGTAACCCCAAAAGTGTCAAAAATGTCAGTCAAGGGTCTGATCTGTCCGCCGCAATGTCGCAGTCCCGCAAAAAAAATAAAATAAAATTGCAGATCGGCGCCATTACTCGTAAAAAAAAAAAAAAAAACCACCAAAAACGACAGAAATCTTTCCCTTAGTTAGTAAACGCAATAACTTTTGCGCAAACCTATCAAAATACGCTTATTGCGATTTTTACCAAAAATATGTAGCAGAAAACAAATTGGCCTAAAATGATAAAAAATTTAGATTTTTACATTTTTTGGGGGGCCAATTTCATATAAAAAAAATGTGAAAAATATTTTTTCAAAATTGTCGCTCTTTTTTTGTTTATAGCGCAAAAAGTAAAAATCGCACAGGTGATCAAATACCACCAAAAGAAAGCTCAGTTTGTGGGAAAAAAAAGGACGTTTGGGTACGGTGTTGCATGACCGCGCAATTGTCAGTTAAAGTCGCACAGTGCCGAATCGCAAAAAGTGGCCCAGACGTAAGACAGCAAAATCCTCCGGTGGTAAAGTGGTTAATTTTTGAAAAAAAAAAAAAAAAATAATATTTTTCACATTCTGATATGTAACATTCCCCCCCAAAAATGCAAACAAAAAAATCACATTTTTTTTAAACATTTTAGGCCAATTTGTTTTCTGCTACATATTTTTGGTAAAAAAAAAAAAAAAAAAAGAAAAAAAAGCGCAATAAGCGTATTTTGATTGGTTTGCGCAAAAGTTATCGCTAACTACTTTACTAACTATGGGAAAGATTTTTAATTTTAATTTTTTTTTACTAGTAATGGCAGCGATCTGCGATTTTTTGTGGGACTGACATTGCGGCGGACAGATCGGACCCCTAACTGACATTTTTGACACTTTTGGGGGGACCAGTGACATTACTACAGTAATCAGTGCTAAAAATATGCACTGTTACTATAATAATGACACTGGCAGGGAAGGGGTTAATACTGTTGGTGATCAAGGGGCTAAATGCATGCTTACTGACGTGTGTGGGGGGGAGGGGGTTCTGTGTTAGAGACAGCGATCGCAGGTTCAGCTATGCTGAATCCTGTGATCTCTCCCTGTCTGTCACACAGAAGACCTGCCTGCTTTAACACAAGCAGGCGGCTTTTCTCACACTTTCCCCGACGATCGGGGAAGAGACGGTGATTGCCGCCTCTCCTCCTCCAGCCCGACTCCCGCTGTGTCTAAACACCGCCAAGACAGCTGGGAGTCCAGTGACTTAGGTCTACATCGCTGGACCCGGGGCTGCCACTGTGCAACAGTAGCAGCACAGTGAGCAGTCGTAAAGTGGTTAATGTCGTCCAGGGTAGCCCCAGACGGTCCCCCTGAAAGGGGAGTTCTGTCAAGGCCTTCTTAGAAGCCTGATCCGCAGACCAACACTTCAGCCACAGCATACACCTCATGACCACAGCGGAAAACGACAGACGACCCAAAAGGGAAGCAATGTCCAGCGCAGCATCGCAAGCATACTGCAGCGCCTGCACCATCTGGTCCAACAGTTCCCCAAATTCAGGAGGGACAGGCTGGCCCTCCACGTCACGGCGTAGCAGCTTCACCCATTTAGTCACCGTTTGGGTGACAAGGGCCGAAGCAAAGGCAGGCCGTAGCGCAGTCCCCGCCATAGCGTACATGTTGCAGGCCACAGCCTCCTTCTTCCTATCTTCTGCGTCCTTAAAGGACGAGGAATCTCCCCTGGAATCACGGTAGCCTTGTTAAGTCTGGAGACCGGGGGATCTACCTCAAGTGGCACCGTGCGACCACTTCTTCACCAGAGACTCCTCAAAAGGGTAACGCCTGGTAAACCGCGTAGACACAGTGGGAGAACGTGTCCGCCACTCCCATTCTTTGGCGAGCAGGCCAGCAAAATAAGTGGAGAAGGGAAAAGACTTATGGGAGGCTTATGGGTGCCGAAGGCAACCCGCGCCCCAGGAGCGATGACAGACGCATACTTCAATTTTAGGGTTTTGTGCACCGAAACAACCAGTGCGTCCACCCGCGCCTTATCCTGCGCAGCAGAAGAGGCAGAAAGCTCATCCTCACTATCAGAGGAGGCATGGCGCAGTGTACTCGACCCGGCCAGGGTACCTGCGTCTGCGGTGGCTGGGTCAGAGTCCGAGACATCAGGGGAGGCAGGGGTAGGAGGGGGTCTTTTCTGCGCACCCCGCCCTCTAAAGACCACCTCCATCCAGGACACAAAAGCTTCCAGGACCGTTGAAATCGCATCAGTGGACAGTTGCGACCCAGAGGGCCCTGCGGCCTCCGTGAGGGGATCAGGTGGGGACACATGGTCTGAGGGGTCCATGTTGCACTAATAGGACCGCCAGCAAACTGAGAACAATTACAGAAATTTTTTTTTGTGCATGAAAAGGAAATGTCCCCACATGGCTACAGCACCCCCGGAGGTCAGGCCTACGCTACAGACCCCAGCAGAGAGAGAGAATAAGACCCCAGCAACTCACTGTCCTTTGAATGCAGCAAACTTCTAGGAGGTCTGCACGTGTCAGCGGTGACTCATGAAAGGAAATCTGAGCCAGAAGCTTCCCGGGCTGAAGAGAGGTGCTCCACCGCCGAAAAACGCCTCCAGGCACACCCACAGGCCTTCCCAGCAAAAAATCCACTGCAAAATGGCCGAAAACCACCCCCCCCAAGATAGCCGCTGCCACAAATGCAGACAAGGCTACAACATGGCGGTGAAGCGCGGCAACAGGACCCCTCTGCCAGCCCTATTGCACCATCCAGTCCTGGAGGGTCCGATTGAGGCCCCACCTGCCCATCGAGCGAGTGCCGAACAGCGCCGCCCCCCGCAGCCTCCCATGTGGCCTGCATACTAGGTACCAGCCTCAGGTAGGCCCGAACAGACAGTCCCCCACGTAGGGGGGGGGGGGGGTGTCACAACTGGACAGAGGGAAACCTGGAGTGTGAGGGTCCGACGATGTGAGAAGGTCCCGTGTCCATCCCAAAATCCCCCAGGGAAGGGGGGGGGGTGGAACATTTACTCACCATACTGGGAACATAGGTGGGCGCCATCTCATGACAGGACCCCACGCCATTGGAGTAGGGGGGCTGTCAGCCAAATAGGAGAGCTGCAAGATCAGCCTAGACCCTGTCGTGTGCGTCCTGGCAAGGCGTTTAACTAGCGGGGCCAGTCCCCGTCCAGCTGGACTATGTCGTGGCCGACCCAGCGCGGAGGTAAGGCCTGCACGTGCTTGCTGGCCAGACTGGGGTGACCACTGGATATGGGGGTCCAGTCTGTCGCCCAGCCCGGCATAATTGCTAGAAGATCTCACAGGAAAAACAATCCGGAGAAAAAAAGCTAAAAAAAAAAAAATCGACATAAAAAAGTTACTTCTATGCCAGGACCAAAGATCCCAGCAAGGAACTAGGTCCTTACTCCTGACTAGGCAGATTAAAACTGACATCCTATGCAGGAAGAGAGATATACCCCCAGGGACTGCCCATAGGCGTAGCCAGAAATTTTCTGCCTAGTGTCCTACTTCTGTAGGGGGCAGTATTACCCTACTTGTATGCCTCAGAGGACTGTGTCCGTCAATGAACGATAGAGAAATTATATTTTAGCCGACTTTACAAATGCTGTTTATTCTGTTTAGTCCATTGCATGCAAACATTTCTAGATTATAAAATGTGAAATGTGCATTTCCTAAGGGTCTCCTCTGGTTTTGAGTGTGTAACATATCTAGGTTTACCTTAACTAAACTTATTCAGAAACCTATTCAGAAATTTTAATTTAACTTTCATCTTGGAGATTGAGGAACATGATTTTTTTCCTTACCTGCAGTAGACCTTTTTCAGCTTCATATGGTAACTAGTATCTAGTGTTACGTACCACCATTGTCTGCCTGTCAGGTCTGAAAATATAAACAAAAATATACAGTTTCAGCCATTTAAATATACCAAAATCTGCTGTGCTTGGGGAGAAGTTCATGAGAAGACTTTGGGAGTACTTAAACTAGAATTGGGGGGGGGGGGGGGTAGAAGAATTAGAATATAATAGGGCAGACAAGTTAGTCAGGGGTCAGACACTAAATGGAGGGTAGAATAAGGGAAGGCGGGCAATGGGCTATAGCAGATAGGTATATAGTCATGTTACAAGCAACCACTGGCAATGATAGTATTGTTTTGACTACTTAAAAAGATATACAAAGCACAAGTGCAAAATTCAACAATAAAAAGTGTTTGTTCACCAATGCCATTAGTTTGCCAAGCAAAATACAGTTGAAAGCTTTGGAGCATGAAGAGAACAATGGTTTGATTAGTATTGCTGAATCTTGCCTTTATTCTTCACATGACAGCTATTAATATTCCTGGCTACGCTGTTTGGACACATAGGGTAAGGCCCCTTTCACACTTGTACAACCTGAAAGTCACGCGACTTGAAGTAATGCCTGTGTAATCTTGAGGTCTATGGATCTCAAGTCACATCAAAGTCAGGACTAAGTAGTGCAGGGACTACTTTGAAGGCAATGTAACTTGAAGTCCCACAGATATGAATGGTACTCATTGGAAACCATGGGGTACGACTTGTCATGCGACTTTGCAGTCCCAAGTCACACAAGTGTGAAAAGGGGCCTAAAACAAAGATCAGAGCAGACGTCTGATGAAGGAGCCAATTGCGCATGCTCCGAAACGCGTTACGTCACTTTCTGAGAGTTTGAGGTCCACCGCTGCCTCCACTTGAACCAGCTCTTCTGTAAAGCTTCCTGCACCGTCATCACCCGGCTGCGGCCAGTCGGGACGCGGAAGATCGAGTACAGGAAGTGATTTTACTATGGAACATGGACTCAAGACAACTTTTATGTGAGTTACTACTTTAATTTGTCATGTAAAAAATTGTTGCTACATTCAGCAGCGCCTGTTTCCTTCCTTTAAAACAGAAAGGTGGCAGTGTGTCTCTTTGTGAAATGTGATCTCAAAGTGAGTGCGAAAGACGACCTAGTTGGAGAGAGTGATGGTGCTTTAGCATTATGGGTGAAGCTGCATAACAGTGTGTGTACTTCAAAGTTATTCATTGAAGTTAGTTAAAAGGTCACCCAATTTTAATGAGGTGGTAGAGACTCCGCTCCTTGAACAGATAAAAGGGCTGCAAGGCCTGGGTTGATTAGAATGGGGGTTTTTAACTACATTGAAATTCGCTGGAGTAATGACACTGCTGGAACAGTTCTAGGTTTATAAATTTCCACTCTGTAACAGGAAAATTTTATGGTATAGCACATAGAAGCCCCAACTAGAAATAATGCTCCTCGGGACATTTTAAAACCATCTAGATAGAAAGGACTAAAAAGGCATTAATTTTTAGCTGTAAACAAGAAAATCCTGAAAAGATATAAATAGTTTTAAGAGAGCAAATCTTCAAAAGCTGAACGCAGCTCTCCAAGATTTAGATTGGGAGGGAATGTTGCCAGTCACAGACCAAAAGGAATGCGTCAAACTGACTGTATGTAAACACACTGCAAAATATAGTCCCATGGGCAATGTTTATATGCCTAAATACAGTGGATATAGTAAAGAATCACCCCCCTTTAACCACTTAAGGACCAAGCCTATTTCTGACATGTTTACAATCAGAATTTTTTGCTAGAAAATTACTTAGAACCCCCAAACATTTACATAATAATTATATATATATATATATATATATATATATATATATATATATATATATATATATATATATATATATATATATATATATATATTATTTTTTAGCGAAGACTCTGGAGAATAAAATGGCAGTCGTTGCAACATTTTTTGTCACGCAGCATTTGAGCGGCGGTTTTTTAAATGCAATTTTTTGGGAAAAAATACACTTGACCGAATTAAAAAAAAAAAAAACAGTAAAAGTTAACCCAACTTTTTTGTATATTGTTAAAGATTATGTCAGGCCGAGTAAATAGATACCCAATATGTTGCAGTTTAAAGTTGCTCACACTTGTGGAAAAGCAACAAATTACAGTACTTAAAAATCTCCATAGGCGACGCTTTAAAAATGTAACGGTTACCATCTTAGAGTTACAGAGAAGGTCCTTTGCTAGAATTATTGCTCTCCCTCTGACTATCTCAGCGATACCTCACGTGTAATTTGAACACCGTTACATTTGCGGGCGCGTAAGAGTTTTTTTGGTGTGCGAGTTCACGGGGACGGGGGCGCTTAAGAATAAAATAAAAAGGAAAAAAGACTTAAACACAAATAAAAAAAAAAAAGTGATCGCTTTTATTGCTATCACAAGGGATGCAAACATCCCTTGTGGCAGTAATAGGCAGTGACAGATACTCTTTATGTTGGGATCTGGGGTATAAAAGACCCCTCCACTGCACTTCAAAGTATTCAAAACGTCAAAATCCGCATTTTTGAATACTGACAGGTTTTTTTTTTTTTTTAATCGGCGCTGTTGGCAGCCAAGTAAACCGGAAGGGTATTTGTGACGTCGCTTCTGGGTTACATGATCAGAGACCTGATCTAAGCCGAATCGGACTTCGTTCGGGACTAACCAGCTGGCAGACGTGTCTGCTAGTTGCTTGGGGCTCCTGGTGGGATGGAAGACCAAGGCAGAGCGGCGAAAGGCAGCGGGAGGGGGGACATCCCCTCCCGCCTTGCTGGGATAACGGCCGATCGGCTGCTGAGCCGCATCAGTTGTTATCCTCAGAAAGCCAACTGCTGGCTCTAAAACCGTACTGGGGTGATGCCTGCAGCTGCAGGTATACCGGTACAACCACTTCTTCAAGACGTACAGGTATGTCGGTTTGCGGGAAGTGGTTAAAAGAATCACATTTTGTTGCTTTGCAGCATGAAATGAAGACCGTTTCATTTTAACCAGCTGTATTTACTCAGTGTAACTTATAAAATCCAAGTAAAAGATATAACTCCAACATGTCAGGAAGAAAAAAAAACTGATTTACTGAGTTAGAAAAAAGGATCACCCCCTTGTGTCAGTATTTTATTGAACTACCCTTTGCTTTAATTACAGCCTTTAGTCTGTTGGGATATTTGTCTACTAACTTTGCACATCTAGACTTTGCAATATTTACCCACTCCTCTTTGCAGAGCTGCTCAAGTTCAGTTAAATTTGATGGTGACCATTTGTGGACTGCAGTCTTCAAGTCATTCCATAGAATTTCAATAGGGTTTAAGTCTGGGCTGACTAGGCCATGCAAGGACATTTACTTTTTTGTCCTTCACCCACTATGTGGCCATTCTTGCTGTGTGCTTAGGGTCATTGTCATGTTGGAAGGTAAACCACCTTCCCATTGACAACTTTCTAGCAGACGTCAGCAGATATAACAATTTGATGGTATTTTGCCTTACCATTTTTTTGTACTGTATCCTGACAAGTGCTCTAGTCCCACTCCCATAACAGGATATTACTACCTACATACTTTACTGTAGGAATGGTGTTTTTTGGATAGTGAGCTGTATTGTATTTCTGCCAGACATATTTGGTGTTGAAGCCAAAAAATTCAACTTTAGCCTTTTCTAACCAGAACACTTTTCCATGTGGCCTCAAAATCTTCAAGGTGCATTTTGGCAAAGCTCAGTCTTGACTGCGTGTGGCCTTTGAGTGGAGTTTTTTTTTTTTGCAACCCTCCCATACAAGCCACATTTGTGGAGAGCTTGTAATATTGTTGTCACATGCACACAATGACACTCTTTGTCAAATTCCTGCAACTGCTTCAGAGTTGCTGTAGGCCTCTGGGTAGCTTCTCTGACCAGTTTCCTTCTGGCTCTTTCATTCAGTTTAGAGTGATGTCCTGATCCAGGGAGGGTCTGTGTTGTACCAGATACATTCCACTTAACAGACTTTACTGTGCTTCTAAGCATTAATAAAGCCTTTGAGATTTTTTTTTTTGTATCCATTTCCTTACTTGTGCCTGTCCACAACTTTATCCCAGAGATCTTTTGACAGTGCCTTGCCACCCATAGTGGATTGTTTACTTCAGTTGCACTACCAGAGACTGATATGCTCCAGGAAAGCTTTTCATGCTGAGCTAATCATAATACCACAGTCGATTAAAGTTGAAAGACATATGGCTTTGTGTGCCACCGAGGGTATTACCCACACCTGATTGAGTTTACAAGCCAAGCCATCCTTTTTCCAACTCTGATTTTGTTTTGTTTTTTTCCTGACATGTTGGAGTTATATTTTAACTTTGGATGTTAGAAGTTGCACTGAATAAATATAGCCAAACAAAAACACTCTTCATTTCAGGCTACAAAGCCACAAAATGTTGATTTTAAAGAGTAGGTGATTCTTTTCTATATTCACTGGATAAAACCCATGTGGTTCCCATCCAAAGTTAAAATAAATATATTATATATATATATATATATATATACATATACATACACACACACACACACACACACACACACACACACACACACACACACACACACACACACACACACACACACACACATATATATATATATATATATATAAATAAATAAAAGAAAAAATACATTTAAAACCTAGATTAAAAAAACCCAAAAAACATTTGAATAAAAAGATGGAGAATATGACCATGCTAAACAAAAACTGATTCACAAAAATTCAAAATGAATGACATGTTGCAAAGAATAGGACAAACCCCAAAATTCTTCTGATATATGAATAGTAGAAAGGTCAGGTCTGAGCATGTAGGCCTTTTACAGTATAATTTTGAGTTGATGACTGGGAACAAAGGCATATTTATTAAAATCAGAAACCAGTAGGGGTGTTGAAAATATCGGCAGCCTTTTCCGATTCAGTTACGATGCGGGAACCCTGAATAATCGATTCCTGGCTCCTCCCCCCTCCCTCCACAGAAGTGTCATTGCTGGATTAATATGCAGCAGTGGCCTGGCTGCATCCGGCGCTGTTCCCCTCTCATTGGATGGTGTGTAGCCTCAGGAGACGGGCGCTGCAGCACACCAACGGGCTGCCCCCACCATGCTCTCCCCCTTCCTCGGGATTTGTAGCTCTCACCTCCCCCATGGGCGGGTGTAGTCCTGTTCAAAGCCGACACAGACATGGCTGCAGCTATCATCACATCACTCGGAAGAAACAGTCTGCTTCAGGAAATGAGCTGCAAGGGGAGGAGGAGGAGGGGTGCTAGGAGTGCTCAGAAGATGAGAGACCAGCCTGTCATGCTAAATGTAAGTGAGGAGTGAGTGCATAGAAGTGGCCCATCCCCCACCTCTGCTGTACCACCAGTCCCTGTACTACTGTGCCTATCACATTGGGGCTTTTTTCTGTCTAGTTCTTCCTAAGATTTCCCAATAAACTTTCCCACCTGGAAACATCCACTTATCTACAAGTACTATACTTGTAGATAGAATGCCTTCCTTTTTTTTCTTTCATTGATGTTGACCTGCATTCTATATAAGTTGCTACCAAAAGACTCAGCAATGATTTGTTAAAGTGATACTAAAGGGTATTATTACTTTTTTCTATAAAATAAAAAAGCTATCATACTTACCTGCTGGCCGTCCCTTGTACCATGTCTGCAGTCTCTGCCCCTCTCCTGTAGTGCGTCTGCAGTCTCTGCCCCTCTCCTGTAGTGCGTCTGCAGTCTCTGCCCCTCTCCTGTAGTGCGTCTGCAGTCTCTGCCCCTCTCCTGTAGTGCGTCTGCAGTCTCTGCCCCTCTCCTGTAGTGCGTCTGCAGTCTCTGCCCCTCTCCTGTAGTGCGTCTGCAGTCTCTGCCCCTCTCCTGTAGTGCGTCTGCAGTCTCTGCCCCTCTCCTGTAGTGCGTCTGCAGTCTCTGCCCCTCTCCTGTAGTGCGTCTGCAGTCTCTGCCCCTCTCCTGTAGTGCGTCTGCAGTCTCTGCCCCTCTCCTGTAGTGCGTCTGCAGTCTCTGCCCCTCTCCTGTAGTGCGTCTGCAGTCTCTGCCCCTCTCCTGTAGTGCGTCTGCAGTCTCTGCCCCTCTCCTGTAGTGCGTCTGCAGTCTCTGCCCCTCTCCTGTAGTGCGTCTGCAGTCTCTGCCCCTCTCCTGTAGTGCGTCTGCAGTCTCTGCCCCTCTCCTGTAGTGCGTCTGCAGTCTCTGCCCCTCTCCTGTAGTGCGTCTGCAGTCTCTGCCCCTCTCCTGTAGTGCGTCTGCAGTCTCTGCCCCTCTCCTGTAGTGCGTCTGCAGTCTCTGCCCCTCTCCTGTAGTGCGTCTGCAGTCTCTGCCCCTCTCCTGTAGTGCGTCTGCAGTCTCTGCCCCTCTCCTGTAGTGCGTCTGCAGTCTCTGCCCCTCTCCTGTAGTGCGTCTGCAGTCTCTGACCCTCTCCTGTAGTGCGTCTGCAGTCTCTGACCCTCTCCTGTAGTGCGTCTGCAGTCTCTGACCCTCTCCTGTAGTGCGTCTGCAGTCTCTGACCCTCTCCTGTAGTGCGTCTGCAATCTCTGACCCTCTCCTGTAGTGCGTCTGCAATCTCTGACCCTCTCCTGTAGTGCGTCTGCAGTCTCTGACCCTCTCCTGTAGTGCGTCTGCAGTCTCTGACCCTCTCCTGTAGTGTGTCTGCAGTCTCTGACCCTCTCCTGTAGTGTGACAAGAGTGACCTTTAAAAGCAAATGAAAATAAAAAATTATTCTTTAATGCTTTTTTTTTTATATAAAGTTTTGAAAACCGGTGGGCAGTGGGCTGGGCATGGGCAGTAATCGTGATGCATCGCGGAATCGAATAGTATCGAACCGCGACCCTAATAATCGTAATCGCATCGAATCGTGAGGTAAGTGAAGATGCGCAGCCCTAGAAAACAGAACAACTGAGGTAGTCAGGCATCATTCACAGGAAAAAAAAAAAAAAAGGAAATGACGACTTACAACAAAGCACTGGGACCAGATGTTTTATACCCAGGAGTCTTCAAGGAGCTGAGCTCTTATTTCAAAGCCATGGTTTCTAATTTTTAGAGACTCTTAATGACTGGCAAAACACAAATGTGGTGCCAATATTTAAAAAGGGTTTAGAGTCCTTACGAAAAACCTACAGACTGGTTCAAGTTCTAGAGTGTGGTATTTCATTAAACTTTCAAGTATCTTCCAGAGTTTTAGCTAGAAAAATGGGATTTTTGACTTTCTGTAAAATCCATTTCTCAGTACTCCGTTTCATTACAAGCAGTGTCAGAAGTATTACAACTACATAGAGGGGCAGTGCTGTGTCCGTCCATCAGAAAAATTGATTTTACTTCAAGTCAAAAATCCCATTTTCTCTTTCGTTCATTGACAGATGCAACTCATGAGAATCTTGACCAGTGGGACGTCCCAAAGTAGTGTCAAAACATGAGGGGCGGGAACAGCAAAAAAATTCCCAAGGCTAAACTGTAGCCAACAAGGTAACAGGAGCTCAACATAAAACTGGAGCCCACCTGAAACTCCCCCAAAAGATGGACTAGACCCTCTAAACAGCAGTCTGGAAAACCCAAAAGAAGCATCCGCAGATGCCAACCCATCAATTGTACAGAATTTTGTGACAGTGTGCACCGACGACCAGGTGGCCGCCTTGCACACCTGCGTCACTGATGCCTGTTGGCGGAAGGCCCAAGAAGCACTGAGTGCCCGAGTAGAATGCACCTTCACAGGGAAAGGAAGAACCTGACCCTTGAACGAATAGACCTGAGTCCCAGTCTGTCTGATCCATCTCTAAATGGTCGCAAAAGTAGTGGACATCCCTGGTCGAGACCCACCCGTGAGCACAAATCGTGAGTCGGACTTCCTAAAAGACTTACTAGCTGCCAGGTACACCTGAATTGCCCGAACCACATCCAGGGCATGCAACGCAACTTCCTTAGGATGTTTTAGCCTGGGACACAGGGAGGGCAACACAATGTCCTCATTTAAATGGCAATTGGAGACAACTTTTAGAAGGAACGACAGACAGGGGCGAAGAACCACCTTATCTTTGTGCATCACCAAGGGGTGCAACAAGATAACGCTGCCAATTCCGATACCCTGTGCGCAGAGGTGATCGCCAGCAAAAAGTCCACCTTTTGGGACAATGAAAGTAGGGGAATCTCCCAAATATTTTTAAAGGGAGGCTTCTGGAGGACTGAAAGCACCAAGTTCAGATCGCAAGGCAGAGGAGGAGAGCGCACTGGTGGAGTCAAATGTCAAACCGGCTGAATAAAGGTACGCACCAGGGAGTGCGTGTCAAGGGGTTGTTGAAAGAAGACTGCCAAGAACGATACCTGATGGTACTCTAAGCCAATTTTTGCTCAACCCCCCGTTGAGGAAAGGTTAAGATCCGAGCCACCGAGAGATCACACCATAAAATGTACGCTTTCCACGTACAATGGTAGATCTTCCTAGGGGTAGACTTCCTACCTTTCAGCAGTGCTGGAATCACTAATCCAGGCAAACCTCTAGCTTTCCGCACCTGGCTTGCAAAAACCAAGCCGTCAAAACGAGCGACTAAAGCAGGATGTAAGATGGGCCCTTGGGACAACAGATCTTCCGAGAGGCAGTCTCCAACGGACATCAGCAATCAGCCGCACCAGGTCGGTGTACCAAGACCGGCGAGGTAAGTCCAGAGCTACTAGAATCCCTTCTGTCTCGAACCTGCTAAAGAGTCTCGGCAGAAGCTTGAGAGGAGGGAAGGCGTACATCAGATGATAATGGCCCCATGGAGCCATCAGTGCCTCTGCGGCATCCGCCAGAGGATCCCGTGACTGTGCCACAAACCACTGAACCTTTCTGTTGAGCAGAGATGCCAACAGATCCACCTTGGGGGTGCCCCACCGGAGAAACAACTGATGAAACATCTAGATGAAGGGACCACTCCCCTTGGTTCAACACCTGCCAGTTTTTCACCCCTGGAATGTGTATGGCAGAGGGCCAGAACAAATCATTATGCCCACCGTAGAATTCCAGATATCTGCAAAGCTGCAAACACACTTATTGCTCCACCCTGGTGATTTACATAAGCTACGGCCGTGGCGTTGTCCGACTGAATTCACACTGGACACCCCTGAAGACTATACGACCAGTGATCCAGGCACAGCCTGATCCCTCGGAAATTCCAGGACATTGACCATGAAATATGGACCCTTCCAGTGTCCAAACACCCTGAGCGGAGCTCCAGCCCAGGACACCTCCCCAGCCGGACAGACTGACATCCGAGGTGACCACTGTCCAATACAAGGGGAGAAAGAATTTGCCCTGACTCAGAGCCGGAGAGCGAAGCCACCAGACCAGCGACCCCTATGGTTTCCCGGCTCAGCCGGATCTGATTGTCCAGAGACATCAAACACAATGTCCCATTCGGCCAAGATCTCCCTTTGCAGGGACCTTGTATGGAACTGTGCAAACGGAACCGCATCCAAGGTTGAAATCATTAGGCCTAGCACCCGCAAGCAAGTCTGGAAGGATGACCATCTGCTGGACAGCAGAGGATGAATCGCAGCATGCAATTTCTGGAGTTTGTCCAGAGGAAGGAACACTGGGTAGGGCAGAGTCAGACCCAGATAGTCCAACTTTGCGGAAGGAACCAGAGCAGACTTCTGGTAATTCAGAAGCCAGCTGAACTCCCTCAGTCTGTATAGTGATTTCCACGTCGTCCACCAGAGGACTCAGCTCATGGGAGGAGGTCGTCCTGGTAGACCAGTACTGCGATCCCCCCACTGACATAGCAATACCAGTACCAGGGCCAACACTTTTGTAAAGATCCGAGGAGCGGAAGCGAGACCAAAGAGTAATGCCATGAACTGATAATGCTCCTCTCCCATGGCAAAGGGAAGGAAGCGCTGGTGACAGACTCATAATGGAATGTTAAGGCAAGAATCTTTAATATTGATAGCGGCAAGGAAAACCCCCTGACGCACACGGATGCCATCACTGCGCGAATGGACTCTATTCTGAACTTCTGTACCCTCACAATACAGTTCAGTGCCTTGAGGTGCAGAATTGGAGGCACCTTTCCCTCTTTCTATAGGACGGTGAACAGGTTAGAATAAAACCCCTGAAAACGTTCTGAGGTCAGAGTCGAGAAAATCACACCCTGAAGCAACAGGTCTTGCACCGTCCCAAAGAAAACTTGTCCGGGGACAGGTGCACATTGCAAGAACCGAACCTTTCCGGAGAGCAAAAACGAAACTCGATCTTGAAGCTGGACGGCATCACTTTGTGGACCTACTTGTCTTGCACCAAGGAGATTCACAGGCCAGAAAACCAGCGAAGACGTCTCCCCCCACCCCAGGCACGGGTGAGGGCGCACCTTCATGCAGAGGGAGCCTTGTCTGCGGTACCACAGCTTGGCCACATACAGAGGCCCAACATCCAAGGTAGCACCTCCAGGCATTCTAGGAGCATTACACAAATTTGCTGACAACCCATTACACTTGTGAAGGCCCTAGAGCACCAGGACAATGGAAATGCCCAAAAAATTACCCTATTTTGGAACGCAAAACACCCCAACACATAATCTAAGAGGCATTATGAATCTCTTGAATATGTCATTTTTTTCACAAGTTTTTTGAAAATGTGGAAAGAAAAATAAAAACTTTTTTTTTTTTTTTTAAAACACAAAGTTTCTAACACGTAGCATACATGGCAAAAATTTCACCCCAAAATATTTTCTGCTAGTCTTCCTGAATACGATGCTGCCACGTGTGAGACTTTTACACATCCTAGCCACATACCGGGGCCCGACATGCAGGGAGCACCATAAGCTGCTCTAAGGACATAAAATTACAAATGTAGTTTCCTGACTCCCCATTACACTTTTGTGAGGCACGGATGAGCACTGATGTGGCGGCACGGATGTGCACAAACTAGCTGACCGCTCATTCGGCTATGACCCAATTGGCAAGTGGTTAATGATGTCATCCAGGGTAGTTTCAAACAGGTGATCTCCCCTGAAAAGGTAGATCAGTTAAGGCCTTTATAGAGGTCTGGTCGGCAGACCAACACATAAGCCACAAAATGCACCCAAGGATCGCTGTAGAAAAAAAGGCCATCTAGAAATCAGTGGGGCCGCATCAAAAGAGGCATCACAGAAACTGCAGCCCCTGGTCCAACTGGTCCCCCAGCTCAGCAAAGGCAGGTGGGAGCTACTCACCCACCTGGTCATGGCGTAAAAGTTTAGCCCACTCGGTCAGTGTTTGCAACACCAGGGCAATGGTAAAGACGGGTCCAAGCGCCGACCCTGCAACAGTGAACATATTGCGGCCCACAGCCTCCGCTTTTCTGTCAGCTGGATCCTTAAAGGCCAGCGATTCTTTAACTGGGAACATGGCTGCCTTATTTAACCTGGAAACAGAGTGTCCACCACTTTTTAAAGGGGACTCTTTAAAGGGGTACCTCATAGCAAATCACAAAGGGATGTTTTGGACAATCCCACTCTTTTGCAGCAAATCTGTCAAAATAGGAGGGAAAAGGAAACCCCTTTGCCACTCTAGACGGCTTGTGAGAACCAAAAAGAACCAGAGCCTCCACCACAGCTTCAGCTGCGTCCTTTATTTTTAAAGTTTCATGCACAGACACAAACAGTGCATCCACCAGCGCCTTTTGGTGTGCAGCTACAGGTGTGGGGGAACCACGTTCGCGGCGACTGAATCAGATTTAGGATCCGAGGAGACAGATGAGGCAGGGGAAGGCTGGGGGTGCTTTTTGCTAGCCCACTGCCCAAAAGCCACCTCCACCCAAGACAGAAAGGACTCCAGGACAGCCGTCACAGCATCAATGGATGGTTGGAACGTGGAGGGTCCCGCAGCCTCTGAGAGGGGGTCAGATGGGGGAAACGTGCTTCAAAGACTCCATGAGTAAATAGAAGAATACCCACAAAAATGTGCTAAACACTTCTAAGGGACAACCCCACCGCTCTGGTAACAACACCTGGTTGCCAGCAATGGAGCACTCCACGATCCTACAGTAAAGACAGGAAGGACCTCACCAAACTCATGACTCCACCAGACAGCCACTGGCAGCACCAGGATAAAATGTACTCCACGTGCAGTGTCTAGGAAAGGAAGAGACCCAGGAGTCAGCACCAGGGGATAAGGAAGGGCTCCCACAGCCGAAATAGTTACCCAGAGGCTCCCCTGTAATGGACGCTGATTCCTATGTCGAACCAACACAAAATGGCCACTGACATACACAATACAGGCCACAATATCATGGTGGCCTCAGGAGCCTCCCAGAGACCCAGGAGGGATCCCTGAGGCCCAGGCAAGGTACAGAAAGGAAGGATGGAACCGGGCAGGAGCCTCCACCAGGTACAGTCTCCCCCCCTCCCCGATAACCCAGTCGCCAGCGGCGCACCCACCGCCCCTACCACTAGTAGGGCACCATGCCCCAGCCCCAACTGCCCATATCCCATACCACCACACTACCTCAGATAGGAGGGGGGGTGGCTGGGTAGCTAGATGACCCAAGAGACCACCAAGGAACAGGGGGGCCTAACGGGAAGGAGGGGAACCCAGGGGTCTAACCGTCCCAGGCAGAAGCCTGCATCCACACCAAAAACCTCCAGGGGGAGAAGGGGGACAGCTACTCCTCATACTGGGTAACAGGCGGGCACCACTCCAGACAGAACCTCCTCGCCATTGAAATGGGGGGCTGTCAGCATGGAGGAATGATGTGATGCAGGCTGAGAAACAATCATATGCAATCTCTTGAGGCATTTAACTCGCAGGCTAGCCCCTGTCCGGTGGGACTATGTCACAGCGCGGAGCTGTTGTCTGCCTGGGATGACCACTGGATATAGCTTATCCAGCCCGTTGCCGAGCCTGGCAGTTAATTGTCACAGGAAAAAAAAGCTATCTACAGTGAAAAAAATTGCCAGGACCAGAGATCCCAGCAAGGAACTAGGTCCTTACTCCTGACTAGGCAGAAAAAAACTGAAGACCTATAGCAGAGAGAGTACACCTCCTAGGACTGCCCATAGGCATAGTCAAGTCTTTCTGCCTAGTGTCCTAGTATAACCCAACTAATCAAGATTCTTAGGAGCGGTGTCAGTCAATGAACAAAAAGGGAAAATACGATTTTTGTAAGATCTTACCGTAAAATCGTTTTCTCTGATGTCCGTCGACAGACGCAGCCTCATCTCCATGAGCTGAGTGGGTTTATTGCTCCTATCAGGAGTAGTCTAGGCAGTAAAATTTGAATACACACGCCCAGCGGGCTGTCCCTCTTGACAAACCCCCACTGCACTATTCAGCACATCAGTTTAGTTTAAAAGCAGTGAAGACAAAAGAACCAACCCCAAACAGAGGGGTGGGTGCTCTGTTTGTCGACGGACATCAGAGAAAAAAGATTTTACGGTAAGATCTTACAAAAATCCTTTTTTCTCCATCAGCCTTCGACAGACGCAGTCTCATCTCCATGAGCTGAGTGGGATGTCCCAAAGCAGTGCAAGTATGAGGGGTGGGAAAAAACGCAACCAGATGGCAACGTCAACTCCAACAGGCTAAACTCAGCCAACCGGGCAACATGGAGCTCAACCAAACAGGAGCTCACCCAGAAAAGACCCCGAAGAGAAGTACAAACTAACATTCTTACATGGTTACATAGTTAGTGAGGTTGAAAAAAAGACATCAGTCCATCCAGTTCAACCTATGTGTGTGTGTTTGCTGTTAACCGTACATTGTATACCCCTGTATGTTGTGGTCTTTAAGGTGCCCATCTAATAGTTTTTTGAAACCATCAATGCTCCCTGCTGATACCACTGTTTGCGGAAGAGAATTCCACATCCTTACTGCTCTCACAGTGAAGAACCCCCTGCGTATTTTAAGGTTAAACCGCCTTTCCTCTAGTTTTAGTGAATGGCCACGTGTCTTATTGTATTTCCTTTCTCTGAATAGGTTTTTCCATATGCTAGGGTTGCCAGTACAATATTTGTACATTGATATCATATCCCCCCTCAATCGTCTCTTCTCCAGAGAGAATAAGTTCAGTGCTTGTAGACTTTCCTCATAGCTGATGTACTCCATTCCCCTAATTATTTTTGTTGCCCTTCTCTGGACTTTCTCCAGTTCCAGCACATCCTTCCTGAGGACCGGTGCCCAGAACTGGACAGCATACTCCAGATGTGGCCGGACCAGAGTCTTGTAGAGAGGGAGAATAATCTCTTTATTTCTGGAGTGAATCCCCTTTTTTATACATCCCAGTATTCTGTTGGCTTTGCTTGCAGCGGCTTGGCATTGCATGCCACTGCCAAGCCTGTTGTCTACCAGTACCCCCAGGTCCTTTTCCATCCTAGACTCACCCAGAGGTTCCCCCCCCCCTTCCCAGTGAGTAGCTTGATTTCTGGTTTCTGGCACCCAGGTGCATTACTTCACATTTTACAACATTAAACCTCATCTGCCATGTAGTTGCCCACCCCATAATTTTGTTCAGGTCCGCTTGTAATGTTTCCACATCCTGCCCAGAAGATATTGGCCTGCTTAGTTTAGTATCATCCGCAAATATTGAGATTTTACTTGATACCCCCCTCCTCTAGATCATTTATGAATAAAATAAACAGGATTGGCCCCAGGACAGAACCCTGGGGGACCCAGCTTTCCACACCTGCCCAATCTGCGTACTCCCCATTAATCACCACCCTTTGCAACCTCCCCTGGAGCCAGTTCTCTATCCAGGTACTCACCTTATGGTTCATACCTACCTTCCTTAGTTTGAACAGTAAGCGTTTGTGGGGAAAAGTGTCAAAGGCCTTTGCGAAGCCCAGGTACACCACATCCACAGGCTTACTTTTATCTAGGTGGCAGCTCACTTTATCATAGAAGGTTAATAGATTGGTTTGGCAAGAACGATTTTTCATGAATCCATGCTGATTACTACTAATACCATTTTCATTAATTAAGTCTTGTATGTGGTCCCTTAACATCCCCTCCAAAATCTTGCAGACTACTGATGTTAATCTGACCGGCCTATAGTTACCCGGGATATATCTCGGCCCCTTTTTAAATATTGGTACCACGTTGGCTTTTTTCCAATCAGCTGGCACAATACCCGTCTGTAAACTATCTTTAAAGATCAAGAAGATCTTTAAAGATCGGCCTATAGTTACCCGGGATATATCTCAGCCCCTTTTTAAATATTGGTACCACGTTGGCTTTTTTCCAATCAGCTGGCAAAATACCCGTCTGTAAACTATCTTTAAAGATCAAGAAGATCTTTAAAGATCAAGATCAAGAATAATACCCAGCGGGTCCTCAGTTCATTGGAAGTTACTCTTTATGCACATCTGTTTCTATTATCTGGTAATTGCATTTAGATCCAGGTGGTGGCTTATCCATAAGGCCTTCGTTGAGCTATATATTGATCTGCCTTCATATAACAACTATCTGGTAATTACAATACGTAAGGTGGTGGTGCATTCATAGCTTCTATCATCCTTTGAACTGCTGTATATTTGTTTATTTATATCAACATCTGGTAAGCAGCCTATGTTGGTGGTGGGTTGTACTAGCACCTTCCTTTTTTCCCTTGGCACATTCGGGAGTGACTCACCTGAATATTATACAGTATCACGCTATGTTTTATTTGTTTTTCATTCACACACATAATATATCGTGATCCTGAGACGGCCATCGCTGGGGAGGAATCCTTCGTAGATTTTCATCTGGCTCGGTCAATCCCTATTCAAGGCATACTTTACTGCTACTTCTGGTAAGCCGTAAATGTATTCATTTTCTTGCACGGGTGGATATTCGGTTGAATATATACTTTATTGGACTTTCTGAATCAAACAACAATTTTTTAACAAACATTGGGACTTTTTGGACTCTTGATATATGTTTGTGTCACTTAGCGCAGCTTCCCCCCCTATTTTTGAGCTCTTTAGGAACCCTCGGGTGCAAGCCATCCAGTCCCGGTGATTTATTTATGTTAAGTTTCTCTAGTTTAGTTCTACGTCTATCTTCTGTTAGCCATGGCGGTATTTCCTGAGGTGTTTGGCCTTACAAGCTGGGTTAGTGTAGCCCCCCAATCTTTTGGCCTTACAAGCTGGGTTAGTGTAGCCCCCCAATTCTTTTGTGAAGACTGAAGAGAAGAAATTATTTAACACTACCGCCTTTTCCCTGTCCTCTGTGGCCAAAACTCCCTTACCGTCTTTTATGGGGCCAATGTGTTCTGGCCTCGCTTTCTTACTGTTTATATACTTAAAGAATTTCTTTTTACTCTCTTCCGCTAATGTCTTTTATGTTCTATTTTAGCCGCCCTGATTTCGTCTTTACATTTCTTATGCTTGAATGCTGCTAGACCCCTCAGTCTATTTTTTGAAGGCCTTTCCTTTAGCATTAATATGCATATGTTGGAGTTTAGCCACCCAGGGTTTAGTTTTGCTCTTTTACTTTCAATAAATTTTTATTGTTTTAAATGCAAAGGAAAAGGATACACAATAAAACAGTGTAGAGAACGTCCGTTGTGGAGTACATGGGTACAACTTAAAAACACAAGTGACACAGTCTCCGAAGGGATTCATAACATACAACATTTCCAAGTGATACATTGTCTGCTACGTCCCCGGCCGGTCGGTCCGGGCCAGGCCTGGATCCGCCCCCTCCCGGCGCCCCGCAGGGGAACACACTGCGCCGAGTGGAGGGGGACGGTCTTTGAAAGTATGGATCAACAGAGGTTCAGGAAAGAAAAAGGAAAAATAGAAAGAGAGAATAAGAAAGTCCGGGAAGGAAAAGAGGGAGTAGGGGGGGGTAGAGAAGGAGTAAGATATGGGGGCAAGGGGAGGGTGGTGTCCAGGTCTGCCACAAAGAAACCAAATAGCCGTGGAGAGGCGTTCCCAGAGGAGCTCCCCATGAGAGCCTCACATGTTACTGGGGTCCTGCCAGATATCTCATCCAAGGGTCCCAGGTTTTCTCGAATAGGGGTAATTTGTCCTGGAGGATAGCCACCATTCGCTCGTTCACCATGATCCAGGTTAATTTAGCTTTGAGCAGTTCTAGTAATATCACTGGGGATCGCCATGAGCGAGCTATGGTAATCTTGGCTGCCGTAAAGATGAGAGCGACCAAACGTTTAGTGTGTTTTGGAGCCATAGTTATTGGCTTACCCAGAAGCGCTTGGATAGGGGATTTAGGCAGGTTAACACCAGTGAGTGAATATATGAAATTGTATACGCGGATCCAAATAGTTTTGCTCTTTTAAATGTATTTCCCTTTGGAATGCACTGGTCAATCCCTTTGTTAAGTATGCTTTTGAAGCACTCCCATTTTTCCTCTGTGTTTTTGTTCCCAGGGTTATATCCCATTTGATATTTTCTAGCAGAGAGCGCAGTTTTGGGAAATTGGCTCTTTTGAAATTCAGTGTCCTTATATTGCCCTTGTGTTTACTATTACTATAATACTGAAACTAATTGACCTATGGTCACCGTTTCCTAAATTGTCCCGTATTTCTATATCCGTGAGCAGGTCTGTATTGTTGGTAATCAGTAGGTCAAGTACCGCATTGTTTCTTGTCGGTGCATTCACCATCTGACCCATGAAATTGTCCTGCAAAACATTTAGGAACTGCCGTGCCTTGGCTGAATGCGTGGTTCCTTCTGCCCAGTCTATATCCGGATAATTAAAGTCCCCCATTATAATGATATTTCCCATCCTTGCTGCCAATCCTATCTGTAAAAGGAGGTCTGCCTCCCCCTCCTCCCTCTGGTTGGGGGGCCTATAGCATACGCCCAATATTACCTTCCCCACAGTGCCTTCCCTTTGAAGTTCTACCCATAGGGACTCTGCCTCGTCGATAGCTCCATTATTAATATCATCCCTCATATTTACCTGTATACTGTTCTTAATATACAGACATACTCCTCCCCCTTTTTTACCTTCTCTATCGCTGCGATAAAGGGAATACCCCTGAATGGTCGACATCCAGTCATGAGAGCTGTCAAACCAAGTCTCAGTTATCCCCACAAAATCTAAGTCCTTCTCAAACAACAGCAGCTCCAGCTCTCCCATCTTGTTAGCCAGGCTTCTGGCATTGGTATACAAGCCTCGTAATTTTGACCGGTTACATGAATCCTCATTTGAGGTTTTTAGGCTGCTTTCTTGATTTTTCCCCATACTCCCCCTGGGTTTAAGAGCTCCAAACACCCTACCGCTAATGTCCCCATTTCTGCCCTCTGAATCTTGCTTTCCACTGGCTAATTCTACATCTGTACCCCCCCCCCCATCACCTAGTTTAAAAGCCCCTCTAACTTTTCGGCCATCTTCTCACCCAGTACGGTTGCACCCTCCCCATTTAGGTGCAATCCGTCCCTACCAAAGAGCCGGTGACCAACTGAGAAGTCAGACCAGTTCTCCAGGAACCCGAAACCCTTCTTACTACACCAGCTCCTCAGCCACTTGTTAACTTCCCTAATCTCCCGCTGCCTCTCTGGTGTGGCTCGAGGTACAGGTAGTATTTCTGAAAATACTACCTTTGAGGTCCTAGTCCTCAACTTTGCTCCTAAGTTCCTGAAATCATTTAGGACTCTCCATCTTCCTCTGCCTATGTCATTGGTAGCCACGTGTACCATGACAGCTGGGTCTTCCCCCAGCCCCACCCAGTAATTCTCTTATGAAACAGCAGCCTGCAAAACCTTGCGGCCAAAAGAGGCATCTGAACATGCCAACAAATCCAACTTGTAAAATTTGGTAAAGGTGTGTACAGAAGACCAAGTCGCTGCCTTACAAACTTGTACAACAGAGGCCCGATAGTGAAAAGCCCATAAAGGCACTCAGCGCTCTAGTAGGAATGTGCCTTCACAGGGAAAGGAGGCACCTGACCCTTGATTGAATAAGCCTGAACCACCGTCTGCCTGTTCCATCTCGAAATGATTGCTGCGGACGCAGCCAAACCTTTGCGAGGACCGTCCGGAAGGACAAAAAGAGTCTGACTTCCTGAAGGACTCAGTAACCGTGAGATAAACTCTTATCGGCCGAACCACATCCAGAGAATGCAAGGCAACTTCTTTGTGATGTTTAGGCTTAGGACATAAGGAAGGCAACCCAATGTCTTCATTCACCTTAGGAAGAAAAGACTGATTAGGACGGAGGACCACTTTTTCCCTGTGGACCACCAAATAAGGCGGACAGGACAAGGCCATCATCTCAGAGAGACCTTGGGCAGAAGTGGTAGCCACTAGGAAGTCAACCTTCTGAGACAAAAAAAAAGTAGAGAAATCTCCCCAATATTCTCAAAAGGAGGCTTTTGAAGAACAGACAAAACCTGACTAGGATCCCACGGAGGCAACGGGGATCTTCTCGAAGGGGCCAGAGGACGCACCCCCTGAATGAAGGTGCGAACCAAAAGTATGAATAGCCAACGGATATTGGAAGTAAATAGCCAAGGCCGACACCTGGCCATTGATAGTCCAACACCAAACGCTGCTCAACCCCTTTCTGTAAAAAGGCCAGAACCCTAGCTATCGAAAAAGAGCTAAGGTGCAGCTGCAGTGATTTACACTATGAAATGTATGATCCACGTATGATAATAGATCTTCCTAGAGGTTGATTACCTGGCCTTCAAAAGGGTAGGAATCACTGAAGCAGAGAGACCTCTATCCCTCAACACCCTGCTTTCAACAGCCAAGCCGTTAAAGCCAGCGACTGTAAAGCAGGATGGAAGATTGATCCTTGAGATAGAAGACCTTCCCGAGGAGGAAGAAGCAATGGAGGATCCAGGACCATTTTTACCAGTTCTGCGTACCAAGATGGCCGAGGCCAGTCTGGTGCCACCAGAACAACCAGAATGCCTTCCATCGCCACCCTGCGAAGAAACCTCGGCAGGAGAACTAGCGGAGGGAAGGCATATATCAGGCGATACTGACTCCAAGGAGCCACCATAGCGTCTGTGGCGTCGGCCAGAGGATCCCGAGACCTGGCCAAAAACCTCTGAATTCTCCTGTTGAGGCGAGACGCAAACAGATACCCCTCTGGAGTCCCACACCGGGCAAGAGACGAAACACCTCCCTATGCAGGGACCACTTCCCCTGATCCAACACCTGACTCCTCAGGTAATCCGCTTGCCAATTCACCACACCAGGGATGTGGACCGCGGAAAAAGCCAGAACATTGCGTTCCGCCCAAATCAGAATCTCGGCCACCTCCTTGATTGATGTAAGCCACGGCCGTGGCGACCCAAACCAGAGAGCCATGTAGCCGACTCGTCCAGTGAAGCAGTCAGAGCTTGATCGCTCTCAGCTCCAGGATAATGATCGGCAAGGAAGACTCCTCTGTCGTCCAAGCTCCCTGTGCACAGAGCTTCCCCAGCACTCCACCCCAGCCTGACAGGCTGGCGTCCGTGGTGAGCACCGTCCAAAACACTGGCAGGAAGGACTTGCCTTGGCATAGTACAGGTGATTGGAGCCACCATGAGAGAGCTGACTTCATGAGACAGTTCAACTAAATCTTCTGATCCAAAGACCCAGGATCTCTGTTCCATTTTGACAGAATCTCTTTCTGCAGCTGTCTCATGTGAGACTGAGCAAACGGGATAGCTTCAAAGGTCAAGACCATCAGACCCAGGGCACTCATGCAAGCCCGCAAGGAGGACTGATCGGCCTCTATCAGCAACCTGACTACCCCTTGCAACCTCTGAAACTTGTCCAAGGTAAGGAAGACCCTCGCCAGAGAAGAGTCGAGGATCAGCCTCAGATAGGTGACCCGCACAGATGGAGTCAGGGCAGATTTGGCGACATTGAGCGTCCACCCTTATGGTGATGGAGACGTTGTCCAGCAGATCCGAATGGGAAACTGCTTGCAACAGGAGATAGTCCAGATACCCCACAATGCAGATACCTCGTCGACGCAACAAGGCCACCACAGGGGTTAGGACCTTGGTAAAAACCTGGGAGCCGAGAAGAGACCAAAGGGTAACGCCACAAATTGAAAGTGCTCCTCTGCCACTGCAAAGCGGAGGAATCAATGATGTCATTTGAATATGGGGACGTGGATACAAGCATCTTTGAGATCGATGCAAGACAAACTCTGATTCAAAGATGCCACCACTGACCGAATGGACTCAAAACTTCTGCGAGCCTTGAGGTCCAGGATTAGACGCACTTTGCCCTCCTTTCTGGGCACAGTGAACAGGTTTGAATAGAAACCTCAAGAGTGTTCCTGTCGGGGGACTGGCATAA
This sequence comes from Pelophylax lessonae, assembly GCF_965119305.1. Classification (NCBI taxonomy): domain Eukaryota; kingdom Metazoa; phylum Chordata; class Amphibia; order Anura; family Ranidae; genus Pelophylax; species Pelophylax lessonae. The sequence goes on from NC_138769.1 coordinate 618,562,405, forward strand.
TCACTCCTTGAACCAGGAGATCTCGCACAGCCTCCCGCAGATCCTTCAAATGATCCGGAGACAGGTGAAGATTGGACTCAAAAAACCTGTCCCCTGGCCGGGACCGGAATTCGATCTTGTACCAGGAACAAACCAGTTTGTGAACCCAATCTTCCTGAATGAAGACAGTCCAGGGTTCCTGAAAGAAGCGCAGACGTCCCCCCCACCCCTGAGCCGGGTGAGGGCGCCCCTTCATGCTGAAGGGGCCTTGTCTGCTGCACTAGACTGACTGTCCTTGGTCTTGCCCCAGGGCTTTTTAGCACCTCCAGAAGATCTGAACCTGCCCCGGAGGCACGAAAAAAATGTTTGTGAGCAGAAAAGGAGGGACCCCACTTAGAACGGGGTGTCTTACCATTGTGAACTTGAAGAAGAGTCCTCTTCCCGCCAGTCATTCCCTTGATCAACTCATCCAATGAGTTGCCAAACAACCTGTCTCCCAGAAAGGGGAGATCAGCTAAGACCTTTTTAGGTCAGCCGACCAATTCTTCAACCAGATCATGCGTCTTAAAACAATGCCCATGGCCGAGAACCTGGCTACCAGGGGAGCCACATCCATAGACGCATCACACAGGAACACCAGAGCCTGGATCACCTGGTTCAACAGTTCCAGCTGTTCTGGAGGAACAGTCTCGGGGTCCAAAGACTCCCCCAACCCCCTAATCCAGTCCGTCACTGTCTGTAAAAACTAGCACAGACACAAAAAACGGTTTTGAAATGGAACCCGCCAGTACATGAAGATAGCGGGAAAGGGATTCCACCCGCCTGTCCACTGGATCCGTAAAAACTGGGGAATCTTCCACAGACACCAGGGTAGATTTGTTCAATCTGGAAACTGGTCTACCCTAGGTGGCACCGTCCAACGGTTGGAGACCTTTTCAGCAAAAGGATACCGGCGTTTAAAGCATTTAGGCACCACTAACACGTGCTTAATGCGCCGCCACTGGTCATTCACAATATCGTGAAAAGTGTCTGGACAAGAGAGCTACAGAAGATGCCGTGATTGGACGGCGAAACGCGTCTAGCGATTGGCTGAGCGGATCGGACGTCATTTCCGGCCGGTGAGGCGCACACTGCGGGAGCAGCAAACCACCGAGCAGAGACTTCTATGCCTGATATTTTTTAAACGTTTGTAAGTAGATTTCTTTTTTTGGACACAATAAATTTAATCTGACATACTTCACTATGGATGGCCTTTTCTTTCCCATGAGGGGACTCCGGATATGAAAGGACCACCATTAAGGATCTCTCCCACATGATTGCGGATCCCAGGCCGGCAGACAGGTTGTGACTACACTGCAGAAATATTTCTTGAATGCCTTTTACCAGGTAAAAAGGTGTCGTGGTAAGTAGACAACCACTAGGGGGTCATCCTCATACATGTACACAGTGAAGCACCTTATTTTGCACCTGATGGACACTATATGGACTTATAATTTTTTATTTATGCATTTGTGTGATCTTGCGAGATTTTGCACAATACATATTTTGCACACGTTTGCACATTTTGCACAAGGTTACACAGTGATATTAATGTTTTATATGTCTATTAATTTATTAGCAGCGCTGCAATATTTGGTTTAAGAGAAAACCCTGGCAGATTTCTGAGACTTTTGGGATCCAAAAGCCAAACGTGTTCCTGCCAGCGTGGGCTCAGCCAATTTTAAAGTTTCCCACATTGAAACAATCAGGGCTTCCACTAATGCGCGTTCCCACGCTGCAGCTGAAGACAGTACCTCTTCACCTTCTGAGGACAGCAACCCCTCAGGTAGGGGGGCGTCTGGGGCGACCCCATCAGCCTCTGAATCAGAGGACACCTCCATAGAAGAAGGCAGCGGCCGTTTTTGGCCATCAACCTTTTTCATGACTAAATCAACTTTAGGTCGCCAGGCTTTCCAGGGCAGCTGAATTTGCGGCCAGCGACTGCAATCCGGACTGTCCGGGAGTAGCACAGAGTGGTGAGGGTGATTTTCCAGTTTGGGAATCCATAGTGCAAATCGCAACAACGGAGTACTGTCACTTTAAAAGCGCCGATAGCGGTATCTACACCGATCGCAGCGGTCTGCAGGGAACCCCTTTAAGCCAAACTGACAGCAGAAAGTGCAAGGATATGCCCACAGAGACTCCCAATACATTACTATCTCAGACACACTTCCTCCTGAATCTATCACAGCATGGAGAAAGGCAGGAAATGACCTCTACACAGCAGCAGGAAATGACCACACAGGAAGTGATGTCGCCTGCTAGAGAAACACTGCTGAGTATAGCACCAGGGCAACACAAAGATGGACGCCCATAGAAAGCAATAGGAAGCAGCAGGGAAAATGGTTACCCCACACAAGTCTATGGGGAAAAAAATCTCATTGCCCACATCTAAGATGGCGGCACCCACAGTGCACCATGCGGCTAGGGACCGACACAATAAAGCCTCAGGAACCACAACAGGGACCAGCAACCCCACGGTACTATGTCACCCCCCCCCCCATAGCGCCAGAGCACACTCACAAGGACAGGGAGAGGGAATGACACACAGAGCGGGTACCGGGCAGGCCAGGGGGATCTATTGGGAGGAACAAATCCCATTATCCCCAGGGGAGGGCCCACATCCCCCCAAGACCAGCAGGGGCAAAAGGGGCACATTTACTCACCATACCATGGACCGTGTGGGCCCTGCTCTGGGCAGACTGCCTCCCACCTGAAGTGGGGGTGCTGCCAGCCGAAGGGCACACTGCGACTCAGGGTGTTCCAGGGCGAGGCACCCACTCGCAGGCTCGTCCCCCTCTGGACCAGGGGGCAACGTCAATGCTAGACCTAGGTCGGAACTATAACCTGCTCACGCTCGTAGGCCAGACTGGGAGACCATAAGGCTCTAGATTATCCAGTACGATCGCCAGGAAATTCTTCCCTGAACACTAGCTAGCGAGTAAAGAGAAATAAAAGAAAATATTCTGAAAAGAATAAAAAAAAAAACAAAAACACTTAGACCGGAGTCCCAGCAGGAAACCTAGGTCCTACTCCTTCTCTAGGCAGAAACAAACTGACGTGCTGAATAGTGCGGTGGGGGTTTATGTCTAGAGGGACAGCCCCCTGGGCGTGTGTATTCAAATTTCACTTCCTAGACTTCTCCTGATAAGAGGAGCATAAACCCACTCAGCTCATGGAGATGAGGCTGCATCTGTAGAAGGACGATCGAGAAATACAATTTTTGGCATTAGGATGGATTCACGAAGGAACAAAGTTAATAAAGAATTCTTATTTCTTTTGGTGAGGTGGTAAGCCAAATCTGAGACAAAAGTGACTGCAAATATACACACAAACGTGGACACAAATCTATCCAGTTCAACCCACAGACAAAAAAAACAAAAAAAAAAACCCCAACATATTTAAATTGAAAATGTCCATATGCACAATCCTATACCCAGAGTTGATCCAGAGGAAGGAATGAATGTGTAAGTTAAAATTTACAGGCTTAGAAAATTCAGTTTGAAAATATAAAACGGTCTACAAGCCAGTATTTGAGAAAGGACTGATTAAAGATTCTTACGCTGAATGATGTCAGGTTATTAGTGGCGTACACCAAGATTCAGTGTTGAGATCCTATATAGAGTCTATAATTAAAAGTACCATTTCAGTATTTGCAGAGGACCTCAATCTATGCAGTGAAATTTCTTATATACATCCTTACACAATGTCTTAGGCAGACCAGACATGGACACAACACAGCCCTTTCTCCTCCATGGGAAGTTGGAAGTAAACAGTCCAGCTGTCAGTTTACACCTGACTTCCTCCGAACAGACAGAGGGGAAGGGATCCCCCTTCTGTTTGTTTTTGGTGAACTGGATAGGAAATAGGAGGGTGGAAATGAACCCATGTCCATTTACACCAGCTGCTCCACAGAGAAGAATGGAGGTTTCCGATCAGGTCCGCCTGAAAACCGTTCGGAACGTTCGTGCCTTATAAGCCGACCTCAATGCACTATTCAATTGAAAAACTATATGGCAAATTAGGGTTAATGTTGATAAATGTATTTATGCACTTGGGGGCTTAAAAAAACATGTATAGTTGGGGCCATATATATTTGGACATTTAGGTTTTTCTTTCAGGTATTTACCAAAACATATTCAAGCTATAGTTATATAATGGATACGGACTGAAAGTGCACAAGGTTTAATTTGAGGGTATGCACATCCAAAATCGGAGGAAGGGTTTAGGAATTACAGCTCTTACGAATAGCCACACCACCTTTCTCAAGGGACCAAGAGTAATTGTACATTTGAATCCAAAGCTGTTTCATGGCCAGGTGTGGGCTACTCTGTTTTCTTCATCAATTAAGCAGGTAAAAGGCCTGGAGTTAATTCTAAGTGTGGTATTGCATTTGGAATCTATTGCTGTGAACCTACATCATGCGTTCAAAGGAGCAGTCCATGAAAGTGGAAAGAACGCATTGGTGTGCTCAGCAACATAAAAAAGGCCTTGATGTCCACAAAAAGACAACAGTGGATGACTGCAGAATCCTCTCTATGGTAAAGAAAAACCCATTCACATCATCCAGACAAGTGAAGGACACTCTACAAGAGGTAAGCGTATCATTGTCAGTCTACAATCAATAGAAGACTTCATGAGAGCAAATACAGAGGGTTCACCACAATGTGCAAACCATTTATAAGCCTGAAGAATAGAAAAGCCAGATTAGACTTTGCCAAAAAAAAAAACATCTAAAAAAAGCCAGACCAGTTCTAGGAAACTAAGATAAATCTGTACCAGAATGACGGGAAGAAAAAGTGTGGAGAAGGCCTGGAACAGCTCATGATCCAAAGCATACGTCATCTGTAAAACATGGTGGAGGCAGTGTGATGACATATGCATGCATGGCTTCTAGTGGCACTGGGTCATTGGTGTTTATTGATGATGTGACAGAAGCAGCCAGATTAATTCTGCAGTGTTTAGAGATTGCTGCATTTGACTGAATCTGGGCTGACAGTATAAGTTGATTCGACGGTGCTTCACAGTACAGATGGACAATGAACCACACAAAGAAACAAAGAACAACTGAAGACAGCTGCAGTTAGAGCCTGGCAAAGCATCAGAAAGGGGAAAATTCAGTCTTTGGTAATGTCCATGGGTTACAGACTTAAGGCAGTCATTGCCAGTAAAGGATTCCCAACAAAATATTAAAAATGAACATTTTTTGATTATATTCATAAATTAATTTGTCCAATTACCCCTGAAAATTAGGGGACTGTATAAAAATTGTTGCAGTTCCTAAAATTTATACTTGATAAATTTATACTTATACTATGATTTATACTTTAACCAGTTGCCGCCCGCCCACCGTCAAATGACGGCGGGACGGTGCGACCATTGTTCTGGGCGGACGTCATATGACGTCGGCCCATTCAAGCAGGGCAGGCGCGCGATCGTGTGCGCGCCGCCCTGCACTGCCGGTGTCGGCGTGTCCCCGGGACACAGCCCGTCACCGGCAGGGGGGAAACAGCCAATGGCCATGGCTGTTTCCCACGTGATCGGCTGTGTTCCAATGACACAGCCGATCACAATAGCAAAGCCCGGAAGAAGACCGCGCATGCGCGATCGGGAGCGCGGTCATGTCGGTGGCTCTGTGTTCCCTAGGAACACAGCTAGTCACCGGCTGTAGTAAACAGTCACTGACAGTGAACAAAGAATAATAGTAGCGCTTGAAACAGTGTTAAAAAGGACTCTAAAATGAACCATAAAGAGTCCCCCAATTGGATGCGACGCCGCGAGGCGAAGCATAAATAGATCGGGAGCGCTTGTCTGGCCGCGCCCCCAGTTGAAGTCAGGAAGTGACGAAACGCGTCGGGGCGTGGCCAGACGACGCACCCAATCGCGGACTACAACAGCGGAGGACTTCCGGGACTACCCGATCTGGCGTGGAGCCACATCGCAGTAGCAGTGGAGGATCCGAACCTGCCAGTACACGAGATAAGCTTTTACTACTTCTTTTACAAGTGAGTGCGATGTATGCTGTGTTGGTATTTTTTGAATAAAATCTTATCAGACATATTGCACTAGTGGGGAATGTTTTTTGTTTTCCACGCACATGGGAGCATGAGAGGAAGAGAACCACTGAACCAATCTTGGATTTAACCCTTGCTGATCTCTACTCGTGGGCATTGATTATATGCGAGGTGTGCTCACTTATGAGAGTAAGTGAGCAACGTGATCTGGTGAGTGGCCATTTCTTATTGCCCCCCTGCACTTGGTGGTGGAATACTGGTGACCCTGTTGAACTACACTAATGATTTGCGGTTTGTGAATTGTTGGAGTTTCGGATTCTCAGGGGATGGATGTTCTGATGCACCAACATTGAATAACTTTACAGGACTATTATCCATATGCTGGGAGGAGTTCAACACTTACCAGAGTGACATCTTGGGGGACTCTTTATGGTTTATTTTAGAGTCCTTTTTAACACTGTTTCAAGCGCTACTATTATTCTTTGTTTATTTATCACCAAATATATTGCATATTTGTTTAAGTAGCTGCTATATTGGTTTTAACTTTTACCAGCCGGTGTGCTGGTGCTTCCTGGAGCGCGGAGACTAATTCACAGTATAGGCGTAAGACTGAGGAATTTTTTACATATTAGTCACTGACAGTGGCTGTTTACTATGTGATCGGCTGTAAATCCATTCACAGCCGATCACAAAATGTAAACACAGAGCAGTAACTCACTGTTACTAGCTCTTCTCCCCTCACACAGTTTCCAGTGTGAGGAGAGCAGAGCCAGAAACAGTGAGTTACTGCTCTGTACACCTGTAAAAGTAAAATCACAGCAATAAATGTCCCCACACAGTCCTCAGCCCCCCCCAATTGCACCTGTCACCCATCAGTCACCTCATCAGTTCCCAGAAATTGCCACTCATAAGGCTACGTTCACATGTGAGCGTAGCGATCACGGGCAGAATCACCGCGATTCTGCCCGCGATCTGGAAATCCTTGCAAATCGCGGGACGCCTGTGCGTTGCCCGTGATTTGCAATAGCACCCCAAACGATTTCCGCCTGCCGAAACGCGGTAACATCGCGCAAACAACGCATGACGCCCAAAAAAGGTACAAGAGCTTCTTTGGGGCGTCATGCGTTGTTTGCGCGATGTTACCGCGATTCGGCAGGCGGAAATCACGGCAACATCGCACAGCGTTTGGGGTGTCAACCCATCAGTCATCGTCATCTGTCACCCCAGTGACCGTCACCTGCCACCCATCAGTGCAGTCAACCGTCACACAGCCCATCACAGCCAGCATGTCAAAAAGGATGTACAGCAGCGAGGAGGCCCTTCAGGTCCTCTCCATGACTGATGAGAGCACCGGGAGCTCTTATCAGTATCTGAATCCGATTTGGAAATTGACATCGCTAATAGTAGCTGCCATAACCCCGGTATTTTTTTAAACAGCGGGCGGTCGGCTTTCAGATAAGGGTGGTCCCAGTGGTGGATTCGCTGCGAAATTACCCTTACGGTGCAGGGGAAGAGGTGCCCCCCCTCCCGCCGCGTCCCAGACGTTTTCCCAGCTTACTAGACCTGCCGGCAGCGGGGAAAACTATCCGGTCCCGGATCCTCAGAGACAGGAAGTCGAGTGAGGGCAAGATGGCCCTCACTCGACTCTATGGTCTTGGAGGACCGGAGCTACGTCAAAAATCGTTGCCTAGCAACCGGTTTAAAGGGCCGCTTTTTTTTTTCCTTCCCCTTTTTCAACAATTTTTTTTTCTTTTATAGTGTAGTTGTGAGGTGTGGTCTTTTTGACCCCAGATCTCACAATAAAGAGGACCTGTCATGCCTATTTCTATTACAAGGGATGTTTACATTCCTTGTAATAGGAATAAAAATGATCAAAAACATTTTTTTTTTTAAACTGTGTAAAAATAAAAAAATAAATAAAAAAAATAAAAAATTTTTTTTTAAAGCGCCCTGTCCCCGTTAGCTCGCGTGCAGAAGCGAACGCATACGCAAGTCCCGCCCACATATGTAAACGGTGTTCAAACCATACATGTGAGGTATCGCCGAGATCGTTAGAGCTAGAGCAATAATTTGAGCCCTGGACCTCCTCTGTAACTAAGCTGGTAACCTACAGAAATTTTTAAAATGTTGCCTATGGGGATTTTTAACCACTTTACGTCTGCTCACAGTAATACTACTGCGGGAGAGTGGCTCGTTATCGTCTGACGACATAGTATTAACGTCGTCAGACACTCCCCCTTCTGGGCGGCGCTTGCGCGCCGCCGGAGGCTCGCTCCCGCTGTTTTCATTCACAGCAGGAGTCGGGCCAGGGGAGGAGCAGCGGCGATCGCCGCTGCTCTGCCCCGATCGCCGGGGATCTAGTGTGGAGATCCGCTCGCCTGTGTAAACACAAGCGGGCGGATCTCCATAGTGACAGGGAGTGACAGATCGGACTGTTGAGCATAGCTGGACATCCGATCTGTCCCTGGCTCACACAGTCACCTCCCCCCCTACACGTCAGTAAGCACCAGGCATACATTAACCCCTCCCTCTCCAATAAAATTAACCCCTTCCCTGCCAGTGTCATTTTTACCCCCAAAAGTGTCAAAAATGTCAGTCAAGGGTCCGATCTGTCCGCCGCAATGTCGCAGTCCCACAAAAAAAAAAAAAAAAAAAATCGCAGATCGCCGCCATTACGCGTTAAAAAAAAAAACACCAAAAATGACAGAAATCTTTCCCTTTGTTAGTAAACGCAATAACTTTTGCGCAAACCAATCAAAATGCGCTTATTGCGATTTTTTTTTACCAAACATAGGTAGCAGAAAACAAATTGGCCAAAATTTTTTTAAAAAATTGGTTTTTACATCTTTTTTGGGGGGGAATTTCATATAAAAAAATGTTAAAAATATTGTTATTTTTTCAAAATAAACGCTCTTTTTTTGTTTATAGCGCAAAAAGTAAAAATCGCACAGGTGATCAAATACCACCAAAAGAAAGCTCTGTTTGTGGGAAAAAAAGGACGTAAATTTCGTTTGGGTACGGCGTCGCACGACCACGCAATTGTCAGTTGAATTTGCACAGCGCCGAATCGCAAAAAGTGGCCTGGACGGAAGACAGCAAAATCCTCCGGTGGTAAAGTGGTTAAGTACCAATGTTTGGCGCTATTCTGTGAGCGTGCCTAATTTTGAAGCATGACATTTTGGGTATCTAATTACTCGGCATAACATTATCTTTCACATTATGGAAACAATTGGGCTAAATTTACTGTTTTCTTATTTTTACTTATTTTCTTATTCAAAAAAGTTAATTTTTTTAAAAAAAAATTGCATTTGGAAGACTGCTGCGCAAATATGGTGTGATAAAAAATATTGCAACAATCTTTATTTTATTCTCTAGGGTCTCTGCTAAAAAAAAATAGATTGTTTGGGGGTTCTAAGTAGTTTTCTAGCAAAAAAATGATTTTAGCTTGTAAACACCAAGTGCCAAGTGTTAAAAATAGGCCCAGTCTTTATCAAGTGGATAAATGGACAACTTTGTGTAAAGTGCTACTTGGATGTTAGGCCTCTGTATGTGGCTAGGCTGTGTAAAAGTGTTACACATGTGGTATCGCCATACTCAGGAGGAATAGCAGAATGTATTTTGGGGTGCAATTTTTGCTATGTACATGCTATGTGTTAGAAATATTGCATAAATGGACAGCTTTGTGTAAAAAAAATGCGTTTTCATTTTCTTTCCACATTTTCCAAATACTTGTGGAAAAAAATGACATTCAAAAGACTCATTATGCCTCAAAAAGTATACGTTGGGCAGTTTGCTTTCCAAAATGGGGTTATTTTGGTTATTTTATGGGGGTTTCCATTGTCCTGGTGCTCCAGGGCCTTCAAAAGTGCGATAGGTTGTCGGGAAATTATATGTGTAATTTGTGCTCCTAGAATGCCGGACGGTGCTACTTGGATGTTAGGCCTCTGTATGTGGCCAGGCTGTGAAAAAGTCTCACACATGTGGTATTGACATAATCAGGAGTAGCAGAATGTATTTTGGGGTGCAATTTTTGCTATGTACATGCTATGTGTTGGAAATATATTTCATAAATGGATAACTTTGTGTAAAAAAAAAAAGCATTTTCATTTTCTTTCCACAGTTTCCAAAAAACTTGCGGAAAAAAATTACACATTCAAAAGACACATTATGCCTCAAAAATTATACGTTGGGGCGTTTGCTTTCCAAAATGGGGTTTCCATTGTCCTGGTGCTCCAGGGCCTTCAAAAGTGCGATAGGTTGTCAGGAAATTATATGTGTAATTTATGCTCCTAGAATGCCGGTCGGTGCTACTTGGATGTTAGGCCTCTGTATGTGGCTAGGCTGTGAAAAAGTCTCACACATGTGGTATCACCATACTCAGGAGGAGTAGTAGAATGTGTTTTGGGGTGTAGTTGCAAGTATACATATGCTGTGTGAGAGAAATAACCTGTTAATACGTCAATTTGTAAAAAAATAAAAAAAAAATCTTCATTTTGCAGAGTTGTGGGAAAAAATTACAACTTCAAAAAACTCACCATGCCCCTTAATAAATACCTTGGAATGTCTACTTTCCAAAAAGGGGTCATTTGGGGGGTATTTGTACTTTCCTGACTTTTTAGTGTCTCAAGAAATGAGATAGGCCTTCAGTACATCAGGTGTGATCAAGTGTGATAAATTTTCAATGATTAGCACCATAACTTGTGGACTCTATAACTTTCACAAAGACCAAATAATATACACTTATTTGGGTTATTTTTACCAAAGATAAGTAGCAGTATAAATTTTGGCCAAAATTTGTGAAGAAAAATGACTAATTTGCAAAATTTTATGACAGAAACAAAGAAAAATGCGTTTTTTCACAATATTTTCAGTCTTTTTTTTATTTATAGCACAAAAAATAAAAAACACAGTAGTGATTAAATACCACCAAAAGAAAGCTCCATTTGTGTGAAAAAAAGGACACAAATTTTTTATGGGTACAGTGTTGCATGACTGAGTAATTGTCAAAGTGTGAGAGCGCTGAAAGCTGAAAATCGGTCTGGGCAGGAAGGGGGGTGAAAGTGCACTGTAGGCAAGTGGTTAAATGTATATGTTCAACCCCTTGAATTAAAGTTGAAAGTCTGCAGTTCAAATTCATTTGGATTGTTTAATTTTATTCTGAGGGCATACAGAGCCTAAAGTATGAAAATTGTGCCTGTGTCCAAATATATATGGACTTAACTATCATACATTCTAGAAGAACTGGGAGGAGTCTATGGCTGTGGAGGATCTGGGTGTTCTGGTAGATCATAACATAACAGCATGCAAGCCCAACCTTCAGTTTCTAAAGCTTGTAAAATACTTTGTATCAAAAGAGGTAAAAACTCCAGAAAGTGAGATACATAATTTTTCCCCTATACAAATCATTACTGAGATTCCATCTGGAATATGAAGTTCAGTTTACAGTACCTGTTCACAAAAACGGATGGAGAACTGGAGAAAGTGCAAAAAAGGGCACCCCGACTGATGAGGAATGGAGGCACTCCACTATGAGGAAAGATTAGCTGCACTTAATTTACTTCTTTAGAAGAGGCAATAAGGGGGATATATGATCACCAAGTATAAATACATAAAGTAGTCCATATAGGGAACTTGGTGTTGAGTGTCACTTTCAGGTCATTACAGAGGACACTTAACATCTGGAGGAAAAGATTTAACCTCCATACATGGAAAGGCTTTGTAACAGATCCCCAATACTTGGACCAAGTATTTCGGTCTTAGGTCTCCAGAATCTCACGTGATGCAGTGACCTGGCCCCTCAATTCCCCCCCAAACATCAGTCTAAGCTCGATGAAGGGTAAAACAAAAAAGACACTTCATTTAACAACTCACTTCCAATATATACAGTCTCATATGTTTGATTTCATTATCATATGCAAATGTAATTATATACAGAACATAGTTAACATACCTTGGCTATCTGGAAACAGACAATAGGTGAATGAGACTGCAACATCATAATTAACTCAACAGACAAGCCCCAAAAACAGAGCCGAATACGCATTCCTAGAGGTGTAAAGACAAAACCACCTCTAAACAGATGACAGCAGAAGACTTAGGCTCGCAGACTGCCCGTCTTCGCTTTCAAAACACCTTACTATAAATGTCAATACACATCCCTACAGCAGACAATAGCTGAGTTTGACGTCATTAGAATCTCTTTAGTCCCTCAATGTGTGATGTTAACCCCTTCCCTGCCAGTGTCAATTACACAGCGACAGTGCATTTCTTTTTTTTTTTTAGCACTGATAACTATTGGTTTCACTGGTCCCTAAAAAGTATCACTTTGTGTCAGGTTTGTCCACCGCAATGTTGCAGTCCCGCTAAAAATTGCTGATCACCACCATTTAATATTAAAAAAATAAATAAATAAAAAGTGTGGAGGAATGATAACTTTTGCACAAACCAATCAATATATACGGTTACTGGGATTTATTTTTACCTAAAACAAGTAGCAGAATACATATTGGCCTAAATTGATGAAGAAATTTGATTTTTTTTTACATTTCTTTTTATTGGATGTCTTTTACAGCAGAAAATACATTTTTTTCCCCCCAAAATTGTCAGTCTTGGTTTATAGCGCAAAAATATTAATTAAAAAGTTTTATTTGGGTACAGCGTGCATAACTGCGCAATTGTCAGTTCTGCACTTCAAACTTTTTTTTTTTTTATAAATTTGTTTTTTTATTTGCATACATAAAATCATACCATAAATAAATGGGAACAATGACAATAGCAGCAAATAAAAAATAAAAAAAAAGGTTGCATCCTTCCCCAATGCATAATCCTTATAAGGATACTTTACATATTATCTACGAAGTTCCACAAGTCCTACTCCGTGCCTGACTACTTCCAGGATTAAAGGAGATAGAGCCAACTCCTTATGCGGCCGTGCCAGAATCAGCCAGCCACCCTGACCATATCCTGTTGTATTTCCTCGGACAGCCCCTATGTGCATAGGTTTCTCTGTACAATGGTAAATTACCATTAACCAGACCTTTCCAAAATGAAACCATAGGTGGATCCTTTTTATTCCAGTGTAATGTAATGGCCTTCCGTGCGTAAAATAAAAGACGACTAACTATAACTTTTTCGGCTTTGGTATGTAACAAGGCTGTCACCAGACCCAATAGACAAATTTCAATAGCCTTAGGGATTAAGACGGTTGTATGTGCATTAAGAACCACCAAAACTTCCTCCCAATACCCAATGACCTTAGGACATGACCAGAAAATGTGTGTCAAGTTCCCTGCACGGTCTCCACATCGCCAACATTCAGGAGAGCGTGATGGGTACATCTGTTGGATTCTAGCAGGAGTAAAATAAGCCCTATGCACTGAACTTGTCGGTCCTGCAAGGAGACTAGACTTTTAAATGGTAAATCCCAGATTTTATCCCAGTCCTCCGGGCCTAAACCTGGCACATCCCTCTCCCATTTAGCCCATAGTTTAACAGAGGTAATGCATCGGCTACTAAATGAGCGTAAATCTGTGACATGTGCTTTTTACTACAGTCCAAATGGAGCAAGCATTCCAACTTGGACTTCTCTACCTGCAAGGGTACATTCAAGAATTGACTCTTAAAAAGGATGAGCAAATTGTCTGTAATAGAAATAAGTGAGTGGAATCCTTAATTCCTCAGAGAAATGAGCAAAGGACTTCAAAAAGCCTCCCTCCACCACCTGAGAAAGGGACTTAGTCTTATATTTAGTCCAAATCAACGGGTCCAAAAAATGAGGTAGAGCGGGATTCTTCCAAATTGGCACATTGGGTGATACTAATACGGAAGAACCACGCTCTGTATAATCCAGCCCTCCACGCCCTAACCGTAGTGGACATCGAAGGTGTCAATGGATACGGGGCCCCCAATCCCCGAAACACCTGTACACGCAAAGCCTCCAGTGTTCCAACTATGGCCGCTTCCAACATTGTGGATGGATTGGTCTTGGTCTGGGGAAAACCACCAGGCCACCGTGATCAACTGGGAGGCCAAATAATACTTCTGCATATCCAGAAAAGCCATCCCACCCTGGGAGGCAGGCCTCATAAGCGTGGTTTACCGGTATCTCGGAGGACTAGGGGACCAAAGAAAATGCACTATTTAACTGAGCAAAATAAGACCTCGGAATCCACGACGGACAATGGCGTAGAAGATAAATGAAGTCAGGCATTTTCATTTCAATTAGATTCACCCGATCGAATACAGAAAGAGGCAGGCGTTCCCAAGATTGGTTTCTTGTACCACCGGGGTCAAATTTAAAGAAACATACTCCGGAGTCCATCTAGAGACCCAAACTCCTAAATATTTAAATTTGTTCACCCATTGAAGCGGAAGATTCATAGCAGCAGATTTCCTTGACCCCAGATCAACAGGTAGGAAAAGGGATTTGGACCAGTTAACCCGCAGTCTAGTGAATGTAGAATATGTATCAAGAATCCGCAGTGCTCCTTGCAGTGAAGATCCTGCATCGCCCAGGAACAGCAACATATCGTTGGCATATAATGCCACTCTCTCCTCCAACCAACCTACACGAATGTCCACGAATATGTGGGGACGTGCTGAGTGCCTCAGGCATCGGCTCAACGCAAATGCGAAAAGAGCCGGGGAGAGAGGACATCCCTGCCGCGTACCCCCATACAAGCTGATAGATGCAGTAGGATTCTTGTAAACTATCTTCAACCACAAGAAGTTTTGTTAGAATTTTGACATTTAACAGTGCGATTGGTCTATAAGAAGCACACAAGTCTGGGTCCTTCGAAGGCTTGTGTATTAACACTATATGGGCATGGCTCAGAGCCTGGAAGTGGACCTGCTCGTAGCGAATGAGAATATAGAGAAGCTAGAATAGGCGACAAAAAGCTTGAATAAGCTTTGTAAAAATCAATAGGAAAGCCATCTGGCCCTGTTGCCTTACCCGGCGGAAAGGAGTCGATGACCCCCGCCACTTTTTCGGCTGTAAAGGGTGCCACCAACCTCAACCACTCTAAGTCTGATAACCACCCCAAAGCCACCTGATCAAATATGGGGGAGATACTGGAAGGAGAAAAATCCATATCTAATCGTGAAGAGTATAGATAACGAATACTCCCGGAAAGCGTTCAAAATCCCCTTCTGCGCTTTTAGAGATAGTAGTAAAAGGATGTTCATGGTGAGCCAATAATGCTAATAAACGTCCGTTTTTATCCCCATGTTTGAAAAAAGTTTGCTTCGATTGAAATTGGGCCACTCGAGCCAGCTCTGCTAAATGCAAATTTAAGTCCCGTTGGGATACCTGCAGCTTAATGAAATTAGTCTCACTCGGGTCTGCACTATGGACTTCATAATACTGCAACACCTGAACCCGAAGGGGAACGAGTCGTAAACTCCATATCTAACTTGAGGGCCGCAATACCAGCATTATTTTGGCCCCCTAAAAAAAGCCTTAAACGCATCCCACACTATTTCTAAGGTAGCTGAATCTCTATTAATCTCCCAAAACTCTATCAGAAGCAGGGGAAGCAAATCCATCAGAACAGGGTGAGTCACCCAATGCGAAGCTAACCGCCACAAAGATGCATTCCGAGAAGCCGGATATCGAAAGGACACCAGAAGAGGACAATGGTCGGACAGACCACTCGGCAAATAGGATACGTCCCCCACCTCTGACAAAAGGCCCATGTTTACAAAAGCCAAATCTATTCTAGAAGAGATTTTATAGGAAGCCGAGAAACAAGAAAACTCTAGTTTCTGGATGTCCCCAGCTCCAAACCTCCATCAACCCCGAGGTCTCTGCCAATGTACGCAAGTCCCCATCAAACTTCTTTGACCAAGCTGGCCTGTCCAGATCTGCAGATAATGTAGCATTGAAATCTCCCATAATAAGGGTCCGTATAAACGGTTTCAATTACACATGGGAAATTCCTGGCAATTAGCACAGAAACTCCCCGGGCATAGGTCGAGTAAGTAGCATGATATGCACTTTGGACCCATGGCTTTTTTAAGGACTGTAATTTACTGCCCATAAGATGCGTTTCTTGAAGCAGAAATAGATGAGGCCTAGTAGATTTCAAATACTGAAATAGGAGGGCTCTTTTAAATTTAGAGTTTAAGCCCCTAACATTCCAGGAGAGTACTGTAAAGGACTCAAACTTAAGAGGAGCCATATTCAATTAAAGACAGAACTTCGGGCATCTCATGAGTAGCAAAGTAAGCAGGAAGAAAGTCCATTTGTATCTCGCAGTGAGGGAAGGAAGGCGCACCAGAAAAAAAAAAAAAAAACACAACCACACGCATTCCCAAAACATTAATCCAGCACAATGTGCTATCCCTGCCTTCACCACCTCCTCCCAAAAACAATTGGAAGGACGGTTGGTGAGGCCTATTTCCCTACTCAAGAAAAAGCAAAACAGAAAAAAAAAAAAAAACAGCAGATTGTCAACTGCATACAAAGACAAGGAAAACTCACTGCTCCAGGTGGATTCAGAAGCCTGATTATGTACAAGTGCACTCCTCAGCTCGCCTCCGCAGATAATCAATATAGAAGAAATGGCTGCACTCCAAGTATCTTCAAAATTCTGGTTTATTTAACCGAACATCCCAATGTGGCAAACAGGTAGATGCGTTTCACACACTAGCAAGTGTGCTTAATCATTACAAAACTTGCTGCTACTTAGTGGTTAGATACATTGGGATGTTTTTCCTTTTTTTTTGGGCTTGGAGCTCTCTTAGAGTGCATGATGATATTTTTTCTTTAAGAGGTTTTTTTTTTTGGTATTTGTTTCTCTCTTTTTTATTTTTTGGTGTGTGTGTTTTTTTTTTTCTTGGATCCTGCACTTCAAACTTTAGAGGAGCTGGAATGTGTCCAATGGGAGTAGAAAATGCCCTGGCATCGGTGGGAGTAAGCAATGGCATAGGCCTGGTGGTCAGGTTACATCACTGGTGTCAGTGGATGTAATAGTGATTCACCTCTGGTGTCAGTGGAAGGAACAGTGCCTGATGTCAGCAGAAGGAATAGTGCCCAAGGGGCCAGATAAAAGCAAGTAAAGGGCCACAGTTAGGAGACCTTCTGCCCTAGAAGGAACATGTCTTGAGAAGGAACCTAGGACAAAACAGGTGCAGGTGACAGACCAACTAATGTAAATGGGAAGGTCCAAAGTCTTTACATCCCTGACCTCCTATGATCAACTAGACAAAAACTTTCAAAGAGGTTGTGTGGCCAAACAATCTTGCTAAGGGAGACTTACCAGTCACACTCCTAAAACAATAAAATACAACAGCCTGGAAAAGGTGTGAAGCGACTCCCGGATTCTTATAGAAATCTAAAAGGATTCCATCCTATGAAGTCAGTATGTTTCAAGGAGTAGAGTGCATGCAAAGCACCCCCACAAGGGTAGGCAGGATATGGAAACTAGACTTTAGCTCCAGACAGATAAGATAGAAACAAATGGATAGCTCTGAAGATATAGCTACTACATCTTGTATGGCACACAAGAGTTGCTGCTGGGACACTCCGGCAGTATTTACTAAAGAACCACCCTGCACCAGGTTTGGGGTACCAAGCTAGCTGTCCCCTTGTTTGTCAAATTTGGATGGGCACCCTCTTTTTATAGATCAAGCATTGCCAGTGTAGAGCTTCAATAATGGAGGACACCCATGCTGTGTAAAAAAGGGGTAATGAAGCAATCCATCGCTGCACTTGAATTTTGTGCTAGGAACAGCACTCTAAGAATAGGTGTCCACATCTCAGGGGGGGTAATCTCTCAAAAATCTCAACAGAGACAGTTTGGGTTCTGGAGTAAAGCTCAAAGGGAAAACAAAGTTAATTGCATAAACAGTGACCAGTATCTAAATTTGAGCCACATCCAGAGAAGATGCATGAAGTCACCATGAATACACACCTGAAAAGTTAAGTCAGTTTTTGGGACAGTGATAAGGATATGTCCAGTAAATGCTCTGAAAACAAAGACCGCTATTCATCTGTGAAAACTCCTTTATCTTACACTTTTTCATACAGGATAAGGCCGGCCCATACATCTTGTATGGCACACAAGAGTTGCTGCTGGGACACTCCGGCAGTATTTACTAAAGAACCACCCTGCACCAGGTTTGGGGTACCAAGCTAGCTGTCCCCTTGTTTGTCAAATTTGGATGGGCACCCTCTTTTTATAGATCAAGCATTGCCAGTGTAGAGCTTCAATAATGGAGGACACCCATGCTGTGTAAAAAAGGGGTAATGAAGCAATCCATCGCTGCACTTGAATTTTGTGCTAGGAACAGCACTCTAAGAATAGGTGTCCACATCTCAGGGGGGGTAATCTCTCAAAAATCTCAACAGAGACAGTTTGGGTTCTGGAGTAAAGCTCAAAGGGAAAACAAAGTTAATTGCATAAACAGTGACCAGTATCTAAATTTGAGCCACATCCAGAGAAGATGCATGAAGTCACCATGAATACACACCTGAAAAGTTAAGTCAGTTTTTGGGACAGTGATAAGGATATGTCCAGTAAATGCTCTGAAAACAAAGACCGCTATTCATCTGTGAAAACTCCTTTATCTTACACTTTTTCATACAGGATAAGGCCGGCCCATATACTGTTCGAATTTCGGCTGGTTCAGCAAGAAAGTTAATGGGCAGGCTGAATGTACAAAGTTGATCAATCAACTTTGGTACAATTAGCCTGCTGGATTCTCTTATGATTATTGCTAACGGTTGCTACAGCAGCTAGCGATAATCCCAGTTTTCTACTGCCGGGGATGGCTTCCTCTGGTCCCCAGGTCGAACGACAATTTCGGATTCCCCTTTCAACACGGTTTCACTCTGTTTTCGTGTATGGCCTGCCTTTCAGTAATTCATGGTTATTGTTACTGGCAGAATAGTGCCATAAATAGTGGAAATTAGACCTTTAGTAGATATTGTCCTAAGCCACCATCTCACACAGCAAGGCTGTGCGATACTGAATAGGGTAGGTCTTAAGTCTAGTACACACTATTTGTTTTTCAGCGGGCTTAACGGAAAAAAAAAAAAAATGCTGACAGCTTAGGGGAGCTGTTGTACATTGGCTGAGAACGCTGATCAGATGCCGAACGGAAGACCTTTTACAGTCATGTCCCTTTGACAGAAGCTAAACAGAGATGTAGCATTTCGAATAAAGCAAGGCTGGCCCTCTCACCAAATCAGGTCTCAGAAAAAGTTTATTACTCTTTTTGAACTGAGTACCTGGTACCCCCCAAACTGTGGATTTAATAGAGAAGTTGGGTCATCCATATTTTAATTGGATTACACTTGCCCACCACTGTGAAAGGAAAGTGACACCAAGTCTTACACTTCTGCTGTAAGTTCGCCCAAAGTGGTGAAAGATTAAAGTTATAAGAAAGGTTTATGGTCTGTCATCTGAATGCTCAAGTAATTAAATCGGTGCAGAACTTTTATGTGCTAAGCTCCCTCCGAGTCAGAGGTCCATCAGTAGTAGGGTTGATTTAGCTGAAATAGTGAGACCCAAAAAAAGGAGCCAATCTTTTCACTTAAAGATATGAAATCCCCTCTGACGTCAGATGGGAGGTTAGGTGATCCCTGTGCTGTCTGCGCAGCTCCTTGCACTGTAGCCCTTAGATCGGGGGAAGAAAGCGGCTGGAGGTCACGTGCCTGGCCAGAAAACTGAAATAAGGTATTTACAGGCACAAATTTTTACAAATATGTACACAGGGTAGTATAGCTTAGTAGAACAGAGGGGCTGGCAGTAATCTTTTTTAACTTTACTGCCAGTTACTAACAGCGGCAAGAGGGGAGGGGGAAGAGATCGGCTCACACACACAGGAGCCGACAGGCAGGGAGGAAGGGTTAGAGAGGATAGAAATAGGATGACAGAGGCACGTAAGCTGATCGGTATCATGGATCAGCAAATATAATTACTGTGGTAAGCACACTAAGGGGGACACAGGAAAAGGCAAGATCAACCAGGATTTTTACAGCATAGAAATGGCAGATTGGACAACACAAGCACTGTGCCGTTTAACCTGCTATAAGGAAACAGGATCTCTCTTTTTATTGTTACAACCTCTTTAATTAGGGTTACCTAGGTGTTAATCAGTGTAGGGCTGAAACAACTAATCAAAATCTAATCAATTGTGAAAATAGCTGTCAACTATTTTCATAATTCATTCGTTGGCCTGCATACAGAATGCATTCTTTGTTTACATATCAGGAAATACAGTGCAGCACACATACAGCTCAGTATAACGTCCATACCTGTAAGTGCCTGAAAACTTGTGAATGTGTGAGGAGAAATGCTTCATGGGACATGTAGTCATGGGCAGGAAGTAAATGATTGAAAAGGCAGACATTTTTTCACTCTGTATCAGGGCTGCTCTGTGCAAAACCATTACACAGAGCAGGTAAGTATAACATGTTTGCCGTTTAAAAAATAAAATCACTTTAAAGACCGCGCAGGGAAGATCAGCATCTGAACCCAGGGAAGGTAGAGGCTGATAGACTGGAGGTAATATAAGACATTACAATTACATTTAACCACTTAAGCCCCAGCCCTATTTCGGACACTTTTTTTTTCCAAGTTAAAACCAGTATTTTTTCCTAGAAAACTACTTAGAACCCCCAAACATTATATATATTTTGTTTAGCAAAGACTCTAGGGAATAAAATGTCGGTCATTGCAATATTTTTTGTCACGCAGTATTTGCGCAGCGGTCTTTAAAACGCCATTTTTTTGGAAACATTTTGAAAAATCACATTTCACTGCATTTAAAAAATACTAAACAGTAAAGTTAGCCCATTTTTATTATATTGTGAAAGATGATGTCACGCCGAGTAAATAGATACCCAACATGTTACGGTTTAAAATTGCACGCCCCCCCCCCCCCCCCGCGGGATGGCGACAAACTACGGTCAATAGAGATCTCAATAGGCGACGCTTTAAATTTAACGGTTACCAGTTTAGAGTTAAGAGTGTAGCTCATTTTTTTTTTAATTATTGCTCACGCTCTGGCGATCGTGGCGATACCTCACATGTGTGGTTTGAACAGCGATTTCATTCGCGGCTCTACTTCCGTATACATTTTTTTTTGCGCGAGCTAACGGTGACGGGGGCGGCTAAATTTTTTTTTTTCCTATTTTATTTTTTTTTTTTAACTTTATTACAGTTTAAAAAAAAAAAAATCTGATCACTTTTATTGCTGTCACAAGCAATGTAAACATCCCTTGTGACACCAATATGTAGTGACAGGTACTCTTTATGGAGGGATCGAGGGTCTAAAAGACCCTCGACCCCTCCACTACACTTCCATGTATGCAAAACGCCGAAAACTACGTTTTTGCATACAGCCGTTTTTAAACTTGCCGCCTTTTGCAGCACAGTAACCCGGAAGTGACGTCATGGACGCCGCCTCCGTGTTACGTCATCGGAGACCCGATCAAAGCCGTTTCCGTCACAAAAGCCAGCAGGAGGGGGACGTCCCCTCCCGCTCACCCGGGTAACGATCGAGCGGCTCCTGAGCCGCATCGGTCATTACCGACGGAAAGCCGACCGTTGGCACTAAACCACGGTACAGGGACTCTAGCTAGAGGCATCATCCCAGGTATACTACCGCAAATCTGCCAACGTAAATATAAGTTAGTATGCGGTAAGTGGTTAAATTAAACTTTATCAGTATTGTGCATTATATTTAAAAAATTATATCCATGGAAAAAAACAACAAAAAAAAAAGTCTCAGCTTTTATTACTACTTTAATATAAAAGATTAAGATCTCCTTTCCACCATTCATATAGCTTCATGTCTGACTCCTAGTTAAAAAACGCCCATATATCCTACTTCTAAGTGTATGTATATTAAGCAATATAGATAACTTTCACTGTTTCACAATATAAAAAAACCCCTTATAGTAGCGATCTGTTCTTTTTGTATTATAAAGGGCTAATTTTATTTTTAACCCCATTTCACATGCGTTTTTTTGGTGCTTTTTGCAGAAACGCACTACAGTTCATTCCACATGGTTTCCGATGAGACACATTTACATCTACGCTTTTTTCAGCCGCTGCATATTTGGAAAGGGTCAAGGACTTTTTTCAAAAGAAAAAGGTGCTTTTTTTTACTTTTTTGGTTCAATAGACTTCAATGGAGAAACTGCAGAAAAGCATGTAGTGCGTTTGTGTTTTTTTAATCTGCCCAACAAATTGGCCAAAAAAAAAAAAAAAAAAAAGCAAAATCTCACAGCAAAAAGGGATCCAAAACAAACGGCATAGGTGTGAACCAAGCCTTATGCAGGCCATACACGTATAAATTTTCGGACGAGAATATTTATACGAAAAATCTTTGTACATTCGCTGAATAAAGGAATGTCAATTGAAAATTTCACTTGCTTTTAACATTTAGTTTTAAAATCAATGTAATTTCTTAACAAAAACCACATACGTCTGAAAATTCCTTTGACCAAGAAGGATATTTAGGAATAAAGTGCTTTTAAAACAAAAAAAAAAAAAAAACAAAAAACAAAAAAACTTTACATATTAACTAAAATTATACACCACATTTTTAAGGTTATCTGACTAATGGAAACAATAATTGGCCAACTAATTATGAAAATCGCTTGTTGCAGCCCTAAATCAGTGTTAATACTGAAGTTAACTTAATTACCTACCTGAAAGATCACAAGCCTTTCTTCATGTAATTTTCTCAGCCACCATCAATTCCTTTGTGACTGTTCTGAAAACAGAAAAGATAAAATAATTAATTTAAGATAAGATGAACACATAGCACCAAAAAAACCCAAATGTATGACAAACTAAATTAATCACACAGATGCCTAGATAAGGTATAAACACATAAGCAATAATATTTTAGACAGATGACACTTACATTTCAAAGGACAATATTCAGTATCACTAATTATATTCCAGTAAACTATAAATACAAAATTAAGATATGTAAACTCCATACAGGCTGGAGTAATACTGAGGAATTGCCCTGTATTAAAACGTTTTCTTTTAAAAAATTATCCAAGACCAATTTGTTTTTACAAGTATTTATAAGTTCCTAAATTTTATATCACTGATCTAACGATTAATTCAAGTACTGCTTCTACAGGAAAAAAAAACCTATATGGATATTCAGACTGGCAAGATCAGACGTTTTATCCGTTAATATTTTAATACACACAACAGAGCTAAAATGATGAGCAACAGTAGCAGAAAACAGATCTTGAGGTCTTTCACAAAACATAGGTGGATATTAAACTCAGTAGGCTACTCTTAAAATCGTATACATGTTATTATAGCAAGATTTAACTGTGCAGGAAAAAGCAAAATGAGCAAGGGCCTTACTGTAGGAGTTTTACAGACTTTAACACAACGAAGCAATGGAAAAGAGAAGAGATGTAATTTATGAGACAGATTTACGCAAGATCCCGGGATTCATAAAACCCTAAAAGTCCTTTCTACTGGTCAGATAAAGTTCCGCTAAATACATGTCCCTGGACACTTAGAAGTTTATGTAACAAAAAAAAAAAAAAAAACATGCCTAATGACTTTATATAGTACTGATGTTTGTAGAACTCTTTAAGAGTTGCATGTACAGGATTTGCAGGTACAAGGGATGCAAAACACTGTATATGCCCAAATACCTGGGTACTGTTGTGCTTTTATTCTTGTATTTTTATCTTCAAAGTTTCTGGTGTTGTATGTGTACACCAAATATTGAAATAGATTTAAGAGGAAGTTGAATTTTGAAAATTTTGAAAGAAAGTTGAAATTAGATAGGTGTCCGATTCTGTGTTTTCCTTCTTGGTAAAATCTCTCCATCTCTTCTTCCTAACTACAGTGCAATATATATTCTAGATTACAAGAGTATGCCTTTAAAGGGAAACTATAATTATCAATTTAATCTAAAGTGTTTTAGAGAACCCATCAAAAACCCTGTACTTTTTTTTTTTTTTTAAATAGAATACCACTCTATTCAGACCTGCACGAATCAGTGCCTGAGCAACCAATCTGACATCAGGACTGCCATGTAAGAAGGAAGAGGTGATTATAGCCATATTAGTGCACTTGTTACAAAAACTGAGTAATGTCTGCAAAAACTTTATTTGCATAAATGTCCAAATTTTCAGGACAAGCTTTCGGTGGGTGTTCCCCCTTCTTAAAAGGGCCAAGTAGTATCAAGATGGCAGACAAATCCTTAGAAATAGACTGTTGGCTAGTTCTCAACAAACACAGGGCTTTTGAGGGGCTGTAATGATGGATCAGAAAAGTCAAAGGTAAAAATGCACAGACCTTATAGCACTACACTCCTACTTTGAAACGTTCCTCCTTGATACAATTTACTGTAAAACTAGATTGCAACCAAAATATCAAATTCTTAGAATACAGTGTTACAGCATAGCTCTTAATGAGCAATACACAAGTCAAGCTATTATCAAAATGGTATTCTAGCGCTTTTGATTACTGAAAACAGCAAACTATAAATCGGAATGTTACCTATGCTTAAAGAAGTTAAACCTGCAAAAGATCTGCTGTTTGCACATAGCCATCAACAAATACAAACCATTACAAATGTGAAATACATGAATATCTCAGACAGTTACATGCTCAATACATGACAGCAATTCATTGATGGTATACCACCGAACCCCAACATCAGCCCATAAATCTAGCCTGTCCAAATGCCTCTACCCCAAAAAGATATTTAAAATCTAATAGAATGCCTATCCAATTATATGGTTGCTCTCATTTGCAAAGTTTTCAACTGACATTAAGATGACAGGAAGAATTGGAGAGAAAATTACCAGAATAAACGAAAGTATTATATATACTATATATAGAACAGTAATGGAATAGGAAGTGGTTTATAACATTTTCAATTCCAAGGTTTTTACATATAAATATATGTATACATTTATAAATGCCATCCATCATCTGCATATTTCAGGTTATAGCTAAAAATTTACAGAAAAGGGAATCTTTTAATGAAAAAGCTCTACAAACATCATTAAAATAAGCCCTATTCAGAGTTATATGATCCAAATATTAGGTACTAATAGAGATACACATGATCTAAATATTAGGTATAGATATTGTAAAAAATGTTTGATAATGAGCAGCGTTTGCATGTGTTAATGCAAGTTAATGATGAGTAACTAGATTGCTAATCCTAGCAACATAAGATTACAGTGTCACAAATAAGACAGACATTCTAAATCTGTTACAGCATATATTTTCAATGAAATAACAGAATGAATTGAAAGAGGAAACATGCTAGCAATCACAAGCCATAGAGAACAATTATGCTATTTAAAACTGTCAAACTGTTATAAAAATTACTGTTAGCTAAATACATTAGAGGTGAGGGAACAGACAGGGAAAGGGGGGTATAAAATGGTAATCCTTATGAACCAAGTATTTTTTAGCAATAAAAATGGATAAAGTGCTGTAAAAGTTTCTAATCAAGTCACCCAGTGTTTTTTTTTACCAAAATTGTAGAGTACAAAATTTAGTGTTGCTCTGCATATAAACAAATCAGCGACATTCAAAGCCGATTGGCTAGCTGCACCAGAATTTTGCAATTGCCAATTTTGGTAAATCAAACCAGCGGTTTGCCCTTTATCATCAAAAGTCTTTGAGCTTTAACATTTTTACCATCCATGCTACGAAGAGGAGTTTAACAACGTAACCTGGTTGTTAAAAAGGGAAAAATAAAGCTCTATAAAAGTTATAGACTAAAGGTGGCCCAGACCAAACAGTATTTTCTGTTCATGGCAGCCAAGTAGATTATCCCCTTCCTTTTTAAAGAAAGAGGAGCAATAATAAAATAAAAAAAACTTAACTGACCAGTTGATATGGCCAACAAGATAAACAAGGCCCATTGGTAAAATATATGTAGCATGCCATTCCTATTTAAAAATCAAAGTTGAAGTATGCAATAGCATGTGCTTGCATATTCTGTCAGAAAAATAAAAAAAAAATACCAAGGTGGTATTTCAGTTTGTCAGGGCACAAATGTAGGCCTTGTAGTCAGTCTCTCTCCACATTATTGGATTTATGTCCTGCTACTGAAGATGTTACAAAGTATCAGAAGTGGAGGAAGCTAATGGAAAATTCCATTCATCTGCAGTCTGTTCTAGTTGACCAATAAAGTGTGAAAAGCATGGAAGAACTTTCCTTTATAGTTTATAAACTCTAATGTGTGGTGTTCAGCAGTTCTTTAACGTTGGTCACTAAAACACTGGGTTAAAAAGGGTTATTCTCATCAAGGTTCATGTATACTCCATGTGCAATTCAGCTATATTAAGGCCACTTAGATAAAGCAAAATTGTTGCAGGTACAACTGCTTTATTATACAATGACCATGCCAGACATCAGCTATGCTACTAGGTCTAGATATTTATTTTATCAACCAAAGTGCCAAGAAATATTTACAAAATGAACGTGTTGTAGAGGATAGTGAATTTATATATCTTACCTTTTCTTTGCATGTCACATCTGCTTTGAAAAACATCAGATTTTGCTCACTGCAAGCTCTCATACTTCTGTCCAGCCCACATTCCTAGTCACTGACTTGGATTAACAAACAGCCCTGTTAGTTGCAATGCATATCACATTTCACAACTAGAAACCAGAGGCAAGTATTTCTGTTAGAGAACACAGGTTATCTGAAAATACCTCATCATATATGCTGTTAAAGACATAATCCCTTCTACACAGGTGAATAGAGGATTATGGCGTAGACGTGGAAGGGTTTTGTGCTGGAGCCACTGAGTATATGGTTTCTTTTTTAGTAATGTTTAATTTCCTGTTACAGGTCCAATATTTTGTTAACCTTTTCTTACAAACCATGCACCCTTCATTTTGACATGTCCAAAACGTGTCTATGTTCAGATAGGTTAGCTGAAAAGCGTATGATTATATATTTATAGCTTAAACTATTTTAATCATAGACCCACATGCAGTTATTGCTCTAATTATATAGAAGACAGTAGGACGAAGGGATGCTTTCATTGTTTTGTGGTAAATGGAACCTACAGTTCTATTCTATATATAGATTTAAACACACAACTGACAGACCTTTAATACATGACAAAGCATTCCCAGAGCACTATAGCACAGCTCCCTGCATTTTGGCTTGCTTTGACAGAAGTCTAAGATTGAGCCATATGGTAAGGGACAATCCCTGCAATCATGTATAAAATTCAGCTTTAACTACTGAGGCCTGTAAACCGGGTTTTTCAACACCGGTTTAGAGAAAAAAACAGTTCGGTACTTGGTAACTTTTTCTAGGAAGCCTTTCAGGGCAGCATCTGAGCGATAAGTCTCCTCCCACCTAAAACAGTGAACACATCATCCACCATTTTAAAAGGCCGTCACATACCTCAGTAATATACAAGTACCAGAGGAAAAACAGGCAAATATACACCATCCTTCCATAAAACATCCGCCTAAAAAAATATGGACGGTTATGAGTGCTGCCCTGGAAGAGTTCCTAGAGTTACCAGGCACCCAACTGTTTTTCGCAAGTCGTCTTCCAGGGCAGCATCTGAGAGGATTAAGCAAGTAATACAACTGAAGGGGGGGGTGTCGGGTCAACAGCCTGAAGGACCTTTCCACTGAAAAATTGGACTTGGCTGGACAGGCCCAAAAACCCCCTACAGCTGTGATTAGAATGCCACCCTACAAAAAATAAAAATGGCAACAAAAAACCATTGCTATGATGCCATTTGGTTTTCTAAGTGTCATTGCCCGCCGGGACCACCCAGGTCCC
Source organism: Pelophylax lessonae (assembly GCF_965119305.1). Classification (NCBI taxonomy): domain Eukaryota; kingdom Metazoa; phylum Chordata; class Amphibia; order Anura; family Ranidae; genus Pelophylax; species Pelophylax lessonae. The sequence continues at coordinate 618,590,214 of NC_138769.1, forward strand.
GTGAGTAGCCAATCAGGCACTGTAAAGCATGGAGACGCTGCTTTCCATCCCTGGTTGGTTCTGAAAATAGCTAAGAGATCACCCATACCTGAATCCGAGTGGAGTGAACTACTGTAAAGACAACAATATAGTAGAATGCCATGATACCTAGACCATAATTACCACTGCAACTCCTGATGTGTCCAAATAGCTACTTAAAGCATGGACTAACAACGCTCTTGACCATCGGTGTAGAAAGGGGTGACCAGGAAAGCGCTCCGACCACAAAAAGAAAGAAATACAGAAACTGCTAGACTGCCAATCAGTTACAATGCAAATGAGCAATATGTAAGAACAATCATACAGTACATTCTTGCATATGCAATACAACTGTCCCCTCATCTGAATGCAAATGTCAGGTGTTCTTCCTTAGTATTAAGTCTGAGTTCCCCGAAGGACTAGTTGTGATACTGGTATGAGTAGAGTTGGGTAGTTCCCTGCTTGAAGAGACTGAGTCTGCAGCAGTAACAGGATAACCTGTTCATTTTGATTGTTACACCAAGTTCTGTTAAGGAGGACTGCCAGAAAACGAAGTCCTGCTATATCACCTCAGGCTGGCCCCTTCTGCAGGTATAGCTATGTCAAACGCTAAAAAGAAGGGTCTCTCTGTAAAATTCAGTAATACACAGACTCATCCTGCTCAGTTGCTCCCCATTTTATGCATTTTTAGGCACTGCAGAGATCGTAGACCTATCTGCTGACAGCCTTAAAGAAGAATTAAACCCTATTATCCTTTACCGCCAAGGAAGCTGCTTCTGTCTGATCTGTAACAGTCATGGTGCTGCACATATGATGCGAGTCATGACACCAGCCATTTGATGGTTTAACAGTTTGGTTGATGCAACAAGCACAAGTGACAGTTAGCGATCCAGGCATTCCAGTATTGTAACTGAGACCTAAATCGATAGGATTTGTTCCACTTTAGGTCCCTTTAGCCCTTGTCGCATGATTTTGACTGGACTGAAGCAATGCCTGTGTAATCTTGAGGTCTATAGAACTTAAAATGCATCAAAGTCGGGCCAAAGTGCAAGGGCTACATTGAAGTTGCTGCAACTTGAAGCCGCACAGATATGAACATTACTCACTGGAAATAGATTATGACTTGTCATGTGACTTGCAGTCCCAAGTCACAGGACAAGTCACACAAGTGTGAAAGGGGCCCGATGATTCACTTCTGCTCAGGGGCCATATAAAAAGATACATATCGACTATATTTGAATATAATACCATAACCCAAGCCAGGTATAAGGTCCGAGTGATAGCAAATGATAGGCTGAAACACCCATAAACTCTGCACATAAAACGTGCTGAAGATTTTTATGTGAATGACCTGGCTGTCTCTGAAGGCCTGGCCCGGTATATTCTACTGTATAGAACATAGACACTGATATAATGTAGTGGCCCCACATCCTTAGTGTAGAGGCACACCCTCTTATATAGTGCCATAACCTGAAGACCATCTCTACTGTAGGGATGCCTGCATAAACACAATTGCTTTTGAGGAGATAAGCAATATACCAAATTCTCCTGAAGCTAGAAGACTAGAATCATGTCCTATAAGCTACCAGTGTCAGGCCCAGGGAATGTGTCTGGTAATGCCTGAATGTGTGGGATATGATTGTCTGCTGGACAAAGCCTCAGGAGCTAGGTCTCCTGGACAATCCACATACATGGATAGATACAACCCAGTCAGGCTCCTGCTCAGAGGCCTGATCTCCAAACTAGGCAAACACACGTCTACATATAAAGACCACCATATTGCCAACTGCATATAGTCAGAGTTAAATCAGTATGCATATAATAAAAGCTTCCAAAATCATGGCCCATATACGGCTGAGGACCATGCAAAAAGACTATCAATAGTATCAAATAAAAACCGTTACAGATACTTGGCAAAAGCCTTGATCTGCGACAAAGAAGTTAGTTTAACATTCACAACTAAATGTCCAATACCCAATAGTCCATTTCATGTCCATGGAAATGTCCAAACAATATCCTAAATGTAGACAAAACATATTGAGATATGCTGCAGAACCATCAGAGAAGTTTTGGCAGCCAGTACTCTTGGGCCCTTCATGTGTAATTACCATCTGAATATATTCAAATGGATGCAGTAGAAACAACTGAACCCCCATGTCATTTAACCACTTAAGCCCCGGAGGATTTTCCTGCTAAAAGACCTGGGGGTATTTTGCGATTCGGCACTGCGTGACTTTAACGGACAATTGCGCGGTCGTGCGACGCTGTACCTAAACGAATTTGACGTCCTTTTTTTCCCACAAACAGAGCTTTCTTTTGGTGGTATTTGATCACCTGTGCGATTTTTTGATCACGCGCTATAAACAAAAAAAGAGCGACAATTTTGCAAAAATAGCAATATTTTTCACATTTTTTTATATGAAATCCCCCCCCAAAAAAATGTAAAAATCAAAATTTTTTAACATTTTTGGCCAATTTGTTTTATCCTATGTTTGGTAAAAAAAAAAAAAAAAAAAAAAAAAAAAAAATCGCAAAAAGCGTATTTTGATTGGTTTGCGCAAAAGTTATCGCGTTTACTAACAAAGGGAAAGATTTTTGTCATTTTTGTTGTTTTTTTTTTTAACGCGTAATGGCGGCGATCTGCGATTTTTTTTGCGGTACTGCGACATTGCGGCGGACAGATCGGACCCTTGACTGACATTTTTGGGGTTACCAGTGACATTTCTACAGTAATCAGTGCTATACATATGCACTGTTACTGTAAAAATACACTGGCAGTGAAGGGGTTAACTTTATTTGGGAGGGAGGGGCTGTGTGTGTCCCTAGGGGCGTGATTCTTACTGTGATTGGCTGTGGCTCTAGCTGTAAGGACACTGATCAACGGATCTACATACTAGATCCGTGTGATCAGTGTCTTTACAGCGAGGAGAATGACAGGCAGCTTGTTTACACAAGCTGCCTGACATTCTCCCTCTCCCCTGACGATCAGCGAGTGGCCGGCGGACATCGAGTCCGCTGGTCACACGCGCGGGGGGGTCCGGGAGCGCGCCTCCGCGGGCGCTCGCTCACTCCCCAGACCCTCCCAGGCTAGTGACGTTAATTAACGTCACTCTGCCTGGCAGGGGCTGACCGCCGCAGTAAATCTACTTGCGGCGGTCGGCAAGCGGTTAAAACACATAAGGATAACAGTGTTCTGTATATTGCACCATCATATGGAAACTAGTGCTGCAACGATGCGTCGACGTAATCGATTATGTCGACTAAAGAAATACGTCGACGTGCGTGAAAGGCGTCGATGCGTCACACGCCCCCTGCTCGTGCCTGTTGTTCTCCTCCTCCCCCTCCTCAGAGTGCACAAGACATGAAAAGACCGGGAAAGCCTGAAAAGACTGAGGCATGAAAAGATTGGGAGATAAGGTAATCACTATGTCGGGGTCAGTGTTTGCTGCAACCCCTGCTGTGAGAAGATCCACAAAGTACGCCATGCTGCTGCTGATGGCAGAGAGCCGTTTCCAGCAGAAATAACTTGGAGAAAGATTCATACAATACTGTGCAGGCTGATGGACCTGTCTGTAGGTTCAACTGAGAAAGGTTTTTCTTAGTTTCTGTTATAACATTTTGTAAATAAGGAATTCATCTTTCTCCTTCACTGATGGGCACTGATAGGCTTTACCCCGCTCTCATCTAATAAAGTATATGCACACTATAGAGCTTTACCCTACTCTCCTCTCATATAATAAAAGTACACTATAGATCAGTGCCAGCAGCTTTGCTTGTATGCTATTTCACTCATATAATTTTATCTTTAGCGCAGAAATTTTTCCCTTTTTACATTTTATTTTTGCCACTTCATTTTTGTATACTGTAAAAACTTCAACCACATTGAAGTATTTTTTGGAAAAAATTTAACAAAAGTTGAAATATTATATTAGAAGTTGTACGTATCATTTTTTGTAAAGTTATTCAAAGGATTAATTAGCTAATCAAAAAAGAACACTCAATTAAGCAAAAAAAATAAAAATAATCGTTAGATAAGTCGACAGACAAAATAAGTTAGTTGCAGGCCTAACGGAAACTTCTGGGAAAAAAACTGCTTCTAAAAGAAGGTTTATTGCAAACAGCATAAATGGAGAAATAGTTTATTAAAAGCACAGTCACAAATTGCAAATTAACGTTTCACATGAAATTTGCTAAGGAAATCTAGTTTAACTACAGCCACCAGAGATCATGCCCCCAATATATCCACTTCATGTGTAATGTTCAAGATATACATAAAATACTAGCATAATGCAGAACCCTGAGTACAGTCATGGTTCATTCAACTAAGAGATACGAAGGTCTGCAATGCATATGCAATTGAGGTTTATGCCAGCAAGCAGATAGCAGAATCCAGGACCTAGGTAAAAACTTGTTCTGTGGCTACCAATGCATTATATATCTATCCAGTTGAAGTACTGGGGGACTTCAGGTAAAAAGTGTTAAGGTGAGCACACCAAGTGGTGTGTATAGTGGCTACTAGTAACCCATGATAGGTACAGCTTCCACTCCTTACTGACCATGGCCAAATGATTAGTTGGAATGAGTCACCCATAGAGAAAAGTACACTGAAGTAAACCTGGATATCTCACTCAGGTGAGAAGCTCCCAAAGTCTTTCAGTTCCTGAGGTCTTAGGCTGGCCATACATTATACAATCCCTAATTGGATACAATTCAAAGTGTTGTTTAGTTTTGACCTCATATCACATGGTCTTTGGTAAATCCAAAGAAAAATTGCACAAGATAATCAAACATGCATGGCCAGCCTTAATCTGGTCAGGCCTGGTAGTAAATTAAAGCTGCCGACATCCTAAACCTGAAAATGTGGCCAGAGCAGTCAGCAGTAAACCACCTGCCTGTGATAAAAAGCAGTCATTTGGCACAGGATTCGGTCAATTATATGTTGCAGGATCCAAACCAAAATCAAGCACACAAAGACCTGATTGCACCCAGACTCTAGGGAGAGGAAAGTGTCTGACTTTTACGGAGAGTAATCCTTTTGGGACTCCCAGGGATTCTTTTGCCACAGGTTTGCTTATGCACTTTTGGCAAAGATTTTTGGCCCAGCTGGCTTCCCTTTGCCCTCAAAGGAAAGCACATGCTTAGAAAGGGAATACATGCTGCTGGTCTTAGCCAAAATCACTGCTGCCACTAACTTGCATTATGTGCATATTGGTTTGGCAAGTACAGAGGTGGCCTAAGCATGCTCTGGCTTACCTTGGAGCGGTCCTGGCTTGCAGGCTCTGCAGGGCAGGATAGTGCAGCATCCAACATGGTCCGCTTCAAGCAAACATCCAACACGTTCCTTGAAAGCTTTCCTGCCCCTTCTCCGTTCTCTCTCCCCCCCCCCCCCCAGACTGCCTAATTAGTAATACGGGTGGACACATCTGCTGTTAGTGTGCTCTGTCCTCCTGCTGCAGAAGGGGTCTGGCTCAGTAAGATTAAGGTTATATGGTCCAAAAAACTGCACCTTTGCGAAAGCGGAAGGGATGTCACTCACTGCACCCAATCAGGATGTACATGCAAGTGACGCAACCAGTAGTGCGGTGTACTACACATCTTATACCTCTACCAAGATGGCGCCGGTCAGAAGTGATGTCACCACGTCCCATGAGCAAGACAGTGCCATCTTGGTCCACCATGTGGTCCAGATCACAGCAGGTAGGAGCCAATGCCTGGGGGGAAAAAAAAAAGCAAGTGCCCCTCTGCCTCCTGGCCCTGCAGCAACGAGTGAGGCACACTCGGGGCACTATCGTTTTGATGCTTGCAGATGGGGGGGGGGGGGGTTTGACAGTTGCTTACACCCCCAGTGGGAGCGAAACTTTGGGCAAAAAAGGAGGAAGTAACTGAGGGGGGTCCTCTAGTTGCCCCTGTCCTGAAGCTGCCTAACTGCCCTAGAGGCTTGTGCAGGCAGTCGGACAGGGAGGCTCTTGCAACTAGCACAGAGCCTAGAAGAAAATAAACTGCTTGCAGCGCCTGTTGGTCTGGCGGAAACACAAGAACTGAGGCACTAAGGTATGCGACGGCCTTTTAAAATGGTGGATGATGCGTTTCCTGTTTTAGGTGGGAGGAGATCTATCTCTTAGATGCTGCCCTGGAAGAAGACTTGATAAAAATGTTTATGCAAGTCCTGACCATAATTATGAAGCATGACCAAAATAGGGAAAACCTATACAAAACCACTATACGTTCTCCAACATATGTACATGACGAGTTTCTACACTTAAAATGTATTTAAACCCTTAAAATAACTTATTTGCTCCCTTTTGATCTGTTTAAATACCCTATTGGAAGTATGTTGTGTGTGTTTGATAAGTGCAAACTTGATTAAGTTGTTCTTGTCCCAAATTCAGAGCTTTCCTATGTCTTCTGCACACTGTATTCAAATTCAAATTTCTATTCAGCCCTCTTAGTTCTTCTCTTGGACTAGAATGCTTAACCTTTAGGTTGGAGAGACCTGAGAGCAAGAGTGGTTTAGCAAGACAGTGGGAAAGGCTGAGAAACACGGTGTTGTAAGTCCACAATGTGACTGACCACAGTGTTTGGTTCTACTAACATACATGACTGGTACACTGCATTGTTTAAAAAAAAAAAAAAAAAAAAGAGGGGGCCCATGTTTGGTGCACTGGCAGTCATAATAAATTGGACTGTGCATTAAGGCACTGCAATTGTACACAAACGTGTTAATAGGCCCTCAATGTGTCCTTCGAACACAAAGTAATAGAAGGAAGCTTACCAGCCAAAAAATGTGGTAGCTGCATTAAGTTTTGGTTTTCATGCTTTTTACTCCTTTTTAACATGGCAACTCTGGTTTGATATACCTGGGTGGCTAAACTAACTTTTCCACTGTGTCTATGGGGGGAGCCAAGGCTGCATCCAGCCTGCTTCCTTAATTCAGACATCAGGTCTTTCTCTAAACATCTACATTACATGGAATTAGAGTAATAGATAGTTTACAGAAGAGCGACCAGGGAACATTGTATTTCTGCCAAAAGCAGCAGGTATTTTCTTTACTTGCCGCTACCCTTGTAGCCTGAAAAATGAAAATGAATGCAGGCACCACAACCATAGGCTGATAAGCTACAACATTGTTTGTTCTTATGTTTATATATCCTTTAGGATAACCTTTCAAAAAATTACATCTTCAATGTCTAAAGTGCTATACATTAACTTCAGGTCAGTGATACAAGGTTCAAAATTGATGTAAATTTAAAAAACATTCCTACAAGAAAAAAAAAATACTAAATTATATACATTATTGGGAACATTGGACACTGTATACTAGGTTCTAATCACATCAAATTATTCATACACAAATTATGAATAAAAAGGGAATTTAAGGAAAGGTTACTGGTCTGTACAACTTGTAACATTCCTCTTAAATAGAAAATATTGCTCCCTAGTCTATGCATCATTTGTTAAACATTAAATGAATGTTGGACACAAAAACAAATGGCCAATATCTAATATCTAGAGAAGTTACAACATATCACACCGATATGTACTGCAGTGCACAGGTATCGGTCTTACTGCTATAGTCAAGTGCTAGCAGAAACATTTAAAAACTGGAGCTTAAAGCGGAGTTCCACCCGAAATTTATACTTACCTCCATCTTCTCGCTCCCGGTCACCTGAAAAACAAATGGATAATCGCAATTTTTTTTTTTTTTCACTTACCTTTTAGAGAAAATATACTCACCTTACTTCCTTCTTCCTCCCCTCGGCGGCCACGGCGATTCGTCACTTCCTGGCTTTTGCAATGATTCCTGGGAGCTGAACGTCATCGCTCCCAGGAATCATTGCGCCTGCACCGGCCCCGACGTCAGTTCCGGGGCGCGCGCGTCATCCCCTTCTAAACAGCTTCTGGGCATGCCCAGAAGCTGTGGAGGGATGACGCGCGCGACCCGGAAGTGACGTCGGGGCCGGTGCAGTGCATCGTGGGACCGAAGGAGGAAGAGGACCGAAGAGGACGCGGAAGAGGATCGTGCTGGCTTCAAGCTGCCCACACCTGAGATGGCAGCGCTGGAGAAGACAATTTCAAGGTAAGTATTTCTCCTGAAAGGTAAGTGCAACCCGGGACAGATCAGAGGCTAGCCATTGTGGAATGTGCTAGCCCTGACTGTCCCGGGGGTATTTTTGTAAAAAAATGTATAACCAGGGTGGAACTCCGCTTTAAGAACCTTATATGAGCTGCTATATAGGAGAAAGGATAATTCTGCATATTTTAGTTAGAAGTTTTAGGTTAGAAGATATGAAAAAAAAAAAAAAAAATTTCTGATTAGATTTGACAGATTGTAGATTCCCATATAATACCTAAAAGTGTAACAATGTATGAAAGCATGTAATGGTCGGCCATTTAAACATTTCAAAATGTCACATTAAAAAAGATATCGAAACTGATTGCGCTTAAATATTTTTTTATTTACAAGTGTTTTGAATGTTTTTTTTTTTTTTTTTATTCAAGACTTACATATGTGGATTAATTCCTTTTGAGAAGTGTTTAAATTAAAACCAATTGTCTCATGTATACCAACATGCCTTTGATATGTCAGAGTAAAGAATTTATGAAAAGAGACAAATCATTGCTTAGTCTACAAAGATATTTTGAAATGGTCTGGACCAAATTTATTGGTACTCCTAGAAAAGTTCACAACTAATTGGATTTCAGTAATATTTCAAAGTAACTGTTCTAGTAAGGATCACACATCTTCAGTCTATTCAAATAAAGTAGTCACGTTGCTTTTTCCTATCACAGTGAGCACCACATTGATCATGGATCAGAGAAAGCAAAAAAGTGTTGGCTGAGAGGATGAAAAAGAAAAAAAAATAGACCAGCACGTGAAAGGTAAAGGGTAGAAGACCTTTTCCAATCAGCTTGATGTTCCTGTGACTATAGTTGCAAATATTAAGAAAATTAAGGTCCACGAGAGTGTAGCCAACCTCCTTGGAAGTGGCCACAAAAGTTAAATCAATCCCATATTGAACAGAAGTATGCCAATGGCAGACAAAAAGGAAAACTTCAGGGCAATACTAGCTGAACTTTATGGTCACGGTACATTGTTGTCTGATTGCACCATCTGTTGCTTTTTGAGCCACAGTAGATTCAAAGGAAGGCCCCTTTCACACATGTGGACCGTTTTCCATTTTTCATCTATCTGTTCACGGATGAAAAAACCGACATCAATGCATCACTATAGAAAAACAGATGTAGACAAATGATCAACCATTTACATTTGTTTACATTCACTTCCTTCAACATCAGTGTCTTGGAACGGATAGACCAAAAGGAGTCTGCTTTTCTCATGCTACCAGCATGTTGTGCTGCAATGGTTTAAAAAAAAAAAAAGAAGGGCATATGCTACTGTTTCAAAAGGAGGCTACCATTAGTCCCAGAACCCTTATGTAAAAAGTGAATGGTTGGATGTGGCTCCTGGACCATAAATTCTAAACATGGGTGTGGAGAAACAGGAGTTTAGGAAGGATGACCCTGAGCAGGGCTGTATCAAAGCCCAGACCCAGATACTCCAAGCAATGGCTTTGATCCATCGTGAAATCCTGGAGATTTAGGATCCATCAGAATCATTGCAAGGTTCCCAATGTCCATTAGACAACAGTTAATATGGTCTTGACTGTTTGAGACAGAGATCTTTAAAGTATCCTATGAGGGGGGATTCCCCAAGGGCCAAGCAGAGCTAGAACAGATGTTAGCACCTTGTTGAAGACCCAAAGGAAGCACAACAAATTGATACTGTGGAAAAATGGAGGAAGTAGGCATCTTTCTTACTAAGAATCTTAAGATGCAGAATAGGACAAGTGTCTCCTTGTGCTTTAGGGATTAGGGATGACCAGCTGTAAAGTAGAAACTTTGGAACCTCTCTTATTTTGGGGCAGGGCAAGGATGCCTCTTGAGAAAGGAGTTGCTCTAAAGCAGTGTGTAGGTTTAAGTCTTCCAGAACTGCTGGGCTTAGAATTTACCTACAAGAGCTTTAGCACCCCCCACCCCCGACTTCCTTGATAAAAGACTCCTAAGGAGTCCCCTTCTAAGAGCATCCTTACAAGATGCTTCTTGCACAGAAGTTCTGCAATATTTGTGTCAAAGGATTCTCCTCATATGTACTGAAAAAGGGCTCATCCTAGATATCTCCCAAAGTACATACAAGAATCCATAAACAAAGTGAATTATGGATGGACCACAGCGCTGGACCAGTAAAGCACCCTGAGGCTAACTCAATGTGTAAAAGCATACAATAACCACTTTAAGACCGGAAGGATTTGCCCCCTTAATAACAAGGTCCTATTTGGCTCCCACAAATAGAGCTTTCTTTTGGTGGTATTTGATCTGTGCGATTTTTATTTTTTGCTCTATAAATAAAAAAAAGAGCGACCATTTGGAAAAAAAACAATATTTTTCACATTCTGCTATATGACATTCTAAAAAAAAAAAAAAAAAAAAAAAAAGTTATCAAAATTTAACATTTTTAGGCCAATTTGTTTTCTGCTACATATTTTTGGTAAAAATTTTTTTTAAAAAAATTGCAGTTAAGCGTATTTTGATTGGTTTGCGCAAAAGTTTTCGCGGCTAACTAACTACGGGAACGATTTATGTCATTGTTTTTTTTAATTTTTTTACTAGTAATGGTGGCAATCTGAGATTGTTTGTGGGACTGCGACATTGCGGTGGACATATTGGATCCCTGACTGATATTTGTGACACTTTTGGGGGGACCAGTGACATTACTACAGTAATCAGTGCTAAAAATATGCACTGTTACTGTAATAATGACACTGACAGGGAAGAGGTTAACATTATGGGTGATCAAGGGGTTAAATGTGAGCCTAGGGGAGTGATTCTAACTGTGGGGGGCGAGGCTTCTGAAATGACCATAGAGACATGTGATCCTATATAGAAGGATCACATGGGCTCTATGATCATTGCAGGGAGAAGAACGGTCAGCTGTGTTTACAACAGCTGACAGTTGTGCTCTCTCAGCTAGGAACGATCGCGGGTGTCAGGCGACAATCGGAACCGCCTGACACACGCATCGGCTTCCCCGCTGACGAGCGGGGGTGGGAGCGCACTGCCGGCGACGCACGCTCACCCCCCTAGCCTCCTGAGAGGGATTACTGTGAGTGATGGTTTTAACATGGTACCTACATCACTTTGCCCAAGAGTGGCTGCCTGCCGCAGTCTATCTGCGGTGGGTGGTCGTAAAGTGGTTAAAGAACTGCAAAAAAAAAAAAGTGACAGGTTTTCAGAGTGGTAAAAATACACTATAATTATGCACTATTTTTTGTTAGCCATAGACATCCACTAAATAGGATAGTTGCCTAAGGTCAGCAGCCCCCAAGCAATCCAAAAAATGTAATCAACACCTGTCACGCATTTTCAACAAAATCTGTATGTTGGTAAACATGGGTGGGAATCCATTTGAAAAAAAAAAAATTAAAACATTCTGCTACCAATGCACAAAAACAATTACGAGACTAAAGCCTTTGAAATGAGAAAAAAAGATGGACTTAAAAGTCTTCTTTCATTGTATTTCCTATAACTGATAAAAAAAACATTATCTGAACAAAATCTCATCCAAAACGGACTGCTGCCAATTGTGAAACAAGCAAGACCAGCTAATAGTATAGTATTAAGCCCAATACTTGCTCTACATTGTCAAGGAACGCGCAAGCATTTTAACCCTTAGTGGTCAAATTTTTGGAAACATTATTGCTCTCTTATGCATTGCCTGAATTTAAAAAAAAGTGGGTTATTTTACACAAGGATGAAATAAAATGCCTTCCATGGCACTAAAATCAATTGCCAGACCTAAAACTTATTTTGACTGAAAATTGTGTGAAATCAACAAATATACCTTCAGAAATTACAGAACAAGGTTTTTGTTGTAATTAAAGATGCAGAAGCAAAGCTGTTCAGAAAGCTTAAGGGTGGCCCTATATTTGATAATGATATTAACATCCACTTCGATTGTTTCAGTATTTTGTACACTCCTGGTATTTGTGTTGTATGAGCCATGTGCAGCCTGAGAGAATATCCAGAAAAAATAGAAAACAAAATTACAATTACAAAGAATGTCACAAGGAACTGGATATGACAGCAGCATAGACAAGTTTGGCAAAAGGTTACTTTTTTAAATAGTTGCATAATGGCACATATACCGAACCTAAAATTATTACAGGACAATAGGCATGTTAAATGTTAAAGTCCTCACTGCTACAGATTTTCAGAAAAGCTTATTATTTATCTAAGACAAAGGGTTTGGATCCATGCAGAATGGCTGGTTTGATTAAAAAAATTATAAGTTATAAGCCATGTATGAATGATTTTATTCAGTTTGAGCTATAAAACAGCAAAACAATCATTGCGCAGTTCTATTAAGCTGCGAGTCTAAATATATAACAAGTAAATACAAATATGTAAAACTTTTAAGCATTTACCAAAAATACTTTAGCTGATCCCAACAGATCTCCAACTTTAAACACAAAAGAGCACAATGCAGTAAAGGAAGAGTGGAGGTTATTACATTTTGTTCTGGTAATAAAAGTTTTTCATTCATTTCTCATTCAGATACATTCTGAAAATTGTGACTGGAGTGCAGCAGCACTGTTAACTTCAATGCCTCTGGTATCTGCGCTTTTCTGCATGCAGCCTCTGCTATACTCCAAATGAAATAGCCACTGCAAAGGGCAGCCCTAAATTGCATTACAAAATGACAGTGAACTAGTAGAACGTAAATGGCACTGAGATAACTGTACACCTGTGATCCAAGAATTTTCAGACAGCTGTATCTCGGAGGTGCAACATGAAGGTGGTAATACATTAGTATAACTTTTCACTGTCCTTTGCATATACTTAACCATAAAAGCAGAGATTTATAGGTTAGCAATTAAAGATGGATGAAACCCTTACAAGCAGAACTTCAACGAGCATTGTATTTGTAGGTTTTAAAATGGTAGAATGCTTCCTTAACCACTTGCCTACTAGGCCTATTTTTGACATTTGGTGTTTATGAGCTAAAATCAGTTTTTGCTAGAAAACTACTTAGAACCCCCAAACGATATATATTTTTTTTTAGCAGAGACCCTAGAGAATAAAATGGAGATTGTAATATTTTTTATCACACCGTATTTGAGCAGCGGTCTTCCAAACGCAATTTTTTTGGAAAAAAATCACTTTTTTGAATTAAAAAATAAGAATCCAGTAAAGTTAGCCCAATTTTTTTCCATAATGTGAAAGATAATGTTACGCCGAGTAAATAGATACCCAATATGTGATGCTTCAAAATTGCGCACGCTCACGGAATGGCGACGAACTTTGGTACTTAAAAATCCCCATAGGCGACATTTTAAAAATTTCTACAGGTTGCCATCTTAGAGTTACAGAGGGGTTCTAGGGCTCAAATTATTGCTCTCGCTCTAACGATCGCGGCGATACCTCACATGTGTGGTTTGAACACCGTTTACATATGTGGGCGGGGTTTCGGTGTGCGTTCGCTTCTGCGCGCGAGCTAACGGGGACAGGACGCTTTAATTTTTTTACTATTTTATTTATTATTTTTTTTTATTTTTACACCGTTTAAAAAAAAATGATCATTTTTATTTCTAATACAAGGAATGTAAACATTCCTTGTAATAGAAATAGGCATGACAGGACCTCTTTTTTGTGAGATCTAGGGTCAAAAAGTCCTCAGATCTCACAAGTACACTAATAAAGATAGAAAGGAAAAAAAAAAAAAAAAAAAGGGACCTTTAAGCCGGTTGCTCGGCAACGACGTTTGCCGCTGCTCCGGTCCTCCAAGACAATAGAGTCGAGTGAGGGCAAGCTTGCCCTCACTCGACATCCTGTCTGTGAGGATCCGGGACCCGATCGTTTTCCCCGCTGCCGGCGGGTCCGGTAAGCGGGGAAAAGGACCGGGACGCGGCGGGAGGGGGGGCACCCCTTCCGCCATCCCGGAGAGTGATCCGCCGCTGGGACCACCCTTATCGGAAAGCCCATCGCCTGCAGTTTAAAAAAATACCAGGGTTATGGCAGCTATCTGCTGCCATAACACCGGTATTAAGCTTTAAACTCAGGACGTATATGTACTATGGGCCGGTATTGAGGTGGTTAAATAAAAAATAAAAAAAGTACTCCGTCATAACAAATTTACTACTTCTTCCATCAGATGTCAAATTTCAGCAAGCAGAAGCAGGGAAGAAACTTCAGCAAGCTTATGTTGAGCATTGTATATTAGCTTTACATCACTATACTGATGGTTTTAACATGGTAACTAAAATACATGGGAAGTCTTTTTCTTTTACGGAATGTAGTAAACTCTCTAGAAAAAAAAGTGGCTATTCTCTCTTCAAATATATTTAAGCAATTTTCCATTAAACTTCAAAATGGGTTTATTCATATGAATGTGCCCAAAACTCATTAACAATGAAAAAAGAGCAATGCAATTATTTGTATGGATGCAAAATAGTTCATATGCAGTATGCATCCTAACAATTTCATTGTTATTAATCCAGGTATGTAGTTGAATTAAATGAATGTGCATGCATTATAAAGAATGCAGTCTCCTGAAGGCTGCACTACAAAATAAAATAATAAAAGGGCACCTCAAAACATGATTTCAGCAAAAAGTATCAATTATATTATTCTAGCAAGGGTCATGGATTTAAAAAACACATAAGAGCAAACAGAAAAGATTTATGTAAATATGCATGAGGTAAAAATACTTCCTGTTCAAAAGCATTTTGTTCAGTTATGACTGCCAAAACACTAACATAATTACTTACCTGGACATATAAAGCTTAATAAATCTACTTTGATTCTTTAACCACATTAATCATCCAAAAATATAAGACTTCACTGCAATGTCTAAGAGGGTTTTCTTCTACTCAGGTAGCCTGGAAAGTAAAATGCAATTCAATATGTAATGAAACAAATATCTAATACAGTTGGGTAAAGACCACCCTGATTATAATGCATTATGGGAACAAAATGAATCAACTATCCATTTTAAAAAACACAGATGCAAATACCTAAAAAAAATTACAGAAAAAAGTAAACACCGAATGCCTTCCTATTAATCTGTAGCAATTGTCAATTATTAACTAGTAAAAGGGGTGGAAAACTGAATGCCAAATCAGGCTGCAGTTGTGTTAAAATGCCAACCTTTCCTTACCAAAATCTTCGATTACAAGGTTCTCAGCAGTAAGACACCATTGGTATATATCCTTAACAAGTGTAGCTCCTTTCTCCTTTGATTACTAGGCTCTCAGCCTAGTTGTAATATGCAATCCAATTGAAGAGAAAATATATCCATAGCATAATACGGTTTATTAAAAGTTTAAAAGCAAATGCACTTAAAAAAAATTCAAGCATGTATGTAATCCGGGATCACCGCTGCGGCGTGCGTTCCAGATAATCAGACTACTCACTATCTCATCCCAGCTTAAAGCTTTTTGCCCCTCCAACTGGGCGCCTTCAGGAAACAGTTTTCTGCTATGGATATCTTTCTCGTCATTGAATTGCATATTACAACTATGCTGAGAGCATTGTAATCAAAGAAGAAAGCTACATTCATCCACTGGTAAGGGATAAATATCTCTTTTGAATCCTACTGTTGGTGAATGGGGAATTCATGAGGGGAGTGGCACCTTGGATTTTCACAAGAAAGAATCAACACTGGCGCTTTATTTGCACTGATGCACTATTTTTCTAGTGAACACACTGGCACTTGTATATAAATGCACATAATTTGGCATGTGTAATTAAGTATGTGGAACCACCACTAAGTTTTAATTTGTTGACCATGCCTAGGATTTCACAGGAAAGTAAAATGTTTTTCCCTACATACCATGCTTTACACTGCAAGGCCCACTTTAAACACCCAACACTGTGCTGTGGAGAGCGCACATATTGCTATCACAAATATAGCTTACTTTTGGAGTCAATTTCCCAACATGAAGAATCCCTGGAATGGAAGGGTGCTTACACACAATTACACTTTCAGCACACTGAAAAGCAGGATTAAAAAGGTCCATCAGGTTGTGCATCCATTTTATGTCCAAGTCAAGTATTTTTTTTTTCTTTTGAAGCTTTTTATTAATGCTTTTCGAAGTACAACGCAATGTACAAAAGCATACACAAACAATTCTTTTAAAGTCATTTTTTTACCATACAAAGCACAATAGAATATCAACATGCCACAGTTTAATTTATAGAGCCTGCATAGACTACAGAAAAGTATTAACGAGTTTAGATGGGCATTGTTCACATTGTATTAGAGTCCTGAGTTCAAAGTGCAATCCTGATTACTCTGTACGCAAAGATTTAATCCTACAGCCCCAAATAAGTCTGAATTTTATTGGTTTGTTTCTTAGGTAATAACAGAGTTGGTCAAGGGGAGAGCAGAATTAGAGAGATTCACTGTGCTACTCTAGGTGAGAGAGGGTTATTTTAGGTGAGCGGGATCAACTTTTTAGCATAAAAGTATGTAACTCAAGGTCTTACTGTCCAACACGGAGAAGACAGATTACATATACAGGCGGTCCCCGGGTTACAAACAAGATAGGGACTGTAGGTTTGTTCTTAAGTTGAATTTGTTTGCAAGTCCTAACAGGTACATTTTTTAAGTGTAGCTCCCGCCAAAAGAATAATTTCTAAGTCTTTTGGATAGAATAGGGAAGGGTTAACACCCCTGTACCATTTGAATTGCTGTCTGTGCCCCTGTTCAGAAGATTTTACCTCACTTTCTGTGCCTGTGACAATTGGATTTAAAAAAAAAAAAGAACAACTTTGGGTTGTTGTAGAAACAAGGATTAGTGATAAAGCTTCAGTGGAGACACTTTTCCCATGAGAACTCTTCCAGGAGTGAATTTCCCTTCCTAGGGGTAGATTTCTCCTCACTTCCTGCTGTCTTCCTCCGTTTGTTAGTAGGAGTCGTTTGTAAGTCGGATGTTTGTAACCCGGGGACCGCCTGTACAGTACTAATAATGGAAATGTTGGCCCTACTTGCTGGTGTGGTAGACAAAGTGCAGTTTGCAAGATCCCAGGGGTTCCTTCTTGCTATTGAGGAATAGTATATACCTGTGAAAGGGATATATTTTACAGGGTGCATTAGTCTGGACATATAGGAGATTTATCTTAAAGCAGACTAGCTCTGCCGATCAGGTCCCAAGGCAAGGTCTTACTGTTTTGGTTGGAAGTTCTCTTTATGCCAGGGTAAGAGGATTTATTATACAGTTTCAAAGGAGGTAATTGGATCATCACACATAGGTATGAAAGTCAACCACCTGTAAATGAGAGGTCGCATAGATATGCTGAGTCATGCAGGTAAAAGTACAGATTTGTTACAGTTGGTTCAGAGTAGAAATCCGAGTAGGTGCCACATTCCCGCACTACGGTCAGTAAAATGATGGCGAAACATTGGGCTCTGCCAAGTACACCAAAGTGTTGTCCATGTACAAAGTTTATTTGGAAGCCTCGGATAAAAAGGTAGAGTGAAGCAGGGCTATCAAAAGCCAAACACTAACACTAGCTTGCATGCCTTGCTCACTTTCCTTCCATTTTAACACACCTAAGATATTAAAGCAGAACCTTACCCATAATAATTTGATTAAAAAAAAAATGGGATTTTTGACTTACCGTAAAATTTATTTCTCCGATATTTATTGATGGACATTGCTTCTGGTTTCTCTTAACCATTGGGTTATACTTCCCCCCCCCCTATAGGAGTAGGACACAAGGCAGGAAAAAGCTTGACTAGGCCTTTGGGCAGTCCCAGGGGGTATACTCACACTCTCAGCTATAGGCACTCAGTTTTGTTACAAGCAGTAACTATTAAGTTGAATGCGCCACCAGATTGTGATAAACTGTGCGCATAGCATTGGTAATAAGTGCCACATCCTAAATCGAGACTGAATAGAAATACTGAGGAAGAACATGGATTTTCGAGGCACAGGATACAGTAAAAACAAACATTTTATTCATTTACATCTTAAAACCAAAAAGAACAAAAATACATATATACACATCGCCTCAAAAAAGGCGTCAGTGTACAAAACATCAATATAGTTATACAAACATGATGCACTAATATAGCAAGCAAATAAGAGCTATTGGGTATAGCATATATGCATTGGTAATACTTCACATCGGGACAATCCACCGAAGGCGACAGGTTTATAGGCTGTCCTCCTAGGGAGACCGATTGATGTGGTTACAGGTGAATACAGCATTTCATTGAGCCAAGTTGCTTGGCTCATGTATGTATAACTACCGGTATATTGATGTTTTGTACACTGATGCCTTTTTTGAGGCGATTTATATATGTATTTTTGTCTCTTCTTTTTGGTTTTAAGATGTAAATGAATAAAAGGTATGTTTTACTGTATCTAATGCCTCCAAAGTCCATGTTCTTCCTCAGTATTTTTTATGTTACAAGCAGTGTCAGAAGAAAGCCAGCTCCACAGAGGGGTCGGTGCTGTGTCCGTAAAACATCAGAGAAATAGATTTTTACAGCAAGTCAAAAATCAAATTTTCTCTGTCGTTCATTGACATACACAGCTCCTGATTCCTCTTAACCACTGGGATGTGCCAGAGCAGTGTTCAACATGAGGGGTGGGAAAATCAGAAAAAAAATTCCCAAGGCTAACCAAAGCCAATCAGGTAACAGCTCTACCAACTGGACCTCACCTGAAAAACAATACACCCTTCAAAGGGGACCAGGTCCTCTAAAAAAGCAGCCTGCAGAACCTTGCAGCCAAAAGAAGCATCCGCAGATGCCAACACATCCGCTTTATAGAACTTTGTAAAAAGTGTGCACCAACGACCAGGTGGCTGCCTTGCAAACCTGCATCACCGACGTGTGATGACGGAAAACCCAGGAGGCACTAGGCGCCCTAGTAGAGAACACCTTGACAGAAATATGGAACCTGACCCTTGATGAAATAGGCCTGAATCACCGTCTGTCTGATCCATCTGGAAATGGTCGCAGAGGAAGCGGACAACCCTTTGTGAGGTCCGTCCATAAGCACAATAGAGAGCCTGACTTCCTAAAAGACTATAGCTGCCAGGTACACCTTAATTGCCCGGACCGCATGCAAGGCATTTTCCTTTGGATGTTCATGCCTGGGACACAGGGAAGACAATGCAATGTCTTCAGTCAAATAAAAGTCAGAGACCACCTCCGAAAGGAATGAGGGACAGTGGTGAAGCACCACCTTATCCTTGTAAATCACCATAAGGTGAACTTCAGGATAACCTCACCCTGCGCGCAGAGGTAAAAGACAAAAATAAAATAAAAAGCCACCTTCTGGGACAGCGAAAGCAGGAAAAGCTCCTGAATATTTTCAAAGGGAGGCTTCTATAGAACTCAAAGCACCAAATTAAGATCCCAGGACGGTAACGAAGCGCACACGGAAGGAACCAAATGTCGCATATATCAGGGAGTGTGTGGCCAAACGTCACTGAAAAAAAAAAAACCTGGCCATTAATGGTACTCAAGGCCAATTGCTGTTCAACACTGTTGAAGGAAGGTGAAGATCCGATCCACCGAGGATGAACGCCAAGAGACTCACCACGCAATGTACGTCTTCCACGTACAACAGTAGATTTTCCTAGAAGTAAATTTCCTAGCTTTCAACAGCGTAGGAATCAGCGACTCAGACAAACCTCTATCCTTCAGCACCTGGCGTTCCCACAGCCAAGCCGTCAAAGCCGGCGACTAAAGCAGGATGGAAGATTGGTCCTTGGGACAGTTGATCCTCCCCGAGAGAAAATCCTTAGGGAGCATAAGCGACCAGCAGTACCGAGACCGGTGAGGCCAGTCTGGTGCCACTAGAATGACCGAAATCCTTTCTGCCTTGATCCTGCACAGGAGTCATGGCAGGAGTTAGAGAGGACTGGAACGAATCGGCAGCCCACCGTAGGATGCCGGCTACCTACAGAGCAGCCAGTACACTTCTTGTGCCACCTTGGTGAATGACAAGACCATGGCCTTGTCCAAATTAATTTGTACCGGACACCCCTGAAGATAAATTGTCCAATGAGTCAGACAAGTCTGATCACTCGGAGTTCCAGTACATTAATCGGCAGTCTGAACTGCCAAAGTCCAGACCCCCTGAGCACATCTGTGCTGAGGACGCCTCCCCACTTGGACAGGCTGGCATCCGTGGCGACAACTGTCTAGTACAGGGTAGAACGTCCATTTTTAAAATTTCAGGCACTGAAACAATGCATCCACCAGCGCCTTTTCATGCGCAGCTAAAGAAGCAGAGGAATCATCCTCGCCATCTGCCAAACTCACTCGGGCCGACCCCCAATGGAGGCGTGGGACTCAGCCGCAACCTAAATTTTTGTGGGCACCCAGCCGCCTGGACGCGAGCCCCAGCGACGACGACCACTTCAGGGGCAGCAAAGGGGAGGGTGGATGCCCAAACGGGAGGCAGTGGCTTCAGCTACCCTCACAGGGTCTGCCCCACATAGTCAGGCCGCAGCCTAAATTTTTGGCCGTATCCAGCTGTGTGAAGTGCAGACCCGCAGATGCTAAACCATCCACTCCCCCAGCACAACAGCCGCAGCAGGTAGCCCAGAGAACATCCCTGCCCTAGTCACCAACCCCCAGGGTGACTGGGAACCCTGCTCAACCCCCCGCTGCGCACCAGGAAAAACTCAGCCAGCAGCAACTCCAACAAGCCTCCCTTTAGAGCATGTGGCAAAAGCCAGCTCATAACCTCACCCAGGGCGGGGGCCGAAAGACCCACAGTGACCACCGAAAGTTTAGAGGGGCTAAGGGGAACCCAGGGATCCCACCATCCCAGGGAAGGGCTCACTTCCATAAGAAAAAAAGAAAACCGGGGAAGGAAAGTGAATATTATATTCAAAAATTTATAAATAAATGGATAATGATAATGGCTACATAAACCACCCACTCGCTCAAACAAGTCTCTCAAAAAGCGGGACTCAAATGGCAAAAAACAGCATATAAAACAAGAAAGGACCACTTGGGAAGAGAATGGCCCAAAAGCACCATATATACGAGTCGCAGGGGTATGGATACTATAATGAGGTAAACAAAAGAAAAGAAAAACACTGAAACTGAAGTGAATCATTAAAAAAAATATCAAAATTATTGAATCAACGGGCGACATACAGTAACCGTGAAATAAAATATAAACCTTCCACCTCACCACTAAACTAGTACCGCGTGGGAATTAAAAACAGAAGGAAAAACCAACATATGCATGGATCAGCTGCAGCTGCCTCAGTATATCAATGTAGAAACCAAAATTATAGAATGGTTCACAGTCCACCGTGATCAAGGTGGAACAGAACAAAGAGGGGACACAGAAAAGCTCAACTGGGTGTAACCACTGAATGACTCGGCCAAATCCACCGAGCATCAAATCGAGAACAGCCAAATTGAGCAAATCTTCAGCCATACATTCATGAATGACGGACAATGGAAAAAATTGAATGAGTCAGGGATACGGCAAACAAAAATTAGCCAGAAAATAGCCGCATGACAAAAACAAAAATTCCACTAGTATCATCCTTCATGAACGTGAGCCACCCAAACAACCGCCTGGAGCAACCTTTGAAAAAAATTATAATAAATGCAATAATAATGCACATACCATGGTGAATGCAATGAGGGATCTAATCAGGAAAATAAATGCACACAGCGGTAAGTATAAATAACATGACACGCATGAATAAACATCCCAGGAAAAATAAAAAATGACCAGTCTAATGGAACCAGATGAAGGACCCAAAAAGGGAAATCTCGGATCATGTGAGAGGCTCCCACAGCACTCTCCTCTAGGATGTGCCGCAGGGGCATCCAAACCACGATCAGAGAGAGGAAAATAAATACTAGTCAATAGCTGGAACGCACATAATCAAATAGGATAAGTAGACATGAATGCAATTGCTGATAAATGATCAAATCAAATATAGCAATCACCCCCCCTAAGGAGTGGAAAGTGAATCACAGGTGGCTCTGCCCTGCATGGAGATGATGGTGAAATGACAGTTCTCATAGCCGATCAAATCGTCTGGTGTATGTTCAAGCAATGTAAAACACTCTGTCCATGAGAAGTGGGGAGTGGTTGCAAAATATATAGGAACCCTCACTAAACAGGGAACGGAAGGAGAGTCCACCCTGAAAAAAACAATAGTCTAAGTCTAGACAGATATCAAACCAAATGGAATGGAATATTTTGATAGATGAAACGGACATCTAGATCCCATGAATATACAAACAGGACACTGACTCTGGATCCTTATGCTCCACTCCAGCTACCGACAGTAGCAATAAAATTCAGACGAGCTGTTAAGTGAAACAGCATGTACTAACATCACTTGGTATTAAGAAGCAATGAAATGAAAAGGACAGTCATTTCAACAACATGCCCACTTCCACCCCAAACCCCTCCAGGGGTAGAGGGTGGACAGCTACTTACCATACCAGGAAAAGGGAGGGCACCACTCTGGACAGACCATCATAATGTGGGAGCGGTCAACAAGAACGCTGCGACTCAGGCCAAAAGGTAGGTAGTTTGCGCCCTCGGGAGAGGATCAACTTGCAGGCCGGCAGCGTCCAGTGGGGCTAGGTTGTGGCTGACCTAGCACAGAGCTGCGGTCTGCATGCACTCGCTAGCCAGACTGTGGGGACCCTCTGGATCTAGATTATCCAGTCCGTCACCCAGTCCAGCGATTGTAGATTCTCAACAGGAACAAAATAATAGAGGAAAAAATTCAATTTAAAAAATAAAAAAATCGCCAAGACCAGAGATCCCAGCAAGGAACTAGGTCCTTACTCCTGACTAGGCAGAAAAAAGACTGAGTGCCTACAGCCGAGAATGGGTGTATACTCCCTGAGACTGCCCGTAGGCGTAGTCAAGTTTTTTTCCTGCCTAGTGTCCTACTTCTGTAGGGGGCAGTATAACCCAAACGTTAAGAGTAATCAGGAGCTGTGTCCGTTAATGAAAGAGAAAATTATGTTCTTGTGTGTGCTCTAAATTGCTTCCAGCATTGCTCCTGTTTCTTCTTGCTGGAGGCTGCAATTTTGCTGAAGCCCAGAGCAGCAGTTAATCTTTATGCTGTAAGATCAGCCTCTAGTGGCTTAGTGGCTCTGATTTTTGGCACAGTGCCAAGAAAACAGAAACTGAGCATGTGCAGAGCACAAGACAGTATTTCTGGATTTTAAACAGCAGGGGCACTATAATATATATATATATATATATATATATATATATATATATATATATATATATATATATATACACATATACATACATATATATATACATATACATACACACATACATACATACATACATACATACATACACACACACACACACACACATTATTATTATTATTATTATTATTATTATTATACAGGGTTTATATAGCGCCAACAGTTTGTGCAGCGCTTTACAATTTGAAGGAAGACAATACAGTTACAATACAGTTCAGAACAGGAGGAAATAGAGGGCCCTGCTCGTTAGAGCTTACATTATATATATAGCTATACCTGCAAAAGTGGCAAGCCTGAAGTGATTTAGCAGGACTTCTTTTCTGATTGAAGTTCCACTTTAAGTTGTCTATACTCGAGGACCAGCAAAACAGCACTTTTCATTTGACAGCACTTGTTGCATGAATTTCCTACAATTTGATGGCTACATGTTATTTCTGAAAATGAGTTTCCTGAAATTAAAAGGAAACCATGCCTGTTGCATTGATACAGCCACTTGTAGCCTCCATCGGGTGACAGGTAACATAACAGGGAGACGGTGTTTTCACTCTAACAAGACACCTCTGAAAAAGCATCCTTAAGGCAGTATCACAAGCTATTGTAATGACAACTGAATATTTAAAAAAATATTGAAAAGGACTTTCATTACTTACATCACTTTCGCTTGTATGCGATTTTAGCTAATGGATTTATCTATACTTACTGTTAAAAGGTCAAAATGGTGCAATGCTTACATGCAAGAAAACCCTACCCAATATGTTATTAACCGCTCTAAAATAGCCCTCATAACAAAACCCACATTAATTCAATTTTATATTCTTTGACATCAGAGGAAACTAAAGATTTAATCACCCTAACACAAAGATAGGATTTTTTCTTACTTTAAAATCTTTCTTGAAGTCAACATGAACTCAAACATTCCGGTTATATTGCGCCTGTAGAAGTTTTTGGGCACTAGAAAACTCAAAAACAATGAAGCAAACACTGTAAGACCTTGCCTAAAACCATCAAGGCTTAGTTTTGTGAACAAGCAGCAAATACGGTTAACACACCATGTCCCTCAATTGAATCCAAGAAAAAGAAACACATTCTTCATCATCCATTCAGGTACATTGGGATTCTGAAACAGGACATGGAAAAGCAGTTCAATTGAGGGATGAGCAACAGCCACTAAGATTTAAGAGAACGAGGAACTTGTCTAACAATCAGGACCAACGCTTGAACCTGAACTAGAAAAGAAGAAATACTCTTCTGGACAGGGAAACAGCTAATAACCCAGGGAAGATCAAGATGATCATCCTGATGCTGAGTCCAGGATAAAGAACCACTGCCAAATGGAATGACTACCTTTAAGAGCACCAATTCTGCAACAGCAGAAGCTGTGAACCATAGCATCCAACAGTAGGAGCAATACAACTACCTAGGAGGAAAAATCATACAGATAAGAATGGTCATAAAATGTGAAAAACTAAGGGTTTTCAAACTAAAGACAGATTCCTAAGGAAAAAATGAACAGGTCTACTAATTTCGCAATTGTGACCAATTGCGCGGTCATGCAGTATGCAAATAAAATGATAATTTATGTTCACACAAATAAAGCTCTCTTTTGGTGGCATTTGATCATTGCTTTTTTTTTCTTTGAGATAAATGGAAAAAAAAAAAGGCCAAAAATGTTGAAAAAATATTTTCCGCTTGCTTTCATAAAGCATTTAATAAAATCAAATTTTTTCATGAATGTGGACCAAAATGTATTGGTAAAAAGAAATCCTGATGAACTGACTAGCTTATTTCTTGATGTCCTAAAATGCTAGAACAGTACCCCCAAGTCATTCTGAAGCAGGGCAATGACCCCCAAACGAACTTTCAGCGTAAACAAGGAGTCCTGGAAGCTATGATTTGGCTCCCACAGAGCCCTGATCTCAACATAGAATTTTCTTGGGATTACATGAAGAGGCAGAAGGATTTGAGGCTGCTGACATTCACAGATCTCTGGTTAGTTCTCCAAGCTGTCTGGAACAACCTACCTGCAGTTTCTTCACAAACTGTGTACAAGTGTACCTAGAAGAACTGATGCAGTTTTGATTTGATTTGCTCTTCTGTTCATTTACTTTCCATTTTGTTAACCGATAAAACAAAAAAACTTTTATTGCTTCTTAACCTGAAAGCATTGTTAATTTACAGCATTTTTTACTCTCGTCTAAAACTTTTGTACATTAGTGGAATGTAAAGGAAATTTGTACATCCTGTATATTATATTTTATTTTGTATGTATTGCACTCATTGTGCACATGGCACTAATAATGTTTTCATTACATGTTTGCAATATTACGAGTCCTGATGAGAACTGAGTGGCCCATGTTATGCCCCATATTACCATAAAAGTAAAATTGTAATAATGCGATACCTACATAATCATGTGTATAAAAGCCTTCAACTGCGTCAAATAAAACACAACAGTTATTTTGGAAAGATGCGGAGTGTATATTTTTGTGTCTGTTCTACTGCAATAGTTATTTGGAACCTCTAATCAATATGAGGCTAGGAGTTGCCCATCTATAAAATGTCCAGAACAGGAATAATTTAAGTGCGGGCTCTGGTTTAGCACAGAACATGTATTTGGAAATTTAGCAGTTTTATCAATAAAATACATTAAACCAAGCAAACTGAATACCTGTGAAGAAAGATTTCCCTTAGACAAAATACATGTATCCTTACCTGAAAAAAAAAATTATGCATTATAGTTTTAAATGACTGTATTCTTTTTGCAGTCAAGACAATTTTAGGGGTAGGGGAAATAGAGATTTGCTGTCATATTTTACACACAAGGACTACTTTATGGGATTATCCGCATGTTCTCCCATTATTAAGCAACCACTTCCCACAATGGGAAAATAAACTTCAGTTAAAAGCTAGAGCATACAGGGTCAGCGGTGTCAGACTAAGTTGTTGGAAAGTTCAATGAAAACCAGAGGGGGACAAGATTCTCATTTTTCTATGTTGCAGCAGAAACACGCACTCTAGCCATGTAAAGCTCCATTTTCACTTTCTTGCCCTTGGTTGGGGGGGGGGGGGGGGGGTGGATTGAGAGAGAACATGATGAATGAAGCAGGTTATTTCTTTCAGTATGATAATCCAAAGCTGAAGATTGTGAACACTTGAATATCAGTTGCAGAATAAAAAGTAAAACAATGATCATATATCTTATTTTAAAACTAAACTCCCAGCAGAAACACTTTAGTACAGTTGTGTATTGCTTTACAAATATATTGAATACAAATTAGCAACACTGGGATCTAATCAGGACATACTGTATGCACCTGTGAAGGATGAGAGAGTGCTGAGCAGAGTTAATGACTTAATTTGTTGATTGCTCCTTGATCATACAATTAGGGCCCATTCACATTTGAGTTTTGAACATTTTTTTTTTTTTGCAAATTAGCTCCTGTACCTTTTCTTAAAGCCAACTTTGTCAAATTTTTGAATAGCATTTTTTTGCATGTTACCGAACATTTTGAAATGCAACAAAACTCCAGTTTGTTTAGCGCATTTGAGGTGCTATTAATGAATGGAACTAAAATATGCATTGCAAGTTTCAGCACATTTTTAGCGTGACCCGGAATCATGGGCATAACAGAGCAATTCGGTTTTGCTCAATGTGAACCTCAGGTGACAATATTGTCATTGTAAAAGAAGAACTGGTGTTGCACTCCTGGCTGTGTAGTCTGACACCCAAAAGTGGATGGACAGGTGCAAATCCTTTTGCAAATAACTGTTTATATATACATATTTTAGCTGTTAACCGTTTTCCCCGAGTTCACCTTTAACAATGAGTTCATGAATCTTCATCTGGGATACGCATATTAGGGATCAACTGATTATCAGCAAGGCCGACATATCGAGGTCCGATTTTGACTTTTGCCGATATATATATATATATGTATCGGCCCCAGAACTGGCCGATATTCCAAATATTGCTCATGTAAGGGTAAAATGTCGTCACATAGCATAATTCCGTTTACAAATGTTATTGAATAAGGCACTCGCATATGTACAAATTAAAGATATAAGCAATTCCACATTAGCAGATCTGCTGGCAAATCGGCATCTCTCACCCACTTGCCATAAGTGACACCCAGGTGATACCGCTCCATCTGGCATACGATCTCGGAGGTCACGTGTGTGGTCACGTTCAGAGTGACCACGTGACCTCCGATATAGTCATCGTATGCCGGACAGAGCGGTATCACCCAGGTGTCACTTCCGGCAACTGGGTGAGAGACGGATCGGTATCAGGTGGGTGGAAGATGGAGCGGGTGAGAGACAGAGCAGTATTGAGTGGATGCCGAACGGAGCGGTATCACCTGGGTATCACTTACGGCAAGTGGGTGAGGGATACCGATCTGCTAATGTGGAGTTGCTTTATATTTTTAATTTGTACATATGCGAGTGCCTTATTCAATAACCTT
The DNA here is from genome assembly GCF_965119305.1 of Pelophylax lessonae. NCBI lineage: Eukaryota > Metazoa > Chordata > Amphibia > Anura > Ranidae > Pelophylax > Pelophylax lessonae. The sequence continues at coordinate 618,617,994 of NC_138769.1, forward strand.
TGTTAACAGAATTATGCTATGTGACATAATTTTACCCTTACATGAGCATCATCACCCAATGGTTGGAGAAGACTAGTCTCGGACCCTGACATAGGATGTACAAAATACCGGCCTATACTGATATGCAATGGCCAAAATATCGGTATCGGCAACAAAAAACCGATACCGTTCGATCCCCAACTCATATTTTGCTGAAGAATGTGTAGAATGAGACCAATGCACAGACAATAGAAAAAGAACTGCCTACGCTTAGAGAACCGGGTTCTGCAATTTGACTGCATACTGGATGCAGGTAATCTGTAACAGCATACAAGAGTGTCTCCTTAACCACTTTAGGACCAGTGGATTTTCCTGCTTTACGTCCAGGCCACTTTTTGCGATTCCGCACTGTGCGACTTTAACTGACAATTGCGCGGTCATGCAACGCCGTACCCAAACGAAATTGACGTCCTTTTTTCCCCACAAACAGAGCTTTCTTTTGGTGGTATTTGATCACCTCTGTACTTCTCATTTTTTGCGTTAATAAAAATAAGCGACAATTTTGAAAAAACAACAATATTTTTCTACTTTGACAGTTAAAAAATATTCAATATATTACATTTTTGTCATATATTTAGGCCAAAATGTATTTAGCTACATGTCTGACAAAAAAATTCAATGAGCATATTTTTAACCGCTTTAAGACCGGAAGATTTTACCCCATTACTGACCAGGCCATATTTTGCGATTCGGCACTGCATTACTTTAACTGACAATTGCAAAGTCGTGCGACCCTGTACCCAAATTAAATTTATGTCCTTTTTTTCCCCCCACAAATAGAGCTTTCTTTTGGTGGTATTTGATCACCTGTGCGATTTTTACTTTTTGCTTTATAAACAAAAGAGCGACGATTTTGAAAAAACAACAATATTTTTCATATTTTTTTTATATGAAACCCCCCCCCCCCCAAAAAAAAATGTAAAAAATCTAATTTTTTTTAACATTTTAGGCCAATTTGTTTTCTGCTACATATGTTTGGTAAAAAAAAAAAAAAAAAAAAAAAATCGCAATAAGCGTATTTTGATTGGTTTGCACAAAAGTTATCGCAGCTACTAACTACGGGAAATTTGTCATTTTTATATTTTTTTTAACTAGTAATGGCGGCAATCTGCGATTTTTTTGCAGACTGCGACATTGCGGCGGACAGATCGGACCCCTGACATTTTTGGGGGTACCAGTGACATTACTACAGTAATCAGTGCTATAAATATGCACTGTTACTGTAAAAATGACACTGGCAAGGAAGGGGTTAACTTTTATTGGTGATCAAGGGGTTAATGTATGCCTGGTGCTTACTGACGTGTGTGGGGGAGGGGACTGTGTGACACAGGCACAGATTACAGATTCAGCTATGCTGAATCCTGTAATCTGTCCCTGCCTGTCACTTAGGAGATCCGCCCACTTTGTTAACACAAGCGGGCAGATCTCCTCAAGCGATGCCCGATGATCGGGGAAGAGCGGCGGTGATCACGCCTCTCCTCCCCTGGCCCGACTCCCGCTGTGTCTGAATACATTGAGCGTCCGGGGAGCCACAAGGGGAGGAGTCAGGACGATAATGAGCCACTTTGCCGCAGTACGCTCAATGTGAGCGGTCGGCAAGTGGTTAACCACTTCCGGACTGCACGCCGCAGTTACGTCAGTACTTGGACGTTAAATACCGGTTATGGACGCAGACAGCTGCCATAACCCCAGGTATTTTCTTACAGGGCGGTCCTCTTTCACATAAAAGTGGTCCCAGAGACAGATTTGCCGCAGGACCAATTTTATGGGCGGCTCAAGAGGCGTGAACCCCCCCCTGGTCGTTTTCCCGGCTTACTGAAACCGTTAGTAGCGGGGAAAGCAATCTGGTCCTCTCAGGAGCTGTGCAAGAAGTTGAGTGAGGGCAAGATGGCCCCACTCAACTTTATGACCTTGGAGGACCAGAGCCAAGTCATACATCGCTTCCTCCCAACAGCCCTGAAGGACCCATTTTTTTTTTTTTTTTAGCATGAAAAACAGATTTGTTTTGCTTTTAGTGGTGTAGATGTGAGATCTGAGGTCTTTATGACCCCAGATCTCACATTATCGAGGACCTGTCCTGCTTTTTTTCTATTACAAGGGATGTTTACATTCCTTGTAATAGAAATAAAAGTGATCAATAGTTTTTTTTTTAAAGCGACATTAAAAAAAAGGTAAACAAAGGAAAAAAAATAAAAATAAACCGCCTCTTTCCTCCGAGCTTGCGCTCAGAAGCCAACGCATATGCATATCATATTTACATATGTAAACGGTGTTCAAACCACACATGTGAGATCGCTGCGATCGTTTGAGCGAGAGCAATAACTCAATAATAAAGAACTTCTCTGTAACCTCTCGACATTTTTCAAGCGTCCCCCATGGAGATTTTTAAGTACCCATGTTTGTCGCCATTCCACGAGCATGCGCAATTTTGAAGCATGACATATTGGGTATTTACTTGGTGTAACATTATCTTTCACATTATATAAAAAAATTGGGCTCTCGGTTTTCTTATTTTTTAATTTAAAAAAAAAAAAATGGATTTTTGCACTTACCGTAAAATCCATTTCTCCGAGTTTGACGGACATTGGGCTTCATAAATCATAACCAATGGGTTATATTGCCTCCTCCAGGAGTAGGACTAGGCAGAACAAAAAACACCTGGCTACGCCTATGGGCTGTCCTCAGCTGGTATATAACCCTCCTCTCTGCTCTAGGTAATCAGTTTAGTACCAAGTAGTATTAGAAGTATCAGAACTCCACAGAGGGTGTTGTGTATGTCGATTTTAGCAATTGAGTTAAATACAAAAATCCCATTTTCTCTTTTGTTCGACGAACACAGCGCTCCATAAATCATAACTAGTGTGACATCCAAAAGCAGTGCCAAAAGGAAAATGAGGGGTGGGGAAAATAACCCAAGGCTAAACATAAGAGCACTTAACCGGCTCACAGGGGCCCCATCTGAAAAATAAAGGTTTTTTTAAAGGCACATTTGCGATATTGAAACCTGATGACAAAGGCCCAAGAAGCACTCAGTGCCTGGGGAGAATGCGCTGTGACAGGGAGGGAAAGGTGGAGACTGACCTTTAATGGAATAGGCCTACGTCACCGTCTGATCCATCTGGAGATGGTAGCCGAAGAAGAAGCCAGCCATTTTCTTGGTCCTTCCATAATCACAAAAAGTCTGACCCCTGAAAGGACTCAGGAGCTGCCAGATACACCCGAATCACACGAACCACATCCAAGGTACGCAAGGCAAATTTCTTGGGATGAGCCAACTTGGGACACAAGGAAGGCAACACATTGTCCTCGATCAAATGGAACTCTGAGACAACTTTGGGCAGGAATGATGGACAGGGACAAAACCACTTTATTCCTATGAACCACCAAATGGGGACTGCGATAGGATAATGCCGCCAATTTAGATACCCTGTAGGCCAAGGTAATAGCCACCCGGAATGTCGCCTTCTAGGCAAGGGAATGTCCCGAATATTCTCAAATGGAGGTTTCTGGAGAACCGAAAACACTACATTTAAATCCCATGGCGGCAAAAGAGACAGTACAGGTGGAGCTACATGTTGAACCCCCTGAATGAAGGTACAAACTAAACAGTGCGTGGCTAGGGGTTGCTGAAAGATTACCAAGGCAGACACCTGGCCCTTGATTTCTGATCAATGCCCTGTTGAAGAAAGATCCGAGCCACAGAAAAGGATCGAAGATGACCGCCAAGAAATGTATGCTTTCCACGTACAAGGGTATATCTTGCTGGAAGAAGACTTCCTCATCTTCACCAAAGGGATCACTGATCCAGACAGACCTCTATCCCTCAGTACCTGGCTTTCAAAAGCAAAGCCATTAAAATCAGCGACTGTAAAGCAGGATGGTAGATCAGCCCTTGGGACAACTGGTCTTTTCTCTGAGACGAAGCCCCCAAGGGACGTTTATGGCCACCAGGATGATTGGAAGATCCTTGCTCGGTTGATTCCTCGCAGGAACTGCGGAAGAAGGCTGAGCCGAGGATGATACTGCCATTACCGTGGCCCTTTGACACCTGCAGCGTATATCAGAGGACCCCGTGACACACTTCGGTTTGCTATGGAGCGAACCTGCTAAAAGGAGCTGCATGTAAGAACTGTGTGATAGCAGCCGGTAAATCACGGCCAGTAGTTTCTGAATTTTGTGCAGAGGAAGGACCACCCTGGTGTAAAGTAAAGTAAATCAATTCCCTGGAAAGGGATAAAGGGGGATCCTAGGTAGTTCAGACATCACCTGAACCTTTGAAGGAATTAAATCTGCACAAGGAGACTCCGGACCTAAAAAGCCTGAAAAGGACAAGCTTGCAGTACAAAATGATCTTTTGGCACCACTAACAGATCCCGTCAAGGCTCTGGGTACCTATCAGCAGAGAGAGATAACAGGGACCCCCAAAGACTCACCCTACTGACAGGAGGAGCGCCGATAATTTTAACCCAGCATCTTTATGGACGGTATCCCTGTTTATATGTCCCGGGAACAAGAAGAGGAAACCAAGTAGGAAGAAGAGGAGCTTCTGCATCCCCATGAGGCTTCAGCTGTTTCCAGCATCTCCCAGTGTAAGGGAAAAGGGCCCCTGTGACAGCATCTGGCTACACAAACATGGCCGTCAACCAGAGAACTGCAAGGGGACCCCCTCAAAAGGTAGGACACACGTTTAGGGGAGACTCTACTGTGCACTCTGCACTGGGACCCCCCTGCACTATACCCAGTCTCCAAACAGCAGGGCATGCACCTAGGGGTCTCCTACAATGGGACCCCTCCAGACTACCAGGGCGGGGACACTATCCCAGGACCCATACAAAGTGGGGATAATGGGAGAGACCCCAGGGGTCTCCCTGCATGGGGACCTCCACCAGGCTCTAGGTGGAGACAGGGGGAAGCCCAGCTCAGTGAGGGATTTAAGGATGGGAGGAAGGAACCTTCATGCAGGTCTGACCATCCCTGGAGGTTTCCCGCGTCTACCCCAAAGAAAGCCATCAAAATTGGAGGGGGGAGACTGTACTTACCCTTCCATGGAGCGGGTAACGCTCCAAAGAGAACTCCGCCACCGAAGTAAGGGAGCTGTCAGACAATGGACTGCTGTTACTCAGACCCAAACCCGGTCGTATGGGACCCTGCGAGACGTTTAACTCACGGACCAGCCCCTGCACACGCTCTTTGGCTGGGCTGGAAACCACTGGATCTAGAATATCCAGCCCATCGCCCAGCCCTGCAATTGATTGTAGATCTCCCAAGAGAAAACAAAAAAGATGTAAGGAAGGAGAAAATTGCTAGGAACAGAGATCCCAGCTGGGAGCCTAGGTCCTTACTTCCTGCCTAGACCGCTTAAAACTGATTACCTAGAGCAGAGAGGAGGTTACATACCAGCTGAGGCTGGCCCATGGGCCTAGTCAGGTGTTTTTTGTTCTGCCTAGTCCTACTCCAGGAGTTGGCAATATAACCCACTAGTTATGATTTATGGAGCGCTGTGTCCGTTGATTAACGTGGGAGAAAATGTGGGCTTCAGTGTATAACACTGTGGAGTACAATGGAGGGGCTAACGATAACCACTGTTATATTAAGCCCAAAAGTGTGACCCTAAAATCAAAAGCTGCTCACCAAGTGATATTAAATATAAAAAACAATATATTGCAGCTTACCAATTCTTAAATGTGGTGGCTGCATACGGTTTTTTTTTTTTTTTTTGGTAGTCTTCCTTTATTTTCACCTGGTGATCAACCCAATAACACACCTCCTATCTTAGGGTGTCTCCACTCCGGATGGAGAAGCACTGGAGACACCTTTGGACAGCAGCACTGTCAGTCTGTGGAGAGGGTAGTGTTAGTTGAAATAGCAAATTTAGATGGACTTGAACAAAATGAAGTCAAGCTACCACTAACCCTTGGTTTGTTTCTCTTTTGGGATAAGGGTTACATAACTAAAAGGTTCATTGTAAGCACCAGTGTTAAATTGTCCTAACACTCCAAAGCCTGTTTCACACGGGCTTCAGCTTGTATAAGAGTAGTGTGAACAGCAAGCTTTAACAAAGCATTTGCAGAGTTTTCAGCAAACTTTAAGATTTTAAAGTACCAATTTAATTCAATTTGAGTTTGTAAACGCTTCACACAGATCAAATGGGAGTGCTGATGGCCACTTTAAATAAGCTGCTAGCAGGCTTCAGCACCTCTTAAAAGCCTGCTGAAGCTTGCTAGCAGCTTTCTTAAAGTGACAACCAACACTTCCATTAGAACATAGGTTTACCGCCTGATAAACCCAGGCATTACCTCTGTATAAACTTATTTACAAGTGACGTGCCTGTTCTAAAAGTTTATCAAAATATGGCAACCTTTACTAGACAATTCAGTTTCCCAAAATGGCGGACCTGGTCTCTTCATCTATGTCAGTAGGTCACGTGTCTGTCGCTTTGCCTTTTCATTTTGTTATTGGCTGATACGGTTTTCCCATGTGTATTGTGCAGTTTATTTGAATTATCTTTATTAACGGTTGTGATGTGATATTTTATGGATGGTATGGGTTATCCTGCTTCTTGCTATTGCAGAGCTCTGCATAGCTAACATTAATGCCATCACTCTGGCTTAGATGGCAATTGTTCTGTTTTGTACGTTACAATACAAAAAACTTTAAAAAAAAACACCTTTTTAAAAACACTTACATTAGAATCTGTGTTTAACATTTCCACACTGGAGTTGACTGCTACTTTTAAAGCTTCAAGAAAGGTTGCTGAAAGTTACGCAAATGCAATCTGAAGCCCATGTAAACCACTTACCAACCACCCGCCTCAGTTTTACGACGGTCCTTTGACGCTAAATACCGGGGTTATGGCAGCAGACAGCTGCCATAACCCTGGTATTTTTTAAACCGGCAGGGGATCAGCTTTCAGATAAGGGTGGTCCCAGCGGGATCCCCCTTACGGTGCGGTAGAAGGTGTCTCAAACCCCCCGATGCGTCCCGGCCGTTTTCCCTGCTTACCGGACCGCCAGCAGCGGGGAAAATGATCCGGTCCTGGATCCTCAGAGACAGGAAGTCGAGTGAGGGCAAGATGGCCCTCACTCGACTCTGTTCTTGGAGGACCGGAGCGACGTCAAACGTCGTTGTCTAGCAACCAGTTTAAAGGGGCTGATTTTTTTTTCCAACAGTTTTCTTTTTTAGTGTAGTTGTGAGGTCTGAGGTCTTTTTGACCCCAGATCGCACAATAAAGAGGACCTGTCATGCATATTTCTATTAGATGGGATGTTTACTCACGCGCAGAAGTGCACGCATAAGGAAGTCCCGCCCACATATGTAAACGGTGTTTAAACCACATGTGAGGTATCGCCACGATCATTAGAGCAAGAGCAATAATTTGAGCCCTAGACCTCCTCTAACTCTAAGCTGGTAACCTGTAGACAAGTGTCGCCTATGGGGATTTTTAAATAGCAATAGTTTGTCGCCATTCCGCGAGCGTGGCAATTTTGAATTATGACATGTTGGGTATCCATTTACTCGGCATAACATTATCTTTCACATTATGGAAAAAAATTGGGCTAACTTTACGGTTTTCTTATTTTTTTAATTAAAAAAAGTGAATTTTTCCCCAAAAAATTGCATTTGGAAGACCTCTGCGCAGATACGGTGTGATAAATATTGCAAAGATCTCCATTTTATTCTCTAGGGTCTCTGCTAAAATTATATATATATAATGTTTGGGGGTTCTAAGTAATTTTCTAGCAAAAAATCCTGATTTTAGCTTGTAAACACCAAGTGCCAAAAATAGACCCGGTCTTAAAGAGGTTAAACAGGCCTAACTGCCACTTTCTGGACACTTTGGTCAGATAGTGTGATAGGCTCTCAGTATGAAATTCAATATTCTTCTAAAGGAGGAGTCTCCTTTTCCACCATAACATTTATTCTGGACAAAAATATTACACAGAAAACCTGTAAGGAGGAGCTTTGATTTCACCAATAATCATAAAACATGAAGGAAATGATACAATAGGTATCTGAAGGGATTAGGAGTAGCAATACTCTTAGGTATTTGTTGACTTTCAAACTTGAAGGTCACACAAACTGGCAACAATTTATCAAGCCTGAAAAATACATCCATTTGGCTTCAGGTATCACAAGACTTGGAATAAGAAAACTAATCTCTCTGAAGTCTCCAGCTCCAGGAGACAAAGTCCTAGAGAAAGAATGTATAAAAAAATGGCGTAACACTAATATGATTTGGCTGGGCCGTCATGAGGGGGAGGAGCCTAACGGCACGCACGTAGGCCGGAGGGGGAGAAGGCTATCTCCTGCATGAAAGAACTAAGGATCCCGACCGCTCCCGACCCACCCTCGGCCAGACTCTAGACGCCTAAGCTCCCGGGGATGAGCGCGGGCGCGGTGAGCGGTGAACCTCGCTGACCCCCCCCCCCCCCCCTGCCTGACGTCTCCCTCCATGGTTTTGATACCACGCTCCGTGCAGCACCAATACTTGGAGGAGTTCCGCTCGCCTTGCAGCACACTGACGCCGACGCTGGCGAGCCCTGTCTCCTGCACGGTGACGCAGGTGGGCAGCTACAGCAGCGATAGGTGAGGCCTCTATGCTAGCCTCCAGCGCGGGAAGCCGGACGTGGACGGTAAGAAGCGGATCCCGAGGAAGCGGACCTCAAGAGAGCTGCCCGGTCCACCTGAGTCCTGTGAGTGATGTGAAGTCAACAGGGTAGCTGAAAAGGAGAGAAACACTCCTCACCATTTTCGCACCGTTTCACCCTATCCCGCATAGTCTATCAGGAGATGCCGATGCCCTGATGCCTGAGGGCTGGGAAGCTGAGGAGACAGGAGAGCAAACAGCCTACAGATGAACAGAAAGAAATTTTAAAAGAGGACAGTCTACAAAACCGTGAGTTACAGAGGAGTAAACCCTCTTTCTATATCATCTCTACTGTCACCCTACTGTTTATTAGAAGGACTTATAAAAGACTTCCTAGAGATAATATACAACAAAACAGTATGGTAAAATATAAAGCCAGCACACCTGAGACTGATCTAGCTGCTCCTTGTTTAAACCAGTAACTTCACATAAGTGTCTTTTATTGGATTAGCAGCTGCAACAGTTTCTCCATACCTTACCTTAAATCAGCACATGTCCATACTACAAGGTACCTCGGCAGCCGGACCATCATATGCAGGTACATATGTATGTACACCAATTTAGTAGGTGAAGGAATGAAGGATCTACACAGAGACTCATAAGAAGAACACAGGTATAAACAAAGACCGCGGGGCTATATAAAACAATTAACACCTTCTCTGTGAAATAATAACTGGCATTGCCCAAGTATTTTGTTATCCCATACAGCATGAGTTTCTTTCTTGCTCTTTTGCTTTTTTTTATTTTTTAATATTTAAGGATGAGATTCACCCCAGCTTGTATAAGGACCTGAGTAGGGAGGTGGAAGGCTGGAAGTGCCTCATACTTCTATCCTTTATAGCTGCCTGTTAATACGGAGTCAAAATAGAGGTTACTCGGCCTTTCTGTGTCTCCCTCCGGCTTGAATGTAAACAAATTCTATACTGAACATCAACACGGTATACCTACTTTTTGAGTACCAACATATGGAGTTGTGAGACTTTATAAAGGAATCTCGGAACAACTCTCTACATAATGAGGGGTAAATCCACAAGAGGAGGAGCTATTGCAAAATCACCAAGGGTGACCTCAAGCCCTAATACAATAAGGAAATTTATGACACAAGAAAACGCCTCAGGAAAAACATCTCAGGAAAAACAACAAGGATCAGACAAGAAGAAAGCGGAGAAAAGTCAAAAAGCGGAAGTAGCCAAATCACCAATCAGTTCAGCTAACTCAGACTTAAGCCTAAGGACTGTAAATGATGAGGAAGAAGAGGAAGAGCAGGGAGAAACAAAAGAACATGCCCCCACAAAAGGGGAAATGCGAGAAATGTTCGCAGGATTGGAAAAATCATTAAAAATCGAATTGATTAAAATTCAGACCGACCTAGGCCGTGTCCAGACGGATCTGGGACACGCCCTGGGACGGGTAGAAGAACTAGAGAAAAAACAAGAGGACCAAACAAAAATAATACAGGGAATGAGAAAAGAAATAAATGAGACCAAGAAAAAAGCCAGAGATCTAGCTTATAAACTAGAGGATCAAGAGAACAGAGCAAGACGAAAAAATTTGAGGATCCGAGGATTAAGGGATACAGCACAGGAAGAAAATTTAGGAGAAAAACTTCAAAAAATCTTAAACCCAGTATTAGGTAGAGGGGAAGATGACCAATTACTGATTGAAAGAGCCCATCGCATAAGAAAACCGACAGGAGCCCCAGCAGAATCACCTAGAGATGTGATAATCAGGTTTCAAAATTATACAGATAAAGCACAAATATGGGAAAACCTAAAGAAGAATAAATCATTATTAAATGCAGTAAATACAGAAAACGACAAGATACAGATATTTACAGATCTGGCACCGGAAACACTGAGGAGGAGAAGAATTTTAAAACCCTTGACAGAAGAGATGCAAAAACAAGGAATCAGATATAATTGGGGGTTTCCAGCCAGTTTAATAGGAAAAAGAGACGGACGATCAGCAAAACTCATCTTTCCAGAAGAAACTCAAGAATTTTGCAAAAAACTGGATATACAGGAACCAAACCTGCCTGGATGGTATGAAGGTGACAGGGAAGATGAACTAGGAAGAAACTCACAGACGGAAGAACAGCAATGGACATTAGCCAGAAAAAACAAACGATAAAATACGTGGAACATTGCCCAAATAATGCAAATCGGGAGGGGGTGTGTTTTTTTTTTTTTTTTTTTTTCTTTTCCTCCCCCTCTCCTGCTTTGCGGAGAGCGGTTTTTTTTTACAGATGCGAACTGTGTGGGGGGACTGGGGGAGGGGGGGCCGGGGGAGTGGGGGGAGGAGGGAGGGAGAGGAAGGGAGGTAAGCTATACAAAGGAAGCAGGATAGCCTCCCCCCAAAGCCGGAACGTCCTTCCAACTGAGGAGGGAGGTATATCGTGCTAACCCATTAGAGCACCACCCCAAAGGAATGGGTATCAGGGAGAATGACCCAAAGAAACAACTAAATACCCTAAGATCAAAAATGGATCAAAAAAACATCAACATGAGACGGAAGGGGACGGAGGCGGGGGGGAGGGGAGGGGGGGGGAGGGTGAGAGAGGAGGGGAAGGGTAGGGATAGGGAAACTCTCCATTGCCAAAAAAGAAAAGGAAATTTAAAAGCCTGCCAGACTAACAACACTGGTAATATGCGGTTAGTGGAAGTTAAATCGATCCGGGGCCCCCCTGTTTGTGGAGGAACTGGATCAAGCAGAAGGAAAAAAAAATGAAAGAGGAACAACTAAAAATAATAACGTACAATGTAAGAGGATTAAACTCCCATACAAAAAGGTATAAGATATTGGAAGAGCTGAGGAGAGAAGCAGCAAATATTGCTTTTCTACAGGAAACGCATATCTCTCTTCACTCGAATTTAAAACTTTTTTCTAAACACTTTCCTAAATGGTATTACGGAGACTCACCAATAGAACGTGCAAGAGGAGTAGCAATAGGAATAGCTGGAAATACAGAATTCTCCTTAGAAGAAATGAAAACAGACCCGAACGGTCGATACATTTTCCTTAAGGGACAAATAAGGGGGATGGAGCTGACATTGGCCAATATTTATAACCCAAATAAAAAACCAAGTGAATATCTGGGGAGAATCCTGTATGATCTAGAGAGCTTTAAAAAAGGCTACCTGATAATGGCAGGAGATATAAATTTTTGTTTAGATCCAAATGTCGATAGTACATCGGGAGTAAGGACGTTAGGAGACCAAAAACTGAGGAAAATAAGGGTAAAGTTACATCAGAGCCAATTAGTAGATGCATGGAGGGTTCAACATCCAAAAAAAAGAGACTATACTTACTACTCCTCAATACACTCGATGTACTCAAGACTGGATTACTTTTTTATTGACCACCGCCTGTTGGAATTTGTAGAAACTACAGAAATAGGCACAATCACACTGTCAGACCATGCCCCCCTAACCCTAACAATCAAGACACCGACACACCACAAAAGTATGGGAACATGGAGGTTAAATGAAGAACTAATTCTAGATGAAGAAATAGGAAATAGATTAGAAAAAGAACTAGAGCTATTCTTTCAAGAGAATGATACGCCAGAAATATCATCTGCTACACTTTGGGAAGCACACAAAGCGTATATCCGAGGGATATTAATAGTCAGTGCCTCAAAAAAAAAGAAAGAGAGGTCTAATCAAATCAATACACTCATAAGAGAAATATATGATCTAGAACAAAAACACAAAAAAGAATTTAAAAAAGAAACAGAGGAAAACCTTATAATTAAAAGAGATGACTTAAAAGATCTATTGGAAGAAGAGTCTAGAAATCACTTCAATAAGATAGCTAGATACAGATACAACTTTGGAAATAAACCAGGGAAATCCCTAGCAAGATTACTGAGGAAGAAAAAATCAAAAAATTATATAGAAAAAATCAAAAACAGTAAAAATGAAACAGTAAATCCAACTACAGAAATAGCTAAAGCGTTCCATGCTTTCTATAGTACGCTATATAACGTCCGGAAGAAAGAAACCTCAAAAATAAGGCAGGAAAGAATAATTAATATCCAAAAATATATTGAGGAAGCAAATCTGCCCAAGATCCCAGAAGATAAATTGGAACTTCTCGAAGCGCCAATTACTGAAAGTGAAATAAGAGAAGCATTAAAAACCACCCAAAATGGAAGGAGTCCAGGTCCAGATGGATACACAATAAAGTACTATAAAAGATTTAAAGAAATATTAATACCAAAAATGCTAGAATATCTGAATAAAATAGGGAAGGAAGAACTAAGAGAAGAATCTCTAATGGCATATATAACGGTCATACCGAAAGAAGGGAAAGATCAAACCCTATGCTCTAGTTATAGGCCAATCGCGTTGTTAAATACAGATACAAAATTATTTGCGAAAATTTTGGCAACGAGATTAAAAGATTTATTAAAAATGTGGATCCATCCGGACCAGACTGGATTCGTTCCAGGTCGAGAAGGTAAGGATAATGTTATACGCACCTTGCTACTTTTACAAAAAACAACAAAACATGAAGTCCCCTCCATCCTATTATCAATTGATGCCGAAAAGGCTTTTGATAGGGTCGACTGGGACTTCATGAAAGAAACCATAAAAAGTTTAGGGATTGGGCTAAGAATGAGGCAATGGATAGAAGCATTATATAATAACCCCACAGCAAAAATAAAAATAAATGGAAGCTTATCAGAGAAATTTGGAATGAGTAATGGGACAAGACAGGGGTGCCCCCTGTCACCCCTATTGTTTGTGTTAACCCTGGAACCATTACTGGCAAAAATTAGACAAAATGTAGACATAAAAGGAGTGAAGGTAAATCAAGAAGAACACAAAGTCGCAGCATACGCCGACGACTTGCTTTTCATTGTCACAAATCCAAGGATCACGCTCCCAAATATTCAAAAGGAGTTAAAAGATTATGGAAAGCTGTCAAACTTTAAAATAAATCCAATAAAATCAGAGATTCTCAACATAAGGTTAAATACTCAGGAAGAACAAAGTATAAAAACACACTTCCCATATATGTGGACAAAAGAAAAATTAAAATACCTAGGGATATATTTAACTCCCCAAACTGAAAAATTATATCAAGCTAATTATATACCGTTACTAAACGAAATAAAAACAGAAATAAGAAAGAAATCAAATGGTCAAATCTCATGGATTGGAAGAAACAATGTTGTTAAGATGTTTCTTTTGCCAAAAATCTTATATACCTTCTCTTTATTGCCAATAAACATCCCCGCAAATTTTTTTAGGGTAATTAGAAACCTACTGACAAAGTATATATGGCAGTGGAAAAAACCCAGAGTACAGTACAAGATCCTGACAAGAAGCAAAGCACAGGGAGGATTAGCCACCCCAGACATAGAGAGGTATTATAAGGCGGTAATTATTACACGAATGGTAGACTGGACAAAAATAGAAAGGAGAGAAAAAAGATGGGTAGAGATAGAATGTACACAAAATAATAACCAGTTACACAAAACAATTTGGATTCCACCAAAATATAGGGGAACGCAGGGAGCACATGAATTGACAAAAGTAGTTTATAAAATATGGGATGGAATAAATAAGCAACTGAAATGGGAATATAACTCACCAATGATAGCATTAAATGGCACTAAATATTTCCCACCCGGGGAGGAAGAACAGGGGGGAAATTGGATAGGGAACACTCAATTAAAAGATATTTTACACAAAGGGCACATAAAAACACTTCAGAAATTAAAACAAGAAAATAATAATATAAAAATAGATAATTGGAGATATCTCCAGCTGAAACATTTTGTCAGCTCATTACCACAGCCGATTAGGTCGGAAAAAAATCTCAACAATATCGAGAAACTGAGTTACTCTCTCATGCAAAGGCATGGAGTGTCTCAGATTTACAAAATGCTGACGGAATGGCACAGTAAGGAGAAACCTCCATATATAGGGAAATGGGAGAAAGAAATAGGAACACACTTGCAAGGACAGGAGCTAGGGATTGTACTGGGGATGGCGGGATCCACAGCCATAGATGTCAGTACTACAGAATTAAATTACAAATGTCTATACAGGTGGTACATCACCCCAGAAGTGATAAACAAATACCAACTAGGCAAGACAGATAAATGCTGGCGGGACTGTGGCAACATAGGCACAATTTATCATTTATTTTGGGATTGTCCCAAAATAAGAGATTTTTGGCTAGAGGTAAGACAACTGATTGAAGAAATCACCGAAATAAAAGTGCCGGACGATCCATGGGCATGCCTATTTCACAAAACAACAATACCTTTAAAGAAATATAAAATGACTTTGGTCCCAACAATGCTGAATACAGCAAAAGGAATCATACCAAAAAAATGGAGAGAAAAGGAGAGTCCGAAAATAAAGGAATGGTGTAAAAAGATAAATAATAACTATAATATGGAATACCTATGTAATACACAAGAGGAGATTCCAAGAAATATGATAAGAAAATGGGGGAAATGGAAAGAGTTTAAAAAATCAACTAAATATATTGAGATAAATAATTAGCATATCTACTATGGGGAAGCACCTTAGAGCGAAACGGCTGGCAAGTAGGAGAGGAATTCTGGGAGGGAGGGGGAGGGTGGGAAGGGAAAAATGTATATGTATTTCTTTTGTGTGCCTTTTTGATGCATAATGTAATTAAGTAACCTGAGAATCTAAACCAAACTGGTGGAACTCTGTAAATTGAGATTTTATATGCAAATAAAAATAAAGTAAAAAAAAAAAAAAAAAAAAAAACACTAATATGATTTTACATTTAAATAAACAAATCAGAAAAAAGGTACATTTAGACAAATTTCATATCCTGTGGCTGTTGAGAGAAAACTCCAAGTTAAAACCTAGCTTTTAACTTTGCGGACCCATTCGGGCTTATGCAGTGCAGTAACACACATTACTTCAATTAGGGTGCCATTCATTTAGAACGGCACCTGCAATTACAACAAAAGGAGTGCAACATACCTTAACCCACTACCTGCACTTTGCAGCTCATGGTGTTAGAGAAAAAAGTAATGTTGGTTTTATTCTGGTGTTAAGGTGTGCTACTATGCCAGTGAAAAACAAAGTGCTGCCTAATGTAGCATACCTTAACGTGCATCAAAGTAGATTTAAAGACCAAACTTTTTTTCAATTCTGGAGTAAGGGAGGTTTAAAACCAGTCTTTTCCTACTGTGTCACATTGGATATATTTCCATTCACATCCTGTCCCATATCCAAAACAGGAAGCAAGAAGAAATCCCTCCAAAGTGAGGGAATTCCTGGGTGGGACACGGGGCCACCAGAACAAAAGCATCCCCATTAAAAGTTTTGTCTTATTACTGTTCTGGTCTCAACAAAAAATTTGGGATTTTGAGAACAGTAAACAGGACAGATAGAGGGTGAATCTGTCTAACAGGGGCACAAACAACAATAAAAACAGGTATTCTAATCCCCCTCTACTCATTCCGAAACAAAAAATAAATAAATAAAAATTTTGTCTTCAGTTATACTTCACACCACATATTGTGAACTGATCCCTAAAGCATTATACCTAAAAGGAAAACCCAAGTGAAAATATATGCAGGTTGCTGCTGCGGATGATCTAATAATGCCAGTTTCTTGCCTGTCACACTGATTCAATGGGTTCAGGATTTGGTTAGTCACAGACCAGAAACAAGCATAAGGCCCCATGCACACGGGACGTTTTTAACGCCGCTGTAAGTAGCGTCAGGCGTTTTCTTTTTGCAGCCTGAAAACGCACCTCCATGTTATTCTATGGCCTCATGCACACACAGACATTTGAGCTGTAAGTGGCCTAGGCGTTTTTAAGCTGCAAGAAGAACCCACGGCCTGCGCATTCTGAGGACCAGCGTTACAGCTGTAAAAACGTCTGACACTGCTAAAGGCTGAATAACGTTGCTATAACGTTGCTTAACGTGCGTTAAGCCATGTTATACGTTTTTTCTGCCTTCAAAATCAATGGTCCCCTAAGGGAGCCTATTGATTTGAATGGAAAAAACTTGGTGGAACTCCACACCAAAATGGGAAAAAAACGTAGTGGGGGTCCCCCCAGGTTCCAAACCAGGCCCTTCGGGTCTGGTATGGAATTTGAGGGTAGCCCCATGCCGAAAAAACTGCGTGGGGCCCCCCCCAAAATCCATACCAGACCCTTATCGGAGAATGCAGCCCGGCAGGCCAGGAAAGGGGAGGGGATGAGCGAGCGGCCCCACCCCCACTGGACCACATGCCCTCAACATGGGGAGGTGTTGGTGCTTTGGGGTAGGGGGGGCTCTGCACCCCCCACCTCAAAGCACCTTTCCCCCATGTTGATGAGGACAAGGGCCTCATCCCCACAACCCTGGCCGGTGGTTGTGGGGGTCTGTGGGCATGGGCTCATCGGAATCTGGAAGCCCCCTTTAACAAGGGGGCCCCCCAGATCCCGGACCCCCTCCCTATGTGAATGGGTATGGGGTACGCTGTACCCCTACCCATTTAGCCCATAAAAGGCAGTGTATGTAAAACGACAGGAGACGTTTTGGAAATTTTATTGAAAATCTTCATCTGGTCTTCTCCTCTTTTGCTGTCCGCTCTTCTGCTCTTTTGCCCTCGGCTCTTCTTCCTCCTGTCCTCCGACAACGTCTCCAGTGATTATGACGGTCTCCGGTCTCTGCAGCTTATTATATAGCAATTAGGGGCATGGCCGCCCGATGACGTCATCGGGAGGCCCCGCTCCTTATGTCACAGATGACGTAATCTGTGACATAAGGGGGCGGGGCCTCCCGATGAAATTTATCGGGCGGCCACGCCCCTAATGGCTATACAATAAGCTGCAGAGACCGGCATAATCACCGGAGACGTCGGAGGACGAAGAAGAGCCGAGGGCAAAAGAGCAGAAGATTGGACAGCAGAAGAGCGGACAGCAAAAGAGCAGAAGACCGGAGAGGGAGAAGACCAGAGCAGTTGAAGACTGGATGAAGATTTTTAATAAACTTTCCAAAACGTCTCCTGTCATTATTCACATACACTGCCTTTTATTGGGTGAATGGGTAGGGGTACAGTGGAGGGGGTCTGGGGGGCCCCCTTGTTAAAGGGGGCTTCCAGATTCCGATGAGCCCCCTGCCCGCAGACCCCCACAACCACCGGCCAGGGCTGTGGGGATGAGGCCCTTGTCCTCATCAACATGGGGGCAAGGTGCTTTGGGGTGGGGGGTGCAGATCTCCCCCTGCCCCAAAGCACCCACACCCCCCCCATGTTGAGGGCATGTGGCCTTGTGTGGTCCAGGGGGGTGGGGCCGCTCGCTCGTCCCCTCCCCTTTCCTGGCCTGCCGGGCTGCATGCTCGGATAAAGGTCTGGTATGAATTTTGGGGGGGACCCCACGCCGTTTTTTCGGCGTGGGGCTACTCTCAAATTCCATACCAGACCCGAAGGGCCTGGTTTGGAACCTGGAGGGACCCCTATGGCGTGGAGTTCCCCCTCGGGATTCTCACAGCGCAAGTCGCGCCTTGCGGTGCAACTTCCATTCAAATCAATAGGCTCCCATAGGGAACCATTGATTTTGCATGGAGGTAGAAAAAACGCTGCTAAAAGCGACGTGGCAAAACGTGCATTAACGCAAATGGAAAAAGCTACTGAAAGCACGTTTTTACAGCAGCTTTTTCTGGCGTCAGAACTAGCTCTTACGCACGTTTTTTCTAACGCCCCGTGTGCATGGGGCCTTAAGATCAGAAGGTATGCCTTTACTTTCAGTTATTTTCCTCAATGCTAGTTCAGGGTCTGAAATTGGATCCAGATACAGCCAAGCAACTAGCATTTTAAGAATGCAGTAAGCAGTCCAATTACATGTTTCTCTCAGTTTATGTGTCATTTACAAGGCTCAGGAAATTTGTCCACCATAGAAAAATGGATTAAAGCCCCACTCAAGGCAAAACCCATATTTTGTTCGGAAGAAATATACCATGCAACAGTGGCTCCATTTACCTCTTCGCAGCAGTATGCTCAGTATACTCTTATTCCACAAAAATCATCCTTCAGCGGATCTCCCCTCAAAAGGTTTCTTGTACAGAGGAACAGAGGTTTTTGCCTGCTGCACATGTAGTTTTTCCTTTTGTCTGGCTGATGTAAATATGAAACCAAGCTTTAGGCATGTTTATTAAAATTAGCCCAGCTTCTGTCTGCTTGTTCTGCCCACTGCTGCCCAGTCACACCCACCACTGACCCCGTTTCTTTCTATAGCTTTGCTTCACTAACACACGCTCAGCTACTCCTCCAGTGCAAAGATTCTTGGTGCTCCATGTTGCTGAGCAGCACAGCACACTGGCGGGTATAATCAGGGTATCAGATTCCTACTTGCTGCCCATATTTATCTGACTCAGTTCTTGTGTACAGAATGTGCCACGTTCATTGTGCTATTACCCACTACACATGAACAAACAGGTGTTGAATAGCTTACTGCAGATGCTAGCTTATGTTTAGAGGAGAACTGCTTAACACGGTTAATATTTCTTAGTGGGTAATGTACAGTGGCTGAGGCAAGGAGAGGTTAAGAGTACAGGCAGAGAGAAGCAATACATATACAGAATGGCAATTATACCAGCAATATACAACACCAGGACACAACAGTGAAAGTAGTGGCAGTATTTTACAGGGGCACTAACAAGAGTGCAGGATTAGACCTTAGGCACCACCAACAGACCCAACCAAGTAATGACCAACCAGGTATATTCCAATGCATGACAAAATATGTAGTTTACTGATGATCAGAGATTTAAGGGAAGGAACATGTGTCACTACTGTGTGCACACCTACACTGCATGGAAAGTCAAGAAGGGAAAAACCAAAGTGACGACAACACAGGCAACCATATTTTTTTTTTTGTTTCATGTGAGGCTTAGTTACAAAGAAAGGGTCATTGTTCGAATGAGGGGTGTAAATTTGTAGTTTTGTTACAAGGTATCCCGGACTGAGGCTTTAAATGAAAAAACAGACAAGTTTATGGCAATGTTCATACAGAAGTAAAAATAAAACATTCATATTTACAATATAAAGTTCAACAAAGAAATGACCAAGAATAGCGACATATTCCATAGAAAACATGAATTATGCACACGTACTGTAGAAACAGGTTTCAGGCTGTATAGTAGTTGGATTAAACTTACAAACATGTTTAATAAAAACATGCAAAAAAAAAAGCATACATAAAGAGGAGTTTTCTTATTTTGCCCAATTAAAACAATAAAGAAACTCATTAGGAACTCTGATAAATATCACACAAAAACAGTTAATAGAATGTAGAATTAGGCATAATACAGAATTTATCAATGGTCTTAATAGCAACTGGTCGCTATAGGCATACACATACACGGGAGCAGTCATTGCTGCCTTGCTTTTAAAGGTACAAGCATTAGGGCAGTTCTTCTGGCATCATTACATTCTTACCTCCAAATATGGTTACCTCAAACCTTCAAGAGCTATTGTCTCTCAAAGCATAAACCTGGGGTAAAACAAGCTTGCTTATTTATTGGAAAGGAAGCAGTCTACAGACATTTCAGACAGCAGCTTTTCTGGGTAAAAACAAGAGACTCTTTCCATTGAGGCAACTGTACCCTGGTCTGAGGTGGATCAATCATGCAGTCAGTGAAATGTTGGGACACCTGAACCTGCATTCCAATTCTAGATCAGGGAATCACAGGAGGTGAAGCAAGGCAACGAATAGCAAGCTGGGTGCACACCTGATAAAAGTATGAATCTGGTTTGAGAAACTACATACATGAAACTTTAGCAGATCAGATGCTGCATACATTTTATCTTTGGTCATATTTCCAATAGTAAGTGTAAATTGTGAAAAGATTTGTACTTTCCAAGCTACATTTTTTTTACCTTTGTAATCAAAACATATTTAAAAAAAAAGCCAGCATTTAAGAATTCTACATTAGAATTCTTGGTTAAAAAAAAAAAAAAAAAAAAAAAAAAACTGTTTTATGACCCATTTACCAAAAGCAATGCGATTCCGTATAAATTCAGTTTTAAATCTAAAAATTAAAGCTCATCTACGGTCATGTAAATCATGTATTCATTTCCACATTGTAAGCCAATTATATCTAGTATATAATAATCTGAAGAACCTTGACGCTTGTAAACCTAATTTGTGAAAATCCCACACTTTTAAATATCGTGACACAGTTACCATGACCTGTGAATAGGCAGTTCTGTGTCATGGAATTCACACAGCCTGCCTTCTGAACTAGAGGAGGTGCTGAGAGGGAGTTTCAGGAGGCAGAGTAAAGGCTGGTACATATGGGCCGAATATCAGCAGGTTCAACGGAAACCACCTGACATTCAGCCACTCTGGCTTCTGTCAAACGGGCACGCTGGAAACGCAGCATTACCGGCATCCGATCAATGTTGGCAGCCAATGGTTGCAAGCGCTGATTTATTGTGTCCCGGTGGGGGGTTCCCCCTATCAGACCACAATCGCACAGTGGAGGATATCGCTGTACTAACATTGCTTGTATTAGTACAGCGATCTGTCAGTTTGTGTGTACCCTGCATTAGTACAGGAATCACTACTTGCAGGCAATAAGGACAAATGGGATATATATAATCCTTAGACAATGAAACAGCAGAGGAGAAGTTGCAAAAAATGAAGGAAGGGAATCCAGGAAGTTGCGGAAAGAGATGGCTAGCAGACAGGAAGCACTCAACATGAAAGATAATTTTTTGTTTCCTAAAGTAAGCTTATATTGGATTGTCAAAAAACGATTGTATTGTTTTTACAATGCTGATATTATAAAATGAAAGCGAATGCTTTGAATATAGAATCAGTTATCTTGTTTTGTTAATGCTGTTGCACAAAAGCTGCAGCTCAGTGGTTTTTGCACCTTAAATTTATCTTACCAATGGTACAAGCTCCAAGCTGGATGGAGTCAGGAGCTCTCAACAATAAGTGTTAGGGAAAATATTTAATTTTGAAAATCGTTTTGGATAGAATGGGGAATGGTCAGAAGCCCTATCAGGACTTTATTGATGTCACTGCTGTGGAGACTCACTCTTTATCCTAGAGGGGATTTTCTATTATCTTGGAAGGATTTCTACTCGCTTCCTGTTTTTTCCCCCAAAAAGGTGTGGTGAAATCGATCTAAAGGGACAACCAACTACTGAAAAAAAAAAAAAGTTTGTCAAACATTAGGACAGGTGAAATTGAGTCTATTAACTTTGTCTTCCTATAGATTTAGGTTTGTCCCAGGCACGTTTGAATCTGCTTACTGATGACAGAATCAATACCTCCACTGGACATCTATTCCAAGCATTAACTGTTCTTTGGGTAAAGTAATACCGTCTAAGTTTACATTTGAACTTTACCCCTGCTAGTTTAGGTTATATCTCCTTGTTATTGATCTATGTCCATATTGAAAATACTGGCCTCCTGAACCTTATTCACAACTTTGGTCAAGTTGTATTTTTACACATGCAATTTAAACAAAGTAACATTAGCTGCTAGCAGATAAGCTTGTTAAAGCGGTAGTATCCCGCTTTTTTCACTTTTACCTACAGGTAAGCCTATAATAAGGTTGCCGGTTTAGGAGATATTTACAGTGCATGCAGCCGCTCGCGCGAGCGGCGCATGCGCTCTGAAGGTCCGGGGGGACCTTCAATTAACTTGCCGGGAGCTTGCCGGAAAAATCACTCCCGCGCGCATGCGCGGGAGTGACGTCATCGCGGCTCCGGCCAATCAGCGCGCCGGAGCCGTCTCTTCCGGCCAATCAGCGCGCCGGAGCCGCCGAACCCGGAAGAGACGACGAGGGATCATGGCAGCGCCCGCATCGATGTCCGGGGGTCCGTGTCGGGGCTTCGTTTTAAGGTAAGTTACACATAATGGGCTAGTATGCGATGCATACTAGCTCATTATGCCTTTGTCTTGCAGGTTTTTTTTTTTTTATTTTTTTTTTATAGGGTTTACAACCGCTTTAAACAAAGGGATTGTTATTACAGAAGAACTAAGTGGTTAAAAACATCTGGACTAAAAACACCATTTACTCTGTTCATCATGCTTCCCTGAAAATATTTAAGGAACCCTAAAGTTGGTCCGTAAAAGAATGCTTCGATTTCGGGCAGGTGGCAACACCAATATTAACTTTCTTTTAGAGCAACAGTATCCAAGAATTCCAGGTAAATCGAACATTGCAACCCCACTGCACTCTGGTTCCTTCTACTGTCCAATATAGAACACAATGATGTAGTGGCTGCCAGGTGGAACAAAAATGTAAAAGAGAAGACGCAACATTCAGAAGTGTCAAATACACTGCTAAAAAAAATGAAGGCACACTTTGAAAAACACATCAGATCTCAATGGGGACAAATCTCATGCTGGATATCTATACTGATATGGACTGGGTTATGTGTTAGGAACGAAAAGATGCCACATTATTTGATGGAAATGAAAATTAACCTACAGAGGGCTGAATTCGAAGACACCCCGAAAATCAAAGAGAAAAAATGATGCAGCAGGCTAGTACATTTCTCTGAAATTTCATTGCAGCAACTCAAAATGGTACCCAGTTTGTATGGCCCCCACATGCTTGTATGCATGCCTGACATCGGGACATGCTCCTAATGAGACAACTGATGGTATCCTGGGGCATTTCCTCCCAGATCTGGACCAGGGCATCACTGAGCTCCTAAACAGACTGAGGTAAAACCTGGCAGTATCCGATGGACCGAAAAAATGTCCCAGAGGTGTTCTATTGGATTTAAATCAAGGCGAGTGTGGAGGCCATTCAATGGTATCAATTCCTTCATCCTCCAGGAACTGGCACCATACTCTCGCAACATGAGGTCGGGCATTGTCGTGCACCAGAAAGAAACCCAGGACTAACTGTACCAGCATAGGGTCTGACAATGGGTCCAAAGATTTCATCCTGATACCTAATAGTAGTCAGGGTGCCATTGTTTAGCCCAGTGTTTCTCAACTCCGGTCCTCAAGGCACACTAACAGGCCAGATTTTAAGTATTACCTTGAGGAGATGCAGACTAGAATACTGCAATCACTGAGCAGCAAATGATATCACCTGTGATGAATTTCAGTTTTCTTGCAAACCTGGCCTGTTAGTGTGCCCTGAGGACCGGAGTTGAGAAACACTGGTTTAGCCTGTAGAGGTCTCTGTGTCCCTCCATGGATATGCCTCCCCCAGACCATCACCAAACTGGTCATGATGAACAAGGTTACAGGCAGCATAACATTCTTCGTGGCTTCTACAGAATCTTTCACGTCTGTCACGTGCTCAGGGTGAACCTGCTCTCATCTGTAAAAGTACAGGGCCCCAGTGGCAGACCTGAAAATTCTGGTGTTCAATGGCAAATGCTAATCAAGCGCCACAGTGCCAGGCAGTGAGAACGGGGCCCACTAGAGGACTCCTTCAGGCCATCCTCATGAAGTTTGCTTCTGATTGTTTGGTCAGACATTCACACCAGTGGTCTGTTGGAGGCCATTTGGTAGGGTTCTGGCAGTGCTCATTCTGTTCCTCCTTGCACAAAGGAGAAGATACTGGTCCTGCTGATGAGTAAGGACCTTCTTTGGCCTGGTCCAGCTCTCCTAGAGTAACTGCCTGTCTCCTGGAATCTCCATGCTCTTGCGACTGTGCTGGGGGAGACAGCAAACCTTCTGGCAATGACACGTATTGATGTGCCATGCTAGAGGAGTTGGAATGCCTGTGCAACCTCTATAGGGTTCCGGTATCTCCTCATGCTATCAGTAGTGACACTGACCCTAGCCAAATGCAAAACTAGCGAAACACTCAGAAAAGATGAGTAGGGAAAAAACATTTCAGTGGCCTCCACTTGTAAAACCATTCCTGTTTTGGGGGTCATCTCATTGTTGCCCATCTAGTGCCCGTTATTTCAATAACACACTAGCTGAAACTGATTAACAACCCCCTCTGCTACTTAAATGATTAGATCGATATCCTAGAAGTTTAATTGACTTGATGTTATACTCTCTTTTAGAGGAAGTACACTGATTAAAAAGTATTCCTTTACTTTTTTTTGAGCAAAGACTAGAAAACCCAGACAGGAAAGTAGTAGTCTTTTATAGACTCGCTCTACTTCAATCATTTTAAGTTTTAAGTTGCAAACAGGGTTGCTTTAACGGGGGGGGGGGGGGGGGGGGGGGGGGGGGAGAGAGAGACAACACTAAAATACCTTTGCTGCAGAAACTGCTGTCCAGTTCCCCTTTGACACCAGTCCTCCTTATGTTTAAACAAATTTTCAGTTTTTGCTCTGACGCCTTAAACGTTAAAAAATCATTGCTTGGGTTGCATTGGTAGATATACATATCCTTTTTCGAGATCCAAAGCATGTGACTTTTTTAAACCGCTACAATACAAAGGTTAATCTTTATTACCATGTAGCATAATTAAAGTTATTGTATCAAAGTTTCTCCTCCTCTATCTTCATAAAGAACGAGGATTTCACAAACCCTTGGCACTTCAGATTCAGGCCGAGATGCTTTTCCTTTGACGTATATTTCAGAGGTCCTCTGAAAAAGATTTTTCTAAACACATATTTAAACTACCAAATTCATTACATTACTAACATGCAAAATATCAGTTGCCAAAATGGGATGATTCAACTCAATCGCTCAAAATTTTCACAGTTATGAAGAAACACCTGTAAGGACCAGAAGGAAAATTAAATTAAAAGCATGCCTTCTGAGATTCGAGGAGACAATTGACTGGCAAGCACATCATTTGAAGTATGGTACAATTCCGTGCTTTAACCACTTTAAGACCGGAAGGATTTGCCCCCGTCCTGACCAGGTCCTATTTTGCGATTCTTTGCGTTAATTTAATGGTCAATTGCACGGTCGTGCGACGCTGTACCTAAATAAAATTTATGTCCTTTTTTTCCCCCACAAAGAGCTTTTGGGTGTTATTTGATCACCTGTGCAATTTTTATTTTTTGCGCTATAAACAAAAAAAAGAGTAAATTTTGAAAAAAAAACAAAAAACAAAAAAACAAACAATATTTTTCATTCTGAAAAAAAAAAAATTTAAAAATCTAAACTTAACATTTTAGGCCAATTTGTTATCTGCTAGATATTTTTGGTTTAAAAAAAAAAAATACGCAATAAGCGTATTTTGATTGGTTTGCGCAAAAGTTATTGCGTCTACTAACTACGGGAAAGACTGGTCATTTTTATTGGTTTTTTGTTTTTAACTAGTAACGGCAGCGATCTGTGATTTTTTGCGGGACTGCGACATTGCGGCAGACAGATCGAACCCCTGACATTTTTGAGGGTACTAGTGACATTACTACAGTAATCAGTGTTAAAAATATGCACTGTTACTGTAATAATGCCATTGGCAGGGAAGGGGGTTAACCCTGTGGGTGATCAAGGGGTTAAATGTGAGCATAGGGGAGTGATTCTAACTGTGGAGGGCGTGGCTTCTGAAATGACCATCGAGACATGTGATCCTATATAGAAGGATCACATGGGCTCTGATCATTCCAGGGAGAACGGTCAGCTGTGTTTATAACAGCTGAACTTTCTCTCTCAGCGGGGAGCGATCGCGGGTGTCAGACGGCAATCGGAGCCGCCTGACCCGTGCATCAGCTTCCCCCGCTGCCGAGTGGGCACGGAAGCACGCCGGCGGCGGGGCGCGCTCGCCCCCTAGCTTCTTGCGTGCGACTGACTTAAGTTTACGTCAGTTTGCGCAGGAGAGCCACCCTGCCGCAGTAAAAAGGCAGCGGGTGGTCGGGAACGGTTAAAATGACCACTTATGCATCCAAACTGGGGCAACTACTACTTAAGCATTTTTTTGTTTAAGTTATGAAATGTTAATGGGAACATGTTACTTTTTTAAGTACCGTTTTACTTGACTAAAAAACCTTACGTTCTCCCTTCTTTGCAAGTTTTAGGATGAGTACGTTTAACCTAATTAAACCTGTCTTTACTGCATTCACAGTTCTTCACAAAAGGTCTTAACAAAAGGTTCAAAATTTAGATATTTAGAAAAGACATTGAAATACTCTAGTCATGCCTGCCCAGGCATTTAGACTAATGTGTCTAGCTATAAAAAGCTTTCTGGATGAATGTGACACATCCACACAGTTAAAACAAAAAACTTGCTATATTCTGTGTAATAATTATTTCTTATGATTGTAAAGCTGGGTACACATGGGACGAAAAACGGTCGAAAACTTGTGGCTCGACCTACTCTCAGTCCATGTGTACAGCTCCTCTCATCTGACAGCAGTGGGTTCCCGACTGGTTTCTGTCAAGCAAACATGCTGGAAAACCATCTGATCAGCGCTCCAACCCAATAGCTACAAGCGCTGATCACTGTGTTCTGGTGGGATGTTGGGAGTCCCCCTGTCAGAATATAATAGCACAGCGAGGAGATTGCAACACTAACATTGGCTATGTTAGTATGTCAATCTGTAAAAAAAATTTTGTTCAGCCCACTGGGTTGAATGAAAAACTTCCCGCATGTACCCAGGATAATTGCCAACTAGTTGCCATAATGTGGGGTTTTTAAATGCCTCAATTGAGGGCAAAAAGGCATTATAGCCACTAGATGCCACTTCTATTCATACAAGATAATTAGATATCACAGAATACAGCAAGTTTTGTTGGAGCTGTGCCAATGTATTTTATCCCTTTGGAAACCTGTACAAAAAAACAAAAAAAACAAAAACAAAGCACGGCTTGATGACAAATAAACCTTTGGTTACACTGCCATCCACAGGTTGGACACTAGGCACAAGACTGACAGGCAGTCCCCCTTGAAGCTATATCTCTCCCTCTTCACACCTGCTCGACGTCGTAGCAAACAGTCCAAAGTTAAAATACAATGTTATATGAGGATCGGTGTTCGAAGAACTTAAAGAAAGCTTTTTCAGTTAGTTTAAAATTCCCATTTTATTTTGAGGGATACAGTTTGAGGATTACCAAGCAACCTAACAACCCAGAATAAGTCCAAAAGAAAAAAAAAAAAATGAGCAGGCATACCAGAGCAAACCCAGGTAAAAAAGCCAAACAAGTGAAAAAAAAAAAAAAAAATCAAGACAGAAGGGAGACAAAGGGCATTAGACAACTGCTTGCAGAACCCTTCATCCAAAACTATCTGATACTGAGGAAGACACGTGGACCTTACAGAACCTAGGAAAAGTAAAGAAGTTTAGCTGAAGCCATATAGATACAAGACCAACATCTGACAAAAAAAAAGTTCAAGAAGCACTCCCTGCTTTAGTGAAGTGGGCTTAAAAACGGGGGAAAAAAAAACTCACCCCACAAATCATAGGTCTACACAAAAAGTGGCTCAGGAAGCAGAAAGCCTCTTAGATCATTCTGGAAAAGGGGAATCCATAGGGCACATCCAGCCAATGAATAGAGATCTCCAGAGGCTGAACTGCAGTCAGATACAAGGAGGTAAACATTTCTGTGAAGGCGTAGGGTCTGTAGGGTCAAATTGGGCTCCTTACAATGGGGCTCTGTTACAATGCTGGTAACAGAACTTTTTGAGCATGCGCAGGATTAAATTCATCCTCAAAGCTGCGGTCTCTCGAAAACCTGGGTTTTAATGACCATGCAACCAAACAAGCAGAGTGGAAGATCCAGCTTTGAGATGACAGGGCATTGGCTAACAAAGCAAATGTAACCACACTCAACACCATTTCATCTGAGCTCAGAGAACGAAACAGATGAGGAAGAAACTTCAGTGGAGGAAATAAATATCAGGGCATACTGATCTGTTAGTGCAACAAGGGCATCAGCTGTATCTGCTCTCAGGTCCACCATCCTGAAAACGAGTCCGCCCAGTTTTTTTGAACCTACAAATTAGCAGATTCATATCTGGCATTTTCCAGCACAAACACATGCTCCTGAAACACTTCCAGATGGAGAGACGAAACCCCTGGGGTCCAGATGCGGTCCACTAAGTATCTCTGCCAGTTTCCACACTGGGATACTGCACTGCAGATAGCAGTGCTGCCCCAACACTTCTGGTGACCCCAAAAGATAGATGTAAGCCATAACCAAAGCTTTGTCCAACATATTAGAGAACAAATCGAAGGCTGAATAAATTTATGACAGGCAAAAGCCTTGTAATCCAAGGACTGCTGTGGTGAAGGAAAGGGAGGCTGTTGGGCTCTTAGGCCAAGGCAACACGCTCAGCACTAATTTTTATGCATCAAGTCACAGCAGACAAGTGTAAATGGCGGTATATTCAAAATGTTTGTCAGATATAACAAGTGAAAGGAACAGTAAAAAAGGAAAAAAATTTAACTGGCCACAGCATGACTAAAATCTGTAACCAGGAAGTCGACACAATGCATAGCCTGTAAACCTATTACCACAACTTAGATAACATGACAAGATATTACCAGATATACTGACCTGATCTAAATAAAGTTCTGTGGTGACTTAACACAGACAGTCTTCACTTGTTGCAAAAAAAGCAGTATAAACTGGAGAAAATTGTGCACTAACTGGAGTGAAGTCTAAGATTTAAAATATCTGGCATAAATCTACCAGTAACTGTTGATAATAGAAAAATCTTTCAATTTGATCAAAAAATAAAGCAGAAGGGAGGAAACATCCATCATGCTAAGGACACTAAGCAGAACCGACCAAGTGCGAGGAGGGAGGGGATAATAGATTTACGGAGGCTGGCATCCAGTTGTCTTGTGCCTAAAGTACACTTCTAAGTGGCAGTATAACCCGAGGTTTCTTATTAATCTGTGTACCCGTTACTCTGCAAGAAATGCAATAGGTTTTAATTACCTTTTACTGAAATTCCAAGCCTTACCAAATTCTCCCTCCTGGACAACCGTTTATCTCCCATGTCACACTCCACCCTCTTCATCTCCATAGCACAAGGGGATGTACCCTGTAGACCAAAAGGGAGAACATAGACTGGGCTGATAACATGCAGGGAATTTAATAACTGAGGCCGAGTTGTCAGCTAAGACTGGAAGCTAGGGTCACTGGATTTCTGGCAGATTTCACAAGTATTTTTCAGCACTTCCGACATTTTTGGTGAGACAAAAAGAAATGGACTTTCACCCAAGCACACAAAAGGTCTGTATTAACAGCCTCTTTTTTTCCACACAAAGGGTCTGTATTGACAGCCTCTATTTTTCTTGATACAATATTTTATTAAAGCTTAACTCCAGGCAAATATAAAGACAAAGTAAAAAATATTAAAACGCCTAAACAGAAATCTGGACAGCAGCAGTCACCCTCGGATTGCGGAGTGGCATCAAATCGATTTAATTTCTTTTTTTATTTAATAACAGTTTGAACATGCTCTCAGGATAAGAGTAAAAAAAAAAAATGTGTGCTGCGTTTTCGTTTTCATTGCCCAATAACAAGCTAGGGCAGGTTTGTGACCAAGGTATATTGCTCAACTGCAGTAGAGAAAGTAGGGTCCTTGACCTGTCTAAACTGACTGGCAGGAGTGCCTAGATCACAGGACTGGGCAAATCTAAATCTTCTGTAAGGTTATTCTCGGTCACATATATTCTTCTCAGCTGTATATTTAGCCATCTCCTGGAGGGGAGTGGTCAGCACTAGAAGGTCATTGACATGGAAGATGGAAAGGGGCCAACCATGCACCTCTGGGAGAAGGGGAGAGTGGTGAGCTGTTAACCTGAGGCACTGGAGGATCGGTATTTGTTCTTGGTGCACTATACTTTACCAAACAGGGGGATTGATTTTAACTACTGATTCTAATAAAATATATAGTGGGAACTATGTTAGACTGGTCTTTCATATGTACAATATATGGCTTATACCTGTACCTAAGAGCTGGATAACGGGAGAATACTGAGGCAGCGGGATAATTTCTTAGTTTTCCCTAGGGATACGAGCCTGTTTGACCTCGTTA
Source organism: Pelophylax lessonae (assembly GCF_965119305.1). Lineage (NCBI taxonomy): Eukaryota > Metazoa > Chordata > Amphibia > Anura > Ranidae > Pelophylax > Pelophylax lessonae. Next base: position 618,648,560 of record NC_138769.1, read on the forward strand.
TACATGCAAGGTCTATTTACAAGGTGAGCGGCTGGGTTAACTACATGGGTGAACCAACGCAGGGTGTATGCATGAAGGAGGTTCACAACTTATCGCCCCTATCTTTGTGTGACGATTATTCACAAATGATTAAGATACTTCTGGGACTGCATTATTGAAAACACTATTTTCATATGTTGTTTTTTGTATGATTGATATATTTAGGACCTTTGTGGTTGCGTCTCACTGTATGTTCTGGCTAGGACTAGAAAAACCTTTAAAGTTTTTGTCTCAAGAATTAGGATGCCGTAAAGATTTTTCTTCAACTCGTGGGCCAAAAAAAAAATAAATAAGATTTCTCCATTCATGCTACACAAGTGAATTTAATGCACCAGCCATTTTATTGTATTACCTGAACAGGGTGGTGACAGGGCCACCTACTGAAAGAATGTCAGCTGGTTTATCAGTATGACCAGCTGTACAATTGGAACCCATCTTTGCAAATTTCGGTTAAGTTGAGTGTTAAGTACATGCTACCTATAACAAATTAGGATAGCTGTGACCCAAAAGTTTTATGCACCCACCAACATCGCTTACTAAAACTGTTCTAATGCCATCAGCAGTAGGTAATTTGCAGTACTAAACTTCCATTACAACTTCACTACACTTATTTTGCTACAAATGAGCAAGAGAAAAAATCCATAACAGTTTAAGTAAAAAAGCTCAAAGCAATTGGAATTGACAATACCATGTCTGCTGCTTATTATTGCTAGTATTTTGCTACTTGAAACAAAATTGGAGTGGTGTTCAACAATTTTACATATTTTCAAACAGACAATGCAGAAAAATGCTAGTGAATCTAGGCCAGCAATTTTCAAACTTTACATGCAACCTACACCCCCCCCCCCCAAAAAAAAAAAAAAAAAACATTTACATATGAAAATACATGAATATATTTTTTTAGAACAAATTTATATAAAATATTTGATTTAAAAAAACATGTACAAAGCAATATTTACAAATTAAGCATAATACAAATAAAACAAGGATTAAGATATTTAATTTACATTTTTAATTAAATCACATATGCAAAATTTTTAATAAAAAAAAAATTGCAATGCATGTGAGAACAAAAACTTAAGCATGTCAAACTTAAATTTAAAAGTGTTAAAAGGGTACTTACTCACGGTGACAGGATCTAGCCACTCTTGCCATCTACGTGTTGCACTGGTTAATTCAGCAGTACTTGCTGCATGGTCACACTTTACTTCAATCATCTGTGCAGCAGTCCCTAGCCTTGCTTGCTGCAGCTTGGCATTGCATGCCATTGCCGAGTCTCATTTACTAGAACCCCCCAATTATTTTCCATCCACAGTTTCCCCAGAGGTTCCTCCCAGCTAGTAACTTGCATGCATATGTTTACTGCCAATTACTTTACATTTTTCAATAGTAAACCTCATCGCCATATAGCAGCTCATCCCTCTATTGTAACTAGGTCTTGTAAAGTTACTATATCCTGTTCGGAAGTTATTGCCCTGATTAGCTTTGTATCAGCAAACGCAGAGATTGAACTATTTTTTTTTTTTTTTCAAACTATAGTTTATGAACAAGTTAAACAGACTTGGTCCCAGGACAGAGGCCTGGAATACCCTGCTTACAACTTCATGGCCATTCAGTAAAAATGCCATTTAATCCCCATCCTCTGAGCACGCTCCTGCAGCTATTTTTATGCAGGTACATAAAATCCCATCAATGCCAAAAGAACTTAATTTGCATGAAATGCCTTAGCATAATCTAGATAAAATATGTCCACGGGCCTTCCTCTATCCAAACTAAAGCTTAACCCATTATAGAATGTTAAAAAGTTGGCCCGGCAAGAATGGCCCTTCATATATCCATGCTGGTTACTACCAATGATACTATTCTAATGAGCAAATTCCTGTAGTTTCCAATAGTTTATATACTATTTATGTTAGGCTGATTGATCTGATCTGAAGTTTTCCAAGTATAAATGTTGGTCATTTTTTGGACTATTGGTACTACATTTTCTTTTCTCCAAGCTGCTGGGACCATTACCAAATCAATCATCTTCTCTGTAATAGCATAACTCCTAACAGTATTTACCCAATATCTGACCTCTCACCTCCAGTATCAAACACCACACAGTTTTTCAGTAGAGGCATCCTACTAAATGTTGGCACACATTTACAGGTAACTGGGATTTGAAATGCCAGGCATAAGCTATCTATATAATAGTAGGTTTTAGTTCAAACTTTTTTGTTTTTCCCATTTCTGCGCCGAAAGGTTTTTACCTCCTCATTGACCAGGCACTGCATTGCTTTAACTGACAATTGCGTGGTCATGTGATGCTGTACCCAAAATAAAACTGAGGGCTTTTTTTCCTACAAATAGAGCTGTCTTTTGGTGGTATTTGGTCCCCTTTGCGGTTTTTATTTTTTGCGCTATAAAACTAAAAAAGAACCACAATTGTGAAAAAAAAAAAAGAAAAGAAAATTTGACATACATACATACATACACACACACACACACACACACACACACACTTTCTGCTATAAACATGCCAAATAAAAAAAATTTCAAAAATCATTTTTTCATCAATTTAGGCCAATATGTATTCTGCTACATATTTTTGGTAAAAAAAAAACCTAATAAGTGTGTATATTAATTGGTTTGCGCAAAAGATATAGCGTTTACATGGGATACATTTATGGATTTTTGTGTTTTACAAACAATGGCGGCGATCAGCGATTTTTAGTGGGACTACGACATACAAATCTAACACTGTCACTAGTGACTTTTTGGGGACCAGTGACACCAGTACAGTGATCAGTGCTAAAAAAAACGTATGCACTGTTACTGTATGACAATGGCGGGGAAGGGGTTAATACCAGGGCTGATCAAGGGGTTAAGTGTGCTCCTAGGGAGTGCTTTCTAACTGTTGGAGTGGATGCATTGGAGGACAAGAGATGTTTCAGCTTAGCTGAAAACACAAGATCTCTCTTTGGCTCCTTGACAGAACAGCAGTCAACCTTGTTCACATAGGCAGACCGCTACTCCCAAATCTCACATGTACATGATTTTACGCAGCTGGTCCGCCCTGTCGCAGTATGCACACGGTCTGGAAGTGGTTAAAGAACGCTCATTCGACTTTCGAATCATTATGAGGTCAAAACATTGGAGATTTTTTTCTCTCAAATTAAGGCTGCTTTCACACTTCTTGAAAAAAACAAAAAATACAAATTTATTTTTAATGCATATCCTGTGAATTTTCTGGCTGCTCGGTGCCAGCATGTAAAAATAAAAAATAAATAAAAAAACACAACACTGATGTGCTTTATATTCACTTCAATAGGGAGGTGTGAGGAGCTGTTTAACATGCACCAAAAAAAAATTTATTTTGACTTAACATAAAATCCATTTCTGATGTTCATTGACAGACACAGCTCCTGATCTTAACCATTAGGTTATACTGCCCCCTAAAGGAGTAGGAAACTAGGCGAAAAAAGTCTGGCTATGCCTATGGACAGTCCCAGGGGGTATACTCCTTCTCTCTGATAGGTACTCCACAGAGGGGTGGGTGCTGTGTCCGTCAAGGAACATCAGAGAAATGGATTTTACGGTAAGTCAAAAATCATTTTTCTTTTTCATTCATTGGACGGACACAGCTACTGATCTTAACCATTGGGACAACCCAAAGCAGTGTTCAACATGAGGGGTGGGAACAGCAAAAAAAGAAATTCAAGACTAACTATAGCAAACCAGGTAAACAGGAGCTCAACCAAAACTGGAGCTCACCTGAAAAAAATAATACACATCAAAGAGGACCAGGTCCTCTAAACAGCCTGCAAAACCTTGTGGCCAAAGGAAGCATCTGCAGATGTCCACATATCCACTTTAGAACTTTGTAAAAGTGTGCACCGACGACCAGGTGGCCGCCTTGCAAAACGACGTCACTGACGTCTGATGATGGAAGGCCCAGGAGGCACTGAGCGCCCGAATAGAGTGCGCCTTGACCAAGAAAGGAGGAACCTGACCCATGATGGTATAGGCCTGAATCACCGTCTGTCTGAGCCATCTGGAAATGGTCGCAGAGGAAGCAGACAACCCTTTCCGAGGCCCATCCGTAAGCACAAATAGCGACTCGGATTTCCTAAAAGCCTCCGTAGCTGCCAGGTACACCCTAATCGCTCAGACCACATCCATGGACATCAGGCCAATTTCCTTTGGATGTTTTGGCTTGGGACACAGGGAAAGCAACACAATGTCTTCATCTGAGTGAAAATCAGTGACAACCTGATGAAGGAACGACGGACAGGGGCGAAGAACGACCTCATCACTGTAAACCAGTGGTCGTCAACCCTGGTCCTCAGGGCCCACTAACAGGCCAGGTTTGCAAGATAACTGAAATACATCCCAGGTGATATAATTTGCTGCTAAGTGACTGCAGTACTCTAGTCTGCATCTCCCCAAGGTAATACTTAAAATCTGGCCTGTAATGCCTCGTTTCCACTGAGCGGAACGGTTCGGGTCGGTACAGTTTGGAATGGTTACAATGGTCCGGTCTATTCAGGTGAGCGTTTCCACTGCAAGTCGGGCCACCAGGGACCATGCAGGGTTTACACCAAATGAGGTGTTTGTTTTGCTCTTTCATTTGACTTGAGCATTGAAATTTTCCTGTCCGCCAATCAGTGGAATCTATCGTGTGACGCCAGTAGCTCCGCCCTAACCGTACCGTACCATTTCCTATGGCCCTACATCTGAAGCAGGACCAGGAATGGTGCGGTTTGGTTCGGTTGTATGGGCCACTTTCATAATGGAAACACTCAAATTAGCGTACCGTACCGAACCGACCCGAATCGATCCGCTCAGTGGAAACGAGGCATTAGTGGGCCCTGAGGACCAGAGTTGAGGACCAATGTTGTAAACCACCAAGTAAGGTGAATGACAGGGTAACGCTGCCAATTCTGACACTCTGCGTGCAGAGGTGAAAGACACAAAAAAGGCCACCTGGGACAACGCAAGCAGGGGAATCTCCCGAAGATTCTCAAAAGGAGGCTTCTGGAGAACCGAGCACCAAATTGAGGTCCCAAGGCAGCAACAGAGACCGCACTGGAGGGGTCAAGTGCCTAATTCCCTGAAGAAAAGTATGCACCAGGGAGTGTGTGGCCTAGGGCAATTGAAAGAAGACTGCTAAGGCCAACACCTGACCCTTGATTGTACTCAAGCCAGTTTCTGCTCAACCCCCTGTTGAAGGAAGGTCAAGATCCGATCCAACGAAAAAGACAGATGAACCCCAAGACTCACACAATGCAATGTACGTCTTCCACGTACAATGGTAGATCTTCGTAGAACTAGATTTCCTAGCTTTTAAAAGAGTTGGAATCACCGGCTCAGACAACCCTCTATCCATCAGCACCTGGCGTTCAACAGCCAAGCTGTCAAAGCCAGCCACTGTGAAGCAGGGTGGAATATTGGTCTTTGGAACAACAGATCCTTCCTGAGAGGAAGTTTCCAAGGAACGTCTGTGACCAGCCAAACCAAGCCCGGCGAGGCCAGTCAGGGGCCACTAAGATGACCGGAATCCCTTCTGCCTTGATCCTATGTAGAAGTCATTGCAGAAGCTAGAGAGGGGAAAAGGCGTAAATCTGACGATACTGACCCCCATGGTCCACCAGTGCGTCTGTGGCGTCCACAAATCCCGTGACTGAACCGTTGAGTCGTTAAACGCCAACAGATCCACCTGGGGAATGCCCCACCAGAGACACAACTGACGAAAAAAACTCCAGATGAAGAGTCCACTCACCTTGGTCCAACACCTGCCGACTGAGGTAATCTGCCTACAGTTTTCCACCCCAGGAATGTGTACAGCAGAGAGGGCTGGAATGAACCATTCTGCCCAACCTAGAATGCCGGCCACCTCCAGGACACTTCTTGTGCCCCCCTGGTGATAGACATAAGCCACGGCTGTCGCACTGTCCGATTGAACGTGCACTGGACATCCCAGAAGACGATCAGTTCAATGTTCCCAGCACAGTCTGATTGTTTGGAGTTCCAAGACATTGATCGGTAGTGTGGACGCTTCCAGTATCCAGATCCCCTGAGCAGAATTTTTGCTGAGGATGCCACGCCAGCCGAATAGGCTGGCATCCATTGCGACCACTGTCCAATACAAGGGCAGGGGGAAGGATTTTCTCAGCCCAATACAAGGGCAGGGGGAAGGATTTTCTCAGCCGAATCGCTGGAGACTGAAGCCACCATTATCAGGGACTCCTTCATTCCCCAGCTCAGCCGGATATGATTGTCCAGAGACTGCGAAATTTTGTCCCATTTGGCCAGAATCTCCCTTTGTAGGGACCTCCTATGGAACTGAGCAATTGGAAAAGCCTCCAAGGTAGAAACGGTCAGGCCCAGCACCTGCATGCAAGTCCAGAGGGATGACCATCTGCCGGACAGCAGGAGACGAATCGCAGCCTACAGTTTGTCCAGAGGAAGGAGCACTCTTGCTAAGGCCGAGTGCAGAGTGAGACCCCAGATAGTCTAGCTTTGTGGACGGAACCAGAGCAGACTTCTAAAAATACAGTATCCAGCCGAACTTCCTCGGAGTTCGTATGGTGATTTCCAGGTTTTCCACCAGAGCAGGAGGAGACTCCGCTCGCAGGAGGAGGAGATCGTCCAAGTAGCCCAGTACCGCGATCCCCTATTGGCTTAACAATGCTAGCATCGGGGCTAACACTTGTGAAGACCAAAGCAGCAGTGGCGAGACCAAAGTGTAACACCACAAACTGATAATACCCCTCTCTCCCACGGCAAACTAGAGGAAGCGCTGGTGACCTTAACATACTGGAAGGTGAAGGTAAGTATCCTTGATGTCGATCGAGCCAAGAAAAGCCCCCTGATGCAGGGAGGCCACCACCATGCGAATGGACTCCATTCTGAACATCAGCACCTGCACAAAGCAGTTCAGCGCCTTGAGGTCCAGGATTGGACGCACCTTGCCTTCCTTCCTGGGAACTGTAAACCGGTTTGAATAAAAACCTTGAAACCTTCCAATGTCGGAACCAGGACAATCATCCCTTGAAGTATCAGGTCTTCCAAACAGTCCCTGTAAGCAGTCCGGGGACAGGCGCAAAAAGGAAGGAAAGAACCTTGCTGGGGGGGTAAGAGCGCAACTTGATCTTGTAGCCGGACCGTATGACTTTGTGGATCCACTTGTTATACCAGGGAAGTCCACGGGTCCGGGAACCAGCAAAGGTGTCCCCTCACCCCCGATACAGGTGAGGGCATGCCTTCATGCAGAAGGAGCATATTCCACGAGTCTTGACAAGCCCGCTCTTGACTTTCCAGACCAAGTTCGCTTAGATCCACAAGAGGCGGCCCTAACCGGTTTTGAGCCCTTGTCAGTCGCCCCTGAAGGACAAAAAAAATGGGTCCTTAAAGGCTGAGGACTCTTCAACCGGAATCATGGTTGCTTTGTTCAATCTGGAGACCAGAGGGTCCACCACCGGTGGAACAGTCCAATTTTTAAGAGAAGACTCCTCATAGGGGTAATGCATAGCAAATCGTTTAGGGACCACAAGGGGACGTTTTGGCCATTCCCACTCTTAAGCGACAATTCTGTCAAAAAAGGCAAAGGAAAGGAAACACCTTTGCCGCTCTGGATGGTTTAGAAGTGCCAAAGAGAAGAGATGCCTCTGTTGAAGTATCAGCTGTGCTCTCCATTTTTAGGGTCTCACGCACAGATACAATCAGTGCACCCACCAGCGCCTTTGTGTGCGGTTGCAGAAGTGGAGGAATTAACCTCACTATCTGACAACTCAGGGTGTGTGATCAAAGACCCATCAGAGTGTCTCAAGTCCGTGGTGGCCGAATCAGATTCAGGATCTGAGGAGACAGATAAGGCAGGGGCCGCTTTTTGCTAGTCCGTCACCAAAAAAAAAAAAAAAAAAACACCTCCCACCTGGGACACAAAGTACTCCAGGACCACCGATGGATGGTTGGGACCCGGAGGGCCCAGCAGCCTCCGAGGGGATCAGGTGGGGAAACATGCTCTTAAGACTCCATGAGTCAATAGGGGGATCCCACAATTAAAGGGGTAAAAAAAAAAAAAAAAACACTGCTAAGGGGCACCCCTCCACTCCGGTAGCACCACACGGTTGCCAGTAACAGGAGCACCTAATCGATCCTCAGCAGAGAGGGAAAGGACCCCACCAGAGTCACCACCCAGCAGAAACAGGGACCTGCAGCCACCAGGATAATCTGCACTCCACGAGCGGCGATCAGGAAGTGAAAAGATCCAGGAGTCAGCACCAGGGGGTGAGGAAGGGCTTTCACTGCCAAAACTGCCGCCCACAGGTCTCCACTGTCATGGCCGCCACTATTTTCAATGGCAAACCACCGCAAAATGGCCACCGGACTACACAAACATGGCCACCATGCATGGACCACAGACTACAGCAAAATGTACAGCCCCCCCCCAGCCGATCGCACCTCCCCCATCGCCAGCACAGCGCCTTGCCCCCATCCCAGGCAGTGGACCAGGCCACCCCACAGCCAGCATCAGTAAGAGGGGGCAGGGGAGGGACGGATGGGGGGATGAAATGGCCCACAGGAATCACCAGACCGATGAGGGGGTGCCTAATAGGGAGGGGAACCCAGGTGTCTGGCCGATGGAGGGGCCCACATCCACCCCAAAATCCTCCAGAGGGAGAGGGGGGACCGTTACTTATACCAAGAACCAGGCGGGCACAGCTCCAGACAGATCTCCTCTCATCCGAAATGGGGAGCTGTCTGCCAGGAGGAACGCTGCGATTCGGGCCGAGAACCGATCGTATGCGATCTCAGTGGCGTTTAACTCGCAGGCCAGCCCCTGCCAATTGGGGCTATGGCGTGGCTGACTTAGCATGGAGCTGAGGTCTGCACATGCTCGCTTGTCAGACTGGGGTGATCACTGTATGAAAATTATCCAGCCCATCGCCCAGTCCGGCAGTTTATTATAGATCTCACAGGGAGAAAAAAAAAAATCTAAAAAGAAAAAATTGCTAGGACCAGAGATCCCAGCAAGGAACTAGGTCCTTACTCCTGACAAGGCAGAAAAAACGAAGTACCTATAGTAGAAGGGGGGGGGGGGGGGGAGTATACCCTCTGGGACTACCCATAGGCATAGCCAGCCAACAGCAGCATTCTTAATCTGGCCATAAACCGATCAAAATTTGGCTGGTCTAACAGGGACCACACAAATTTTGATCAGCGTGCAGGCTTCTCTGGTCAAAAGAAACAAATCCTGTATAGACGAGCTTTACAATCCAAGAAAAGCTGGTGCTTGATAACAGTCTATTTAAAAATGTGTTGGAAGATGGGAGCTCAAAACTTAACTGAATGACAAGCGACAAAAAACACCACAGGATTTCAATTATTATAGTAAAAATCACCAGGCACAGTAATTCATAGTTTTCAGGGAAGGCATCTGGTGAACCTAACCTGACTAGTCTGCCTGTTCTGGACACATTCAGGTGGTGCTTAAAGGCTCAACACAAATTTGCCATACCAAGTATATGATTACCTGGAAGCATTTTGGAATTAGGAAGCCATGCAAACAGATCACCACTAGTCTCTCTCCCTTTGGAGAGTACCTGATAAGCTTAAATGTTCTAAAGGAGTAGAAATACTTCACTTAGGTGACCAATCACAGGGTGACTTGTACACAGTGCGCACCCTGTAAAAAAAAAAAAGCAGCAACATGCTTACCTTTGCAGTGACAATTGTGTCCCCCATCACCTTCTTTTGCTTTTCCCTGAGCAACTGCAGGTATTAAAACACTTATGGGTGTGTAGAATACCTGCTCCCTGCAGTTCCTGTCTCAAGCTTATTTAACATTACAGGGCATACAAGCCAACAGGACAAACCACAGTGAAGGCAAAGGTAGCAGGTGTTCCACCCACCTAAAGTGTCCAATATCTGAAGAGGCCAGGAAAAAGCAAAGATGTGAAGTTTAAACACATTGGTCAACAGAAAGAGGTATATTTCTTCTCTACAGAAAGAGGTATATTTCTTCTTCTCTACAGGATATGTATAAAGTAAATGTGACCCAGTGGTGACAGGGGCACACTAATTGTTCAATTTGTGTTTATTTTTGTGATGCATTTAAGCACAAAAGTCTCTATTTGGTATATTTTCTTTAGAGCTCATTAATGTGTTACTAAACCCAGGACCCTGCATGCACTATATTTGGTCTCCCACAGTAAACAAAAATGCATTTTAGTAAATATAAACTGATAGATACCTTTTCTCATGAAGAGTATATTGCAGTCTTGTGTCCTGTGTCTTGTAGGAGTTGTCATTCTCCTCGGACTGTCGTTAAGAGGCTGCAGGACCTCTGATCCTCTGTCTGGACAGTGCCGATTGGCCCTGTGCTGATCACATGCACCCTCCCAAAAAAAAAGAAACACTAGCAATGCACACCAAATTGAGCATGTGCAGAGTGCCCCTAATGGGCTGTACTATCAGATTGATTGGGGACTGTGGAAAAAGGTGAGGATCTGAGAAGAAAGGATCATCTTTTTTACACAACGAAGACGACAAACCCCTTAGATTCCACAGTGAGTCTAACAAGCATGCTTTACTTGTTATACAGACTGATTTTACGGTTGTGGGTTTATTAACACTTTGATGCTAGTGCTTTGTTCTATCTCCCCGTAGAATTCACATAAAAAGAGGCTTCAGCCAGGGGTGGAGCTTACACAGCCAGCACAGACAAAAAGGTGCTTTCATTATACAACTGGATCAAGTGATACATGAACTTGGTCCCCTGGGTGATAGCAATTTTATACTAACAATATATTAAGCCCACTCCCAACACTGAGCATATAAATCCATACAATTATCAAAGTTATTCAAAGTTGAATATAGTGCAAATCCTGGGTCACTCTACCCCCTTTTATAATGCACCATGTCAAAAATGTGTACATATAAAATTCCCACCAGATGTATATGACCACTTAGCACCAAATAGGTCATAGAAGCCAATTGTCATACCGCCAAAAGATCACCAGATACGGTTCTCCAACAGGAGCACAGTGTTATAGCTGCAAATCCCCAGCTAGGGCTAAAATATCAGCAGCTCCTCAATAGTCGTTAGGCTTCATACATGGAAGCAAGATATTCTCTATAGTTTAGTAATAAAAAAAAAAAAAAATTCAACACAATTTAACATTTTGCACTCATTTAAAATTACAGGCAGACAATTTCATAAAAAGCAACCAGCTCCTACCTAGTGTGTAAGACCCTGCTACTTATGGGTCCAGAAAAGCATCTGACATGACTATCTCTTATGAGGAATTCCTCAGGAGGCAGTGCATAAGGGGTCACAGACTCGATGAGAATTTTGTATGTACACATTTTTGACATGGCAGTGAATTTTAAAGGGAAAATAATCACATAGGGTTTGAACTATTTTATTCATTAAATTGAATTTGACCACTATGAGTTTGTACAGTGTGGACATGGATTTATTATAGATGTCACTTTTCATAAATTATGTATCAGTTATTTTTTTCACTTGTACAGTCTAAGTGTTGGGTGTATATATACATATTTTGGTGTGGAGTTGTGGGTTTATTATACTTGTACTGAAATGAATGACAAGATTTACAATCTAATTGGAACTTGGTGCTGGTAAAGATAGTAACTTGATTTCTAATCCATAGAGATAAGAATTTTCCAGTTGCTTAGAGTAAATAAGCCATATTACAGAACAGAATAGGATTCAACAATTTTGTAACTTTGATGATCCTTCCTTAAGACTACAGTTTCAGTTCTTCTGTTCACCAGTCTTACCAGTATCTCAGCGTGTGCCCACCTTGATGTGGAAAATCTACTTTTCACACTTACCATTATAAAGAAGAAAGAATCTTGAGCAAGAAATCTACCTTGCAAACCAATAAAACTTTCCTGCTACAAGAAAGAAAAAAAAAAAAGAAAAAGGCGACCAAAAGGTAATTTTCACAGCAACAAGACACTGCCAGGGAATTCTGGCAATATTTTCTGATGCCGTAGAGAGAAAAGTCGAATGCCACCAATTTCTCTAGGCTACATTCACATTTGTCCAGTTTCATGCACAGCCATTGAAATCAATGGAAATGTGTTGCAATGTACTTTACCTTGCATGTGGCAAAAGCATATAAAAAACACACATTTACTTGGGTTTGCATTAAACTTAATGGCGAGGTATATGCGATAATGGACAAGTGTGACTGAAGTGGCTTTTCTTCAACAGCTGAGCTTCAAGTGTAAGAGTGAGCCTCGAAAAACATTTCTTTAAAAGCTGTTGAACAATTGGTCAATATAGATCCCATTCACCAACTTCATGGACAAGATTGTACACAAGACAAGTCTTTTTAAAGATGTAGGCATATTATTCTACTTACCCTTGGCTTCACAAACCATTTTATATTACCTCAACTATGTCCCGATACTTCCTTCTTAAACCCTGTCACCACAAGTTGAAAGCACAGTATAGTTTAGGTTCTCAGTGGCTTACAGGTGTCACTTTTCCTTAGTAAATTTAAATCCACACTGTCAGACAGATCGAAAAAATATCAACTAAGGAATTCAACCACTCTAGAATTGGCTGATTTTTTTTAGCTTGTTCATGCCCCCTGGAGAGGGCTTCATTCTTTAGCTGTGGCTCCTAGCATGGCCTTGCAAGATCTAGTCTGCATGTCCAGAGGCGTAGTGCAGGGGCGCACAAACACGTTAAACCTGGGAGAAATCCTAAGATTCCACATGGCAAACTGCTTAGGATAGGAGCGCTGCTTTTGCCAACTCCTCTGCCAGCTCCATGACTCTTTTGCAACTGCCAGCTTCTACGGATTTGGTAGCTGGGTGCTGCACGGTTGCCAGTCATTTGTCATCTTTTTTTCTTAGTTTTATCTTTTCAAGCAGACATTTACCCCCACCCCATCGAAAACCAATGATATAAGAAAATAGTCCAAATTTTACAGCTTACGTGTAGAAAATCAGACAAGATGTATACATTTAAGAAAGCCAGTTCAAATTTGTGGAGATAAATGTATCCTAGCCTAAAACATTTAGAAGGCAAAAGTGCTTAAAATGCTCACACCTAGTGGTTTCTGAAAGCACCTATCATGCAAAACATATCTGTGTCCTCCTAAAATTTCACAGTTAAATGGAGGGGACATGCCTTAACCTCAACTCATCTGTGCAGCTTAGACCTCAGATCAGTATGTCTCAACCTTTTTACCTTCAAGGAACCCCTTGCGAAAAGTCAGAGCTCAGGGAACTCCTGAAATAGTTCCTTCCTCTATTAGACCCTAGTAACATTTTCCTGTCCTTCTCGATGCTACTTTTCTATTCTATTTACTACTGTAAATAAAATATGGGTGTACAAGATTGGTTAGGGACTGCATTCTGATTTGATGTAGATTTTTAACACATTTACTTTTTTTTTAAAATTAGGCTTGTAAAAAAAACCCTATATGTCTGAAAGCGCTCAGTATTTTGGCGGCTGTATTTTAGCAAAAGTTAGACATTGTAATCCGGTGATCTCTAGAAGGTGAAAATAACTAATAAGACACTACAGTGATCTCCATTAACTTCCAGGATCCAAGCCGAGTAGCTGCCTTACAAGCAAAGGAGGTCGCCATTCAGAGAACGAAGGCAAAGCTTTCAGATTAGGCAATGCAGTCATGTCACGCTCTCCACCTTGTCCCATCAGAGAATGCTTTGCATTTAAAGAGAAAATGCAAAGCATTGTTTCAATGTGGAATTAGGGAGATCACTAGAATAGTGGTGACTACTACAGTGATTTTCACCATGTAAAAAATATCCAATTGCCTGGATTTTTTACTAAATTATGAGAAAAATCCAAATATTTTAAAGGCAAACTCAAAACTATCATAAAGACTAAATATTCAAATAGGCATGTCTAATTGTAACTGTACATCTACTTTTTTGCCACTTCACTAAAGACAAATCATGGTAATGCCATCCTATACTTGATGCCAATTGCTAAATATTGGTGAAACTAAAAACTGGCCTTTAGAAGCCTAAAGCTCACCACACATTACAGTATGACTGCACAGATGTCCTATAGATCTGCCAAAAACTTGGAACTGCCTGACTGGATACAAAATGATTGTTTAGGCGCTTAAACTGCATAGTTTTAATAATTAAAAAAAAGGTTGCGGTTACCAGCAGCAAAACCATACTGCAGCCCATAGTAATGAATTTCTGTATGCTAGCTGTCCAGGGGTATATGTCATGCTTGCGTAAACCTGCACATGTACACAGGAGGCATAAATCCTGGAATTAAGCTTTTACACTTTTCACGATTATACACCAGCAAAGAAAATTCACACACATGACATACCCATGTACAGCCATTTGTTACAATGGGCAGTGGAATACTGCAGTTGTTCACATTTCTATGCCTGGGAGAGACATTTAAAACCGATGCCTCAAACTGCCTTTGTGCATGAGGGGTAAAGCCACATCACTGCTCTCACAGAATGCCTGTGCCATCTAATCATGAAATTTTGCTTAAGCCATGTGTACATTTTCACATTTTGAAATATGGCTTGTTGTACACCCAACACAAAGTAGATAAAAGTTACAAACGTATGCATTCTTTAGAGTGACACACTAGAAATATTATTTTTCATCATAATACTTCAACCATTTTAACCCTTCCACTGACTTGATACCTGCTAATGGTGGAAACGTTTTAGATTTTAAAGCAAAACTCTTCAGGTTTTTTTTTTTAATTCAGTGGGTGAACACCAGCATTTTATTTTTTTTAACTCAGTGGGTCAACACCAGCATTTTAAAATTTCAAGTTGGATTTATAGTCAGTTTTAAAAGCATTCCCATATTCCAAAATAAATGAACAAAAATCCTGCAATTTGCCTATAGTCTACATTTAGTCCAATTACTTTTCAACTTAAAACACAAATACAATTAAAGCAACTGAAAAAAAAGCCTAAAACATGGTTTTAAAAGATGTGGCTACAATGAGAATAAAGAAATGAACGGATTATCAAATGATAGCACAGAATGGGTACCTTTATAACCTAAGGCCTAAAGCACACTAGCACTTTGTTAGGTGTGCCCTGCAGTTCAGGCACATGTCTCTGAATACATACGACCCGAAAACGCAAGAACCAATTGGTACAGTGTCCACCAGTGGTATATTTCAGCCTAATAGACTTTGAAAGGCTGCTGCACCTGTGCCTCTAGAGCAAACAAAAACACTGAAATGTGACTTATACGGGTCTAGTGTGCATGAGGCCTAACCCTAAAAGGTTTAAGAAAATGGATGCAGGGTTTACATTTTTGAGGTAAAAAATGAAAGCTGAAAAGTATGAGTGGTGACATTTGAAGCTTTGCTCTTCACATCCAGAGAAATTAGTCACAGCATAGACCAAGGCATTATGTTGCCACATTTGTCAGCTTTTTAAATCAAGTCAGTCATGACACTGAAAAGCAAAGAACCCCAGTCCACAACGTAGTTAAATGACAGACAAAACATACATTTCATACAGCATTGAAAATGTTTATTTTGCAAATTTAGGGGTAAACATTTAGACAAGTATTCTATATGCTTGCAATATCAGAAAACATTCCTTTGTTTTAAACAAGGTCTGACAGTTTTATGTTCAGACTGAGCATCTGTATTGTTTGCATCACGCGAGGCCACCAGATCACGCTCAATACTAATTATTTTTCAGGAAACACTCATTACAGCTTGCACCACTAAATGGTGATTTGAGATGGAATCAAGCATTACTGTAGAAGGCATAAAAAAAAAAAAAAAAAAAAACACACACACACAACAGAAAACAATTGTATTTTAATTAAGCACTGTATAACTATTAAAAGGCAGATCTAATGCTTTGTTTTGTGAAAAAAACAGAAATTAGATTTTTCTGTAAATGCCAAATTTTTTTCTGGAAATGCCAAAGGTTTGCTTGAAATTTCAACTATGGGAAAATTAAACGAGATATCATGCAAGCTAAGACTAGCATTATGACATTTTGTTTTGAGTCCTCCTGCAATAGTTTATTATTACCGATTCACCCTGCTAGTAGCTGTTAATTTTCCCACTTCCTGTAATAGGGTGACAAACGCAGAATGTTACCCAGTGTAATCGCACAACAGCTTTGTCACTCCGATCAGGGTAGTTTTAGCATTTGTGCAATTTCAGATTTAGAGGTCACACAGAATCGCATGATAACGGAAAACATTGTTTTGGTGTCCATTTGCATCAATGCAACCCAGCAAAGTGAGATTTTGTAAAATGTTCTTGTACTACTCTGGTGTGATTCCAGTGTGATTTTGGTCCCATAGAAGATGCACTCCACATAATTGCACAATCGGATCAAAATCTGGTTTTAGAAGTGGGAAACTAACTTTGGTCGACTTTAACAAATACGCAAACTAAATCCAACTCAAGCTAAAGCTTTTTTTTTCTTCTTTTAGAAAATAGGTTTAAGCATAAAAAAGAAAAAATTATATAAATATATAAATAAAACCATTGTAGGCAAACCCCCCTAGTATATGGTTTGCCCCAAACCTTGGACAATAAAGTGGGAAAGCCGCCTTAAGACTTATTGTATAACACCAGCAAGGGGTCCTTAGTAGATAATGTCACGTCCAATACTCACCTAGGGGAAGTGATTGTGACAAGACCACCACAAATGGGAAAGTTCAACCAAGGGAATATCCCAGTTAGATTTAAAAGGAGGCTTATGAAGAGCCGTCAGTACCAAATTAGGATCCCAGTATCACCTCTGACTAGAGTGATTTTATTATGAGCGACTCTGCACAAAAGCTTTTACAAGAGAAAGGGCAAAGCATGCTGGTACAGGATAGCCAAGGCAGAATCTGTCCCTTGAGGGTACTCAAGGCCAGATGTTGATCAAGAACAGGCTGGAGAAAGGGCCAGGAAAAGTCAGGAAAAGTCACACCGATTATAGGCCAAGGCTGGGCTCACACATGTCCAGCTGCGGGTTGCAGTCTGGAGTTTGTTCACCAGTTCAGATGCGATTCAGGGCCAAATGTTTGCTTGAATTTGCACCTGAACTGGACACGAAAACAAACCGGACCTATTTCCAAACTGCACCGCAGCTGCCCCGGACATGTGCGATCCAGCAATATGGAGATCCGGTCACATTCACATGACATGCAAATTGGACGTGGTCTTAAGCGTATCTTATTTGCATATATGTGAACCCAGCCTTAAAAAGGGTAGGCAACTCATTGATCGCGTCCCCGCCTTGCCGACACCGATGCACTCCTCCATCTGCAGAATGCACAGTGAAACAATATCCCTAAGTGTATTGCTATGATTAGTGGGGGCCCTCCTCTCCGGGCCATCCCATGTGCTTATTTGTGATCTCACATAGGGAAATCAGCATGCCAAACAGGAATCAGCAGTGTCACCACTGCTTTTCGGTGTTGAAAATCTGTATCCTGCTGACCCTGGTCTTCTGCCCTCCTGACTCCATAACCTGTCCTGTACACTGCTCAACATACTACATACATTAGTCAGATGGAGCAGACAGCCAGCCCCATTCAGGTCTATTGGGAAGCAGCGGATGCATGGACACAGCTGCTGCTCCCAATTTGATATCTGTGCAGGTGCAGCTGTCAGTGGGTCCCCAAGTGCAGACAGAGTGAACTGGGGGATACAGAACCACATGAATGTCAAAATGGAAGCAGTGGCTGTGCATCGTAAGAGACCTGAATAAGACTGCATGCAGAGGCACGAACACTATCCTGCATGGACAAACATGGCACTTTCGCATGAATGTTCCCTTAATATGTAAACCCAACATATATTCCTGATATGTGTCTGCTGTATCATATATGAGAAAGTATCCTGTTCATGTATTGCTTCCTTTATGTAAATCCCTGGTGTTCTTGTCAGTCCCTCTGCTTTCCGATTGAAAATTGATCACACTAAGCAGAAGAGCACATCGTGGTAAGTTCTCAAGCTATGCTGGGAACTCCGCCTGCTCTCCACCAATGATCAGACTTGTCCTGACACACCTCCACTGCACAGCCATTACTGGGAAGCTCAGTGATCCAAAACTATGCCTGTGTCTGGTACAGCACAATCAAGGGAACCGATTTACTGGCAAGATCCACAGATAAAACCGTTACAGGGATGGGTTCAAAAACCAGTTAGGTTAAAGTTAGTAAAAGACTGTATACTATATAACATTTATGTTTTAAACAGTTGCACTTTAAGGTAATTTAACAGACTTTTCTCTCCCCCAAAAATAATTTTCTATACACTTCTCTAAGGTTACAATACCTTGACACTTTTCGGCTGGATCAAAACATCTCTACTAAGACTTCAAGGAGGTACAGTCTTTTTTGCAATTGTACTGTATAGTGCAGTAGCTTGAGTCTATTAAGTTACCGATAACTGATTCCTCACTGTTAGCTCCTGCAGACCCTTTAAGGGATTTGTAATGCCATGCGAGTTTCCTTAACTTCCTTATGTGATCACTGACTGGGTGTCACAGCAATCACATGATCGGGAGACTTTTTACTGACTCCCAATTGTAAACAGTGACTGGGAGCTGTCCGACATTGAGGTCTCATTACTGGGGGCACTAAGTGAGCACACCCCTAGCACAACACAGCAACACTGACTGTACACATACTGTACTTGTTGCAGTACAGCATTAAAGTCAACTTTCATGCTGTCACATAAGCATACGGCCGGTAGCAACAGGTAAAGAATAAGTAAAAGCAATTTTTTTTTTGACTGAGTGGAGATGAATTGAAACACCCAATTAGGTTTTTATTGCTGCCTGTTTAAACCAGAAAAGTAACAGTGGAAATCTTCCAATGGAGACACTAATTATGGTGACCTGGGGAGGCCAATTGATTACCCCCAATTTACAGAAAATTCCTCCCCAATTTACAGAAATTTCCTCTCACTTTGTTTTATCTAAGGGTCAAGAAGTGAAGGTAAAACTACCCAATTGGACACAGATGGCAAAAAAAAAACCTGACAGACTAAGGGAGGGTAATAACCCCTATCAAAAAGGAAGAAATGTCCTTAGTTCTACTTTAAGCACATTGATTCATGCTTTTTCCCAATTATTCTAAAATTTTGGACTTGCGTATGCAATGTAATTGACCTTTACTGGGCTTTCAACACAATGATATAATAATTTAAAAAGTTAAGCAACATTTCAGCTCATTCCAAGGAACAGAGAACAACTCACAGTTTAAAAGCAGGGTAGAATTCACAAGAGACAAGAAGTATAGTTTATAAAATTGTATACAGTCGGAATCTACAAATGTCAAAAACACAGGAAACTTATTTGCAATGAGATACACACAATCATTAAAAAGACTGAAAGCAAGTTATAGGCATTTAAATTTAGCATATGATAAACAATTAAGCTGGAAACCTTCAAAGATTCTGGTAAGGTTTTGTGAAAATCAAACTTTCCCTAAGGTCACACTTAACCCTCCTCTGCCTCAAGGTTTGTAATTGTCCGTAAATTGAAGCTACATTAAAAGGTCTAATATGATGGTTCAGAAGGTAGGAGGACAAGCCTCACTTTTACCAGAACAGCAGAGCTCTGAATGATACATTTCAGCAGTCTGAGCTTAGTACACTCACTAATGTTGGACATGAGATTTTTATGAAGATAAACATTGCTTATACTTATTTCATCATATGCTCAACTTGAACTACCCATGTTTGTTAAAGGTACACATTAAAACATTTTGGAGGTTGAAAGAACGAGACACTCTTTTCTGAAAATGTTAACATGTTACACTGCATAAGTTAATGGAAACCCATACTATGAGAATTATGTAGACAGCCATTTCAGACATCCTAAAAAATGCTAGCATCCTGATCCACTCTGGCTTTAGTACTCATGGATTATTAAAAAAAAAAAAAACTGTCCACAGCAGGTAATAAAATTGAACGCACAATTGATCTGCGTACCTATTTTAGGTGAGCAAACTTGGAACCCTCTAAAATAAATTACAAATACGAATAGAACAGGATTATACACTGCACTTGGCATGCCCAGAAAATAGCTAGAGCAACAAAACTGCACAGTAAATTACATCAGCTGCCATTCAATGGCCAAAGAGGAATGCCGCAAAACCCAAAAAGGCGTAAAGAGATGTAGGCATCAGCTGGCACAGCGATTGATTGGAGCGCTTACCTATTACAGCTGGAGGAGTGATACATTCCTGAAAAGTAAGTGTGCCTTAATCTGCAAGTATGCTATGCATACCTGCACATTATGACAAGAATACACCAACCATAAAGCAGACTTGGTTATGTTTTAAAGTACAGGAGCCACTGGATCAGCATGTAAGCTAGACTAGTTTGTTTTTAATTCTGACTAAACTTTGTTGTACATCTTTACAAGAAAAGTTATATGAGGAAAAGCACAAAAAAAAGCATTCCCCCCCCCCCCCCCCATTATCAGCACCATCGTGTTAAAATAGCAATGTAAGTTTTAAATTAACCCCTTGCCGTCTCTGTCCTGCAAAACAATGTACCTGTATTTTGTTTCAGGGGACAGCTAAGGGGGGGGCACAAATTGCACGACCGCGCAATGGTCAGTTAAAATAACGCAGTGACGTATCACAAAACTAATAGCCTGGTCATTAACCACTTCAGCGCCAGAAGGTTTTACCCCCTTAATGACAGGCCATTTTTGCGATTCGGCACTGCATTACTTTAACTGGCAATTGTGCAACGCTGTACTTTAGTAATGGCAGCAATCTTTAGCAGGACTGTGGACAGATCGAACCCCTGAAATTTTTGGGGACCAGTGACAATACAGTAATCAGTGCTAAATAATATGCACTGTTACTGTATAAATGACACTGGCAGGGAAGGGGTTAATATTGGGGGGTGATCAAGGCGTTAAATGTAAGCCTAAATGTGCTTGCTAACTGTGGGGGGGCTCTGTGAAAGGCACACAGATCGGTGTTTCAGCTTAGCTGAAACACAATCTCACTGTGCCTGTCTGACAAAGCCGTCTGCTTTGTTTACATAGGCAGGCGGCTCTGTCAATTTCCCCTAAGATCGCGGAAGCCGGCGGCGATTGCGCCTGCTCTTCCCGCGGTCTAGCTTCCGCGGTGTCTAATCGATCCTGCGCTGCATGCGCTGCCAAGACTGCGTGCATATAATCACGTAGATCTACGCAATTATGTGCAGCTGAACCGCCCTACCACAATAAATCTGCATGGGGCGGTTGCCATGTGGGTAATGGGGTAAAACCTTCTGGTCCAGAAGTAGTTCATATTTACTACTGAGCAACAAAGGCAACTAGCATCCCACATACATCTCTCAGCACAGGTTTCCATTAATTTAGAACATGTAATATGGCCTGGTGTAACTAAACCTTTGCACGACTGCATATATAAAACTTTAGAAGAAAAAGACTAATTGTTTACTTCATAATGAAACGTAAAGACATCTCAAATTCTCTGTCACCAATCTAACACAGAAAATAGGTTTGCTGTCTGCTGTAAAATATGGAGGTGGGCACACCTCCATAAAGTGGTGCCATTTAATAAGAGTCAAGATAATTAAACAGAAAGATATGCAGCAGTTGCCCACCACTTTTCAGTTTTTTTTTTTTTTTTTTGAAAACCATTGCAAAGTTTTATCCATACATGTATTTTGACTATAGTGCTAAATATTTTAAAGACAATGAACATCAAGAATTGATAAATGTGGATGTCGTTTGCAATGCAAAACATTGCAAGTAGTCTAAAGTAAAAAAATGTGCACATAAAAACAAAACCGCATATTTTAAAAATGCAATGGAAACAAAGGATCAGTACCATAACGAATACCAATTTTGAGACTATTAGCACGGTAATTTTTATTTAGAGAAACAAACTTAAAAAATCTTACACAAAATTTATAAAGTTGGGTATACACTAGTAGATTTCAGTTTTAAAAACATTCATTTGAATATCTGTTAGTGGGATCAAATTGACTTTTTTCCATCAAAAGCAGTATGAACATTTTTGAACGATTTTCTAACAGTGTATGTGGTGTTTGTTTGGTGAGATGAAGCTGCTGAATGTAATGAGAATTTCTGAATACTGTAGCAATGTTTGTTAGAAAATCTACTAGTATATTCCCTGCTTAAGAGTAAAGTGAAAACTGAAGAACTTATGCCAAAATAAAAGGGGTCTGAATTTAAGCAGTATAAATGTAAATGTCTTCTTGAACATGGGCAGTGTGTAAATAGTGTAACCACATTTAAAAAAACTGGACTGTATAAAGCGCATTTAACCCTAAAAACAAACGTAGTATACTGGAGTTTACTAGTCCTTAGATGTGGCGACTGCATTTGTTTTTTGTTCATGCCTTCTCTTAACCTGATGAACCCTCAAATAAAAAAAAAAAAAATGTGACTCAGGTTGGACTTTGTCATTTTGATTAACTGACGAATTGAGGGGCAGTAGTTTACACACAATAACGATTAAACTATTGGTGCTAGTGCTCTCAATTCAGCTCATAGGAACTGACAGGAACACTGCAATCCAAACAGGATCAACAGTATTTTCTGTACTGGCTGAAACGATCTCAGCTTGAAAAATGAAAACTTGTAGTTATAACATCTAATAATTGATGGGCTGCAATAAAATCATTTGTTTAAAGGCTCTGCTTTAAATGGCATCAAAAGCAACTATTTTGCAAATACTTAAAAGCTGTATTAGTGCCCGTTCACATACGAGCGACGCTACTTCGCACCGCGACCTCGGAGGTTGCGGTGCGAGCAGCGCGCCGCGACCTCGGAGCGGCCGCCACGGACTTCATAACATTGAAGTCTATGGCGGTCGCCTCCTGGTCGCCCCAAAGAAGCTTCGGACCCTCTTTCTAAGTCGGAGCGACTTGTGTCGCTCCTATTAGAACGGGTCCGCAGCTTCCCTATGGGAGGCAACCTGTGAGGCGACCAGGTCGCCTCACAGGTCGCCTCAGTGTGAACCGGGACTTAAACTCTTCACCAAAACATAATATTGCAGCTTATCAATAATTAAGATGTGGTAGCTGCATTCCTTTTTTTTTTAGGCTCTCTCGGTTAGGCCATTCTCCTAGGTGTATTTTTTCCTGGCAGTGGTGTGTTGGCAGAAAAAAAAATTACTTGACGCTTGCAAAAGCATGCAATACCCACGCGTCAAGCGCTTAGGTGTTAATTTTGATGGCCAGAATAATAATTCTGGAGACTGAAATGAACGCTTAAGTGCTAAACATGCCTAGCATTAGCATGCATTTAAAACACGACATTTTCAGACAAAGTGATGTGCTGGCAGTGAGTTTTATCTTTCCGACTCTAAATGCCTATGTGTGCATGGACAGATAGGCTAACTTGCATGGGCATTTAGAGGCAGAAAAGAAATTCCAGGCACCCCTAAGAACGTTAAAAATGTTCAGTGTGCATGAGGTCTAAAACAGTCTGCTGAAAATGGTATAGCGATAGATTTAGCATATCTATGGGGGTCTAACCATACAAAAAGGTTAAGAACTCCTGCCTTAGGAAAAAAAAAAAAAAAACCTCAGCACTGAACTCTGGACTGGCATGAATTTACTCACTGATGAAAACTACAGACGAAGCAATAGCAAAGTTACAAAAGTTTTAAGGGGTGCATAGAAAACCCTTATTGTACCACATAGGAAAAGCACAAACTTTAGATTTCAGATTCAAAAAACGCTTTCCAAAATAGCCTAAAAATGAAACTCCAATGCTTATCAACCAATGCATAACACTGGACCGCAAAATTTTTGCTTCCTGAACACTGGTCTTAAAATTGTTGGCTGATAAAAAAAAAAAAATATCTATAATGTACCAATTTAAAGGAATGTTCTGTTTTTTTTATACAGTATATATTTTTTTTTTTCAAGTGGTTTTAGACTTCTAAAAACGTAAAAATCAAAGGTTATCCTCATAGCACTTCTTGTGAATCTCATCTGATCTTCTTCCACTGCTACCTGCACGAGTCACTTCTGAGAGTTTTGGAGATAATCCCACCACTCCTAGCAAACAGCAGGGGATTGACAGCCTCAGATGTGCAGGTTTCCCAATGATATTATAAAGAGGGGGATGTGTGCTTTCCCCGTAACTAAGGTCTCAGACTTCATTTTGCTCTCTGCAGTATGACCTCAGATTCCCACCTCCTGTCAGCTTAGAAATACCATCTAAACTATTTTGGAAAACTGTGGAGGAAGAGAAGGCTGCAGATAAACTGGCACAGCTTATGTAGGATTTATTGAATCACTGCGTGGGTTTAAGTAAGGGCTTATCGCATAAGATTGCACATTTTACCTGCATTAAATGCTGTGTGTAGCTTATATATGTCCATGAATAGACTCTGGACATACAGCATACCATTTGTGGAACTGGTACAGTTTAGGCATGCCTAGCCTGGATGGATGCTGCCTGGAAATGCTATAAAAGAATCTTGAATACACAAGTGCTACTAATTTTGTGGATAATAATTCCCATATAGTTTGATGTGATTGTTTTAAGATATATTGTCTAGGTACATCCAATTCACATAAGTAAGCTAGATATAGAAAAGCTAGAGGACAATTAGTAACAGCAGAAATTTCTCACCAATATCATACGCAATACAATAATTGTGAAATTATTTGTGCTCAGTTTGAGGAGGTCTTTTAGTCAAATTTTCTACACTGGTGGATGCCAAGTAAGGCTACATGTAAACCATGTGATAATACGTGTTTTCCTGATGTGCATGATGGAATTTCAATATATTTGAAAAGGTAAATTCTGGTAAATCGACCCAAAATGCAGCATGCAGAACTTAACGCATGCAGCGCAATCTACTGTTGTGAAAAGGCGCTATTGAAAACAATACATTTCTCTTATTCATGCATTTCACTGCTTTTGAAAAAGCGTGAAGAAAAAGAGCCTAACTGGAATAATGCACTCATCCATGTACATTAAAGATTTTTATCCGTGGCATTGTAGGTTTACTTTTTTAACAAGAAAATTACTGGTTTATCTTTAAATCATTTTCCAAGTTCAGAACAGAACACAAGCTTGTTCTAGACACTGACATTCAAAAAAAAAAATAATAAAATAAAAATGTAGTTAAAACGCAGCAGATAAAATAAGTTCTTGTAATAACATTTTTTATCAAGTTTAGACACCAAATTCCTACCTTTAAAACTGCTTTATTTCACAGTAAAACAAGATTTTCCTTTATTGTGATTTAACTGCACATTTTACAGCACTGTTACAAATCGATTAAATCACAATAATATTTAACATTCACAATGAGGCATGGTGAATTTTACTACTGAGCAAAACACAATGTAGTTACATAACAAAAAGTTCTACAAATGCTACAAGTGACAAAACAATGTTTCAAATTAAAAATGAATAAAAAATAAAGGCATTCCACTGGAATTTATACTAAATGTATTCTGAGAAGAAATGGTGCACTAATAACGGTGGCGCTTGTTAGATCCATCAAAGTTTCCCCCTTGGCTTCCTCTACCATAGCCACCAGGTCCACCACCAACTGCATTTACACCACCCATTGCTGGCTGAGCAGCTTCAGTCCCTGCTCTGTTAACCATGGGAGATCCCATCTGTGATGGAGATGGCTGGGAGAATCTATCATTGCGCTATAAACACATTGGTTCAACACGCAGTCCCGCAAGATTATTTTTGGTCAATATAAAATCGGAAACATTCATAAAAGTGCGTAGTGACGTTCAGTAGACAGTCCGGTAGAGTCGTACATAAAAGGAAGAAAGGAGCAGTTAAATTAGTAACTGTATTGTGATCAAAAATAAAAACACAATAAAATAGGGACTTACGTGCTACAATTTTAACAAATAAAAAAAAAAAAAAATACTTGATTTCAAGTGCACTGATTTTGCAAATCTGAAAACAACTGGTTTTACAGTTTAATGTTCTAAGAAATTCCTATTGCTATCCGCAGCACTACTATAATTATTCAAATGGATTCTCACCATTTGTCTTACCAGTTGTTCCAACTACACAAATAAAATAAAGCAGTTAATGAACAAAGCATTTAAAAATTAGATGGGCATGATATGATGGCAAGCTAACAAAAAAATAGCCATCTGGCATGCCACGTATGCATATAAAAAATGTTGATATTTTCTTTTTTCCTCTATTTTTACCTTAACAGTATTAACTTCTCATACACACACACACACACATGTGTTTGAAACTACAGCAATAATGCACACATTTTTTTAAAATTCTCTTGTAAAGCATAGGTTCAATTTTAAGTTAAGACAGATCAGCTGCTAGTCAAAAAAATATATACTACTGAAAACTGGGTAAACATCCAGAAACCAATTTTTTGCTTTTACAGACTTATGTTTAAAAATTAAAATGAAAAACCACCAAGTTTTTCTTAAAAAAAAAAAAAAAAAAAAAAATCTTAAAGTGATTATAAAAGTTAAAATGAACATAGCCTTATATTTAAAATTATAGATCGATTTCAAATGCCACTAAATGCACAGTTACCAGAAATGTTTACAAGTTTAAAAATAATAAAAAAAAAAAAGTTTATACAGTATTTAACTGCAACCAAAAAGTTATCTATACAAGGTGCTAGATTAATTTAAGAGGCAATACAAAAGAAGCCAACACAACTGCTGTCAATGAAGCATTGTAAAAAAGCAGGGAAAAAAAAAAAAAAATATATATATATATATATATATATATATATATATATATATATATATATATATATATATATATATATATATATATATATATATATATATATATGGCGTCCATACAAATACTGATCAGCATGTTTACAATGGCCTTAGCACTTAACACTAAAGTGTATATAAAGGTTTTAGGTAGTGAGAAATTAGTGCAAAACTGGCAACATTGTAATGATTATTACATGCCAAGACTGCAATTTCACCAATCTAGAAAATAACAAATTCAACAGTATACAGACATTACATGTGTATGGCCGATGTGGGGGGGAAAAAAAAAAAAAAAAACAATACTTATGGATATTATTGTAGAAACAAAAAACAGCTTACTGATTATTCCAAATTATTCTTCTTATCATTTTACATAGCTTTTGTGCATGCATACTTCTTGTGAGTACTTTCTACATCAGCTAGAGCACAAATGTAAACAAAATGTAGAGAAAAAACTATAGATACATTACCACTGCTCCATTATCTGGTATCATTGCAGCTCCCAGGCTTGCAGTTCCTTCAGAGCCCATTGAAGCACCCGGACCCATTGAAGGGCTCGAAACAGTTGCTCGGTTGTTCATGCTCATGCCCATCATGGGAGGTGGACCTTGGGTACCAGCAGGTGCTGGATTATATGCATCTATGTGAAACAATCTATACTTAGAAATGTCCTATGTCTATTGTAAATAATTACACAATGAAGTAATCCTTGAGCAAAAAAAAAAAAAAACACACCACAAAACAGCTGTTCTGGTATTCACAGGCAACGTATTAAGCAGTTATCAGTAGTCAACTCATAACTCATAGCACAAAGTTTTATACTAACAGAATTTGTATATTCAGGAAAAAAAACTGCAAAATGTATAAACTTATAATTGGAATGTTTCAAAAGCAGTAATAAAAACTACCATAGTATCCTTCAGGACTTTTACCAAGTGGTTAATTTTAATGACGGGATTCATCGTGCAGTGTTGTGTTTTGGTAAATATTTTTGCACATTAAAGAGCATTATCGGTAAATAACTTATTTTAGAGCCAAGACAAAAATAAAATAAATTCACAAACATTTAGAACAATTTTAACATCTTATGGTGGGAGAAACTTTTGGAATGCTTTGTGAAATTTTGTTGCATACAAAATACTGCTAAGGGCTCTTTCACACGGTCCACCTCCGTAGGCGGATCCGTGCTGCTCAGCGGGGATCGATCCGCCGATCCCCACTGAGCCGGCGGATGACAGCTCTGTCTCCACTTGCAGTGCGGAGAGGGAGGTGTCACAGCTCCCGCTGCTCTCTATGGGGGATCAGATGAGAGTGGACCGCCTGTCCGCTCTCATCCGATCCGATCCCTGAACGGATGGAAAAATAGGGTTTCCATCCGTCCGGATTTCACGGACAGGATCGGATACGGATGGCAGCGGAGGTGTCTCCGCTGACATTCGCTGCCCCATAGAGCTGCATGGAGGATCCGATCAGACCTGCCTAAAAAACTGACAGGCGGATTTGATCGGATCAGATCGGAAAGGGAACAAAAAAAACAAACAAACACAGTATAGATGTACACGTTGAAAGTTCAATTGAACTGTGCA
Source organism: Pelophylax lessonae (assembly GCF_965119305.1). Taxonomy (NCBI): domain Eukaryota; kingdom Metazoa; phylum Chordata; class Amphibia; order Anura; family Ranidae; genus Pelophylax; species Pelophylax lessonae. Next base: position 618,676,901 of record NC_138769.1, read on the forward strand.
GAACTGAAAAGGTTTTTTCTTTTTTTTTTTTTAATTTAAAAAAGTAGCAGACCGCTTGCTAATTAAAATTCCACCTCCAATATGCCTTTGTGAATTGAATAAAATTAGATAGAAGTGCTAAACAATGACCCATCGTGTCAATTGTTGCTTTTCCCGTTATGATCCTCACTGCATACATTTTCCAATACATCGCTTTCCTAATCTTTTCTTAAAGCCGACGCCTAGGTATATCTTTTTATTGCATAGTAGGCTTGGATCAAAGTATGCATGTAGCATACCTGGCCAATCCCTGTGACAGCTGGAATTCACTGTAGTAGGCACTGCTAGCTTCCAGGTTCCATGACAAGTGGCTGCCCTGCTACATAGTGACCACGGGGTTGCTTGTTTGGCAAAAGCACCATTTAGAGAGAAATAAAAAACAATTGCACAACAACCCCTATGTATTCGCTTTAGCTGCAGGCACTCCTAAACCACCTAAAGGTGTAAGAATGGGTACAAATATGCAGCGCTGAAAAAGACAAAAATCTAGACAATGTCAATTAAAGCACTGCAACAAATATCTCCATCACAAATTTGTAAGTGTGTATAAAAGGGGCAATGATGTATTCAAAATAAACTCCTAAACTACACAGAACTGCTCATATGTTGCAGACAAATTGTTAAAAAAAATAGTCAAATAAAAGTCCAAAAGAATAAAATAGTCCCAAGAAAAATATAAAATCTCCGTAGTGCAAAAATTATGCTTCTTCAAATGAAAGTGTGCTCCAAGTGAAATGTATATTTTGCCGCTTATCATTCTTAAAATGTGGTGGCTGCAGTAGTTTTCCTAATGCTGGCCATACACTTATAGATTTTAGTTCGAAAATTTTTGTTTTAAGAAAAGTCATTTGATTTTCTAATCATTAGTGGAGTCAAATCGATGTCAGTTTTCAACTGCAGTGACGGGAAAATTTGAAGGGGCAGAAAGCAAAACTTTTCTCCATCAACTAATTTTCGGGCAGTGTATGTGGTTTATTGCTCAGAAATTCCATTAATTTTAAAATTGAATGTTAAAAGCAAAAAGACAAATTTTCTAACAACATTTGTCCATTCATTGAATGTTCAAAGAACTTTCATACCAATATTCGCGTCCAAAAATCTATACATGTATGGCCACCATTAAACTTTTTTTTCTTACTTTACACCTGGTGATCCAGCCACTAACACAACACTGTCTTTTAGGCATCACCATTGCACTTGGAGGAGCAATACAGAAACCTTTGGGCAGCAGCATTATAAATCTGAGAATTAGGTAGTGTTAGATGCACTAGCAGATGTACACAGACTTGATTCACAAATTAAAGCCATACTAAAACTAATTCTTTAAGCATACAGCAAGTTCTTTTGTTTCTGGGGCAATTGTTTTACGTAGATGAATAAAATATGACCCTCTTTCGGTAGGCACCCCTTGTTAACGTTAAATGGTTTGTCTCAAATTTAATTCAACCATGTCTCAATAACCGCTAGATTTGATGAGCAACTTGATCACTGGCCAGAACAGGCTTACTGTCCAGATTAACAGCTGAAAATACATGGGGAAAAAAAGTCTAACAATTATGCAGACACCACATATTAGAAATGGTAAGCAGTAATGTCTTGATTTTTTCCCTAGGTGCAAAGCTGCTTTAATCTACAAATCAAACCTTGACCATGGTATAAAAAAGGTAAATATGCCAATAATGTACACTTAGGGGTCTATTTATTAATTGCACAAAGGTCAGAAGGATCGACATGTCACTATATTTTACATTGTAATTCCTGTATTAACTCCATTTGGTGGTCAAAATGCAATATAGAAACTATACCACAATTTAACCACTAGATGGAACTGATGATACAGACATTAAAAAAGGAGAAGTATAGACAAAGCTCTTTTGGCCATACTTCTCCTGTGGTACACAGGAGTGCACTTAGTTCTGCACTCCTATGACCCAGATTTAGCCAACTGCTGGCTGACATCACAGAGCCTATCTAGGCTCTGCAGGGATCCCAGCATTCTTGCGTTCAGTTTAGATGCCTGACCAGCAGCTGGCGCAGCTTTTCAGCACGCCACCAAGAGCCTGATCCAGCCGCTCCTGTCCCCTCCACAGACTGACAATCCAGTGAGAACTGTAGGGACAGAGTGGTGGCTGACAGAGCAGACCCAAGAACTGAGGGATCTGCAGTCTTTAATCACTCAGTTCTTGGTGTAAAGCCAGTGGGGGACAGATGCAGCATAACCAACTAGGTGATCTTTTTAGCAAGCATAAATGCATCTGACGCTCACGCAATGAATGTTTTATAAAAGAGACCTCTTAATGGTAGTAAATACACTGTGGTAAATGTGACTGGACTGAATTTTAAAAATAAAACCCCTCAGTTTCCTATTAACAATATGTATTGGAAGCACAGACAGCGATAGGCACATGATAAACCATTTGCAATAAGAATGGCAGTAAACATTGCACAATAAAATAGATTGAACTGTTTGGACATTTACATATCGAAATATTGAAAGTGTAACCAAAATTTGTAATCTAGTACAAACCACCCTTAACATTTTCATATTAATACAGTATTACAACGCCCATATCCACAAGGAACTTGTTTTTCCAGGAAAAAAAAAAAAAGATGACTGAAAAGTATTCAAGAGCTTTAACCTATACTCAATAGTCACTTAATCTTCAGTACATAAATTAATATAATCCACACTCATTAGGTCTTAAGTACACATTATACAGCTACAAAACTTTGAGCAAGTATCAGAAATAAAAGGATATGGTAAAATATTCTGGGAATTAAAAATATATAACTTTCATTGTTTATTTTCAATAGACTGAACCTCTCAGTTTTTTACTGCTCTGTAGTCCTGATGGGGAGATTTTACCTCCATTCCTGTCAAGGTGATGCATCACTTGAAAAGAAAATGAGGCAAAGGCTCCAAAAGAAAAAAAAACACACCACTTTAGTAGAACAAGTGCTAGAACCCCATTTGTTTTAACACTAAGCCACCAAAAGGAGATTTTCATGTAAGCGTGATGATGTAAGAGCAGAACTCCAGGCAAACTGCTAAAATGGTTGCACTACATATTGTATATAGTATGTGAATTTTTTTTAATTGTTTTGTAACACTGTTCAGCCTGTTTAATCACACCTCTCATCTACTACATATAGGCTTGTGACGGTATCAGATTTTCATGCTGCGATTAATTGATTAAGGTTTTGCCACGGTATACGGTATTATCACAGTATTCAATTATTAAATTTAAATTATTAAATTTCTACCTCACTTCAGTTTCATTGCTGAATTTAGGGACTTTGGTTCACTTATGCACATTATTATATAGTCAGTCAGTACAGACTCTATGAACCAGGCCTAAAATAAGCCATCAAGCAGTGTCTGGCATACCTGCTGATGACTGGTCCTGGCGCTCGGCTCCAATCTGATGGCCTGGTCATTAACCACCTCCCACCCGGGCCATTGTAAATATACGGCCGGGTGGGAGTCTCGTCCTTCTGAATGGACGTTCCGGAACGTCCTTCAGAAGGAGCGGGCACGCGCAGCGGCGCAATCTCGATGTGCCTGTGTCCCTCGGACACAGAGCAACATCATTCGGCAGGAGGGCCCTGTGATTGGCCCTCCTGATCACATGACGGCTGTGTCCAATCACAGCCGTCATGTAATGTAAATAGAGCCGTTGTAACGGCTTCGATCTCTTCTCCTCCTGACAGATCCTGTCAGTGAGGAGAAGAGAAGAGGATCGGTGCTACTGCTGGGGTGATCAGTGAGTATTTCTTATTACTCACTGATCACAGGGGGGGTCTGTGCTGGTAATCAGATGATTGATTACCAGTGCAGCCTTGGGGGGGGGGGGGGGTGCCACTAAGCCACCAGGGATGCCCACCCATGACCACCAGGGATGCCCACCATGGCCACCAGGGATGGCAAGCAGGGCTCAGAGAGCCCCCCAGTGCCCTCCCTATCAGTGTTGCCCACCAATGCCATCTATCAGTGCTGCCCACCAGTGCCCATTACTGCCATCTATCAGTGCCGCCCACCAGTGCCCATTACTGCCCACCAGTGCCGCCTATCAGTGCCCCCCATCAGTGCCCCCCATCAGTGCCGATCATTGCCGCCCAACAGTGCCACCTATCAGTGCCGCCAATCAGTGCCGCCAATCAGTGCCCACCAATGCTGCATATCAGTGCTATCTATCAGTGCCACATATCAGTGCCCATCAGTGCTGCATATCAGTGCCCATCAGTGCTGCATATCAGTGCCACCCCATCAGTGCCACCCCATCAGTGTCTCCTCATCAGTGCCTGTCAGTGCGGCATCATCAGTGCTCATCAGTGCAGGAAAAAACATATCTATTTACAAAATTTTATAACCTTAACAAAAAAACTTTTTTTTTTTTTCAAACTTTTCAGTCTTTTTTTATTTGTGCACCAAAAAAGAAAAAACCCGACGGTGATCAAATACCACCAAAAGAAAGCTCTATTTGTGGGGAAAAAATGACACAAATTTGGTTTAGGTACAGTGTTGCATGACCGCGCAATTGTCATTCAAATTGCAACAGCGCTAAAAGCTGAAAATTGGTCTGGGAAGGAAGGGGGTTTAAGTGCCCAGTATTGTGGTAGTTAAGAAGGCAAATCCTTGTGGTCAACAAGTGGTTAAGCCCCCGTTCACATAGGGGCGATCCCACTTCGGGTGGCGACCTCCGAGATCGCGGTGCGAGCAGCGCGCCGCGACCTCGGAGCGGCCGCCACGGACTTCATAACATTGAAGTCTATGGCGGTCGCCTCCTGGTCGCCCCAAAGAAGCTCCGGACCCTTTTTCTAGGTCGGAGCGACTTGTGTCGCTCCTATTAGAACGGGTCTGCAGCTTCCCTATGGAAGGCGACCTGCAGCAACCTGTGAGGCGACCAGGTCGCCTCACAGGTCGCCTCTATGTGAACGGGGGCTAAACCTGAAGGAGGACCGGTGTTATTTATAAATTACTTTACTATTGCTTTAGGCCTGGTTCACATGTATGCGGGTTGGCGGTTCACTTTTGCACAAGCATAGCAGCCCATTGATTTGAACGGGCTGCTATGCCCTAATTTTCCGCACAAAAAAGGTGCATGCAGCATTTTTCTAAAATGCAGTGGCCTTGAAATCCATCCTGTTTTTGCACCATGCGACTTATCTGCAGTTCCTGCTCTGGCAAGCTTTCTGCGTTTTTTATATACGTGGGCCTAGCATTTAAAAACACAGTTTGCATGTGCAGCAACTGCAGGTAAGTCGCATGGTGCAAAAGAAGGATGGATTTCATGGCCACTGCATTTTTTTTAAATTCTGCATGCACCTTTTTTCAGCCAAAAACGCAGGCATAGCAGCCCATTGATTAGAAGGGGCTTAAACTGCTATGCCTGCGTTTTTGGCTGAAAAAAGGTGCATGCAGAATTTAAAAAAAATGCAGTGGCCATGAAATCCATCCTTCTTTTGCACCATGCGACTTACCTGCAGTTGCTGCACATGCAAACTGTGTTTTTAAATGCTAGGCCCACGTATATAAAAAACGCAGAAAGCTTGTGCAAATGTGGGCCCCCAACCCGCATACATGTGAACCAGGTTTAAAGCAATAGTAAAGTCATTTATAGATAAAAACACCGGTCCTCCTGCAGGTTTAACCACTTCTGGACCGCAAGGATTTGCCTCCTTAATGAGGTCATCGGCCATCGGATCTGAGTCGAGCGCCAGGACCAGTCATCACCAGGTAGGCCAGACACGGCTTGATGGCTATATAACAATGTAATGTGGGCTGCTATGCCTGTGTGTGTATGTAATTATATTATATATATATATAAATATAAAATATGCTGCTATGCCCATGTATGTATGTCTATATCTATCTATCTATCTATCTATCTATCTATCTAGATCTCTAGATCTATCTATCTTTATCCAATTCTATCTATCTATCTAGATCTCTAGATCTATCTATCTTTATCCAATTCTATCTATCTATCTTATTCTATCTGCAGAGACTTGCTTGTATTAGGCAGTTTCTATTTGTGCCTGAGCCCTGGAAGAAGCATGTGGGTGGGTGCTGGGAGCTGTCTGATTGGTTACAGGAGGAGCTAAGCTCTCTCACTCTAGGATCATATTACCAGAGCTGTCTCTATTGAGTGAGTGAATGAGTCATCCAACTCACTGAAATGTATCAATTCACAATTCAGACTTGAGGAGCAGATAAACATGGTATTTTAAAAATGCCACAATAACAATACCGTGGGTATGCAATACCGCGATATATCGAATTACCAAAAACTGGCACATCGCTAACTACATAGTCAGAAAGATAATTCAATCATTTCATTATTCAGCACCATCGTATGTTGAGCATCCTATTTAGTTTACAGACAATGAACCATTAGTGTTAAGTCAACATCTATTGACAACAGACTGAAGGTAAGGAATGATAAAATCCATCTGAAAAAAAGTGTATACTCCAACTAAGATTTTAGTTGACTGCCTGGAGTTACTCTTAAGTGTACGTTATGAAAGCATTTCATAATGCGGACATGTGGCTGTTGTAGCATGTACTTGTGTTAAAAAGTATCCTATTCTCTTTGCATTTCTTCCTTTGTGAGAAGTACCTCGTGATCCCGCTAGTTCCCCTGCATCCCCATTTCAAACTAGAAGCTTATCCATCCCAGCGTGGTCAGTTTTCTGGCTGGGAACACAGCCTGCATGTCCTCCGGTGGTCAGACTTGTGCTGACACCCCCACCCTCCTCCCTGCACAGCCAGCTAATCACAGAGGATCAGTACATTCCTTTTGCCGATACGCTTGCCCGACCCCCCCCCCCCCCCCAACCACAGTCTTCACCCCCACTTCTCCAAACACCTAACGCAGCTGAGAACAGAGGTTATGGGATTGATAAATGTTTTGCCTTTCATTTTGATTTTTAACTAAATGGGTTGTTTTACAAAATGAGGGCTCACATATCCTTTAAATCATGGGTGCTCAACCTGTGGCTCTCCAGCTGTTGCACAACTACCAAGTCCCATAATGTGTCTGTCTTTGGGATTCATGTTTGTAATGGGCCATACACACTATACGATTTTCTGAAGACTTTTTCCTTTAGACTTATCAAAACCATATAATATGAGGTCAAACCTAAACACTTTCAATTTGTATGCAATCTGGCAGGCCCTTGCACTACATAGAAAATGTAAATCTGAAGGAAATCTAACCACAAAAGTTGGATAGTGTGTATCCAGCCTAACTGTCTGCCTTGCAACGCCTCATGGAACTTGTAGTTTCGCAACAGCTGGAGGGCCACAGGTTGAGCACCCATGATTAAATCAAAAGGCATTTCAAATATACATTTATAAAAAAGATATAAAGTGGAAAGCTAGCGATTACAATATGGAAAAAACTTTGCAAGATCTTTTCTTATATTTAAAAAAAAATAATGCAAGGTCAACTGTCATTAGGTGTCTTTTCCAAGAAATACCCAACATGCCTAAAGAAACTATTAGTCTTAATTTGTTACCAATTATTATATGAGAAAATTTGGCCAATTAAAGCAACCCTTTCAGCTTACTGACTGGAGCACAATAAAAGCTCTGCTCCAGTCTGTCCTGAGAACTATTTTTCTGCTGGATGCCTCATATTGTCTCCCACACAGCAAGACAAGGTGAAGCAGCATTCCAGTCACAGTCCGCAATGCGGACTCCACATGTTACAGGCACCTCTTCCCTTCCTGTGATATTCATGTTCGATTGCTCTCAGCAGAGAAACAGGCATACAACATCAACAAGGACCGTTATTAGAACTGTAGATGAGGGCTTAGATGTTAAAAAATTCCAGGTATGGAAGGAACTCTGCTATGCCATACCTGTCAGATCCCTCTAGAAGCTGGAAATCACTGTAGTAGACAGCTACTACAGTGATCTCCACTAGTTTCTGGTTCCTGGGTATAGTTACACCCTTTCTCTGCCACTGACATAAGTCTTATGTCAGCAGCAGCAAGGCTATTTACCATACACTCCTGACCACTACAGCAGCTGGGAATGTGTGTGTACTTCTTAGGGAAGTGATCACTTACACTAAGCAAAATATACTGCCACTTCGATCTGTGCTTTTTCAGCTTCAGAGGGGTCCCATAGAGCAGTGGTCCTCAACCCCGGTCCTCGGGGCCCACTAACAGGCCAGGTTTGCAAGATAACTAAATTACATCACAGGTGATCTCATTTGCTGCTCAGTGATTGCCGTCTTCTAGTCTGCATCTCCCCAAGGTAATACTTAAAATCTAGCCTGTTAGTGGGCCCCGAGATCCGGAGTTGATGACCACTGCCATAGAGGACATTAGGGCTCTAATATTCCCTGATGCCTCCTTAACCAGTTAAGCTCAAAGATTTTATCCCCTTCATGACCAGGCCATTTTGTGCTATTTAGCACTAAGCTACTTAAATGGTAATTACGCAATCAAGTAACGCTATACCCAAATGAACATTTTTTTCACCCAAATAGGGCTTTCTTTTGGTGGTATTTGATTCCTACTGGGGATTTTATTTTCTATATATGAAAAGAAGTAGACTGAACATTTGAGAAAAAAATAAAAAAATCATAAAAATCTAACTCTCCTCAAAATGTAGGCCAAAATGTATTCTGCTACATGTCTTGGTATAAAAAAAAAAAAAAAAAAAAAAAAAAAAAAAAAAAAAAACACAATCCCAATAAAAGTGTATATTAATTGGCATGCGTAAAACTTCTAGCATCTACAAACAATGGTGTATTTATACCAAATTGTTTTTGATTATACTAATAGCGGTGATCAGCGGCTTATAGTGGGACTAAGAATAACTGGATTTGTGATGTACCATAAAATCCTTTTTTAAGTTCATTGACGGAAGCAGTTCCTGATGCATATCAGTAGGGTTATACTGCCCTCTACAGGAGTAGGTCACTAGACAGAAAAGATCTGGCTACGCCTATGGGCAGTCCTAGAGGGTACACCCTGCATAGGATGGTTTTTTTATCAAAGCAGTGTCAGAGAAGTAAAACCAATCCAACTCAAAATAGAGGGGCGGGTACTGCGTCCGTCAATGAACTAGAGAAAAGGATTTTACGGCAAGTCAAAAATCCTGTTTTCTCTATCGTTCATTGATGGACGCAGTTCCTGATGCATATCAGTAGGGACGCCCCAAAGCAGTGCCATAAAATGAGGGGTGGGAACCACAGAAAACAACAAGTCCCTAAGGCTAAACACAGCCAACCAGGCAACATAGGACTCATCAGAACAACAAGAGGTGATCCACCTGAAACAAAAACAGTAAACACCTTCAAGGAAGGCCAAAAAGCCCCCTAAACAGCAGCCTGCAAAATTTTGCAGCCAAAAGAGGCATCCACAGATGCCAGCACACCCACCTTATAAACTTTGGTAAAAAGGTGTGAACAGACGACCAGGCAGACGCCTTGCAATCCTGAAGCACAGATGCCCGATTGCAAAAAGCCCAGGAAACACTAAGCGCCCGAGTAGAATGCGCCTTAACAGGGAAAGGTGGAACTTGACCCTTAATTGAATAAGCCTGCCCAACTGTCTGATCCATCTGGAAATAGTCGAAGCAGACGCAGGCAGCCCTTTAGACCATCCGTGAGAACAAAGAGCGAATCTGACTTTCGAAAAGACTCAGTAGTCGCCAAGTACACCCAGATTGTCCGAACCACATCCAGAGTATGCAGTGCAAACTCCTGAGAATGTTTTTTGGCTTAGGACACAGAGGGTAACACGATGTCCTCATTTAAGTTAAAACTGGAAACTACCTTCGGAAGGAAGGACGGATCCGGATGAAGTACCATTATCCCTGTGAACCACCAGGTAGGAAGAACGACAGGACAACACCGCCAGTTCTGAAACCTTGCGTACAAAGGTGATAGACACAAAAAAGGCCACCTTCTGGGATAAGGTAAGCCGGGGAATCTCCCGAATACTTTCGAAGGGAGGTTTCTGGAGAACCGATAACACCAAATTAAGATCCCAATGTGACATCAGAAGTCGCACCGGAGGTACCAAGTGCCGCACCCCCTAGACAAAGTTAAGCCCCAAGAGACTAACACCACGCAATATACGACTTCTAGGAAGATTTATTATCGGACGCGGAATGGAAGATTGGAAGGATGGAAGATTGGCCCTTGAGACAGTAGATCCTCCCTGAGAGGAAGTAGGAGCGTCTGCGACTAGTCTGACTAGGTCGACGTACCAAGCTCTGCGAGCCCAGTCCAGAGCCACAAGGATGACCGAGATCCCTTCCGCCTTGATCCTGCGAAGCAGTCTAGGCAGCAACTTGAGAGGAGGAAAGGAATACATCAGCTGATACTGACCCCACAGGCCACCAGCACGTCTGCGGTGTCAGCCAGAGGGTGCGGGCCACAAACCTTAAAAAAAAAAAAAAACAACTTTTCTGTTGACCAGAGACCCCAACAGATCTACATCTGGAGTGCCCCAATGACGGCACAACTGCTGGAACACCTCCGGATGGAGGGACCATTTCCCCGCATCCAAGGCTTGTCGACTGAGGTAATTCGCCTGCCAATTTTCCACTCCTGAAATGTGAACAGTGGAGGGAGCTGGAACAAAGAGTTCCACCCAATGAACGATGCCTGCAAGGACACTTTTGGTGCCCCCTTGGTGATTGACATGAATGAGCACTGGACAACCCTGCAGGTACTTAGTCCAGTGGACTAGGCAAGGCCGGGTGTCTCTGAGCTCCAGAACATTGATCGGTAACCTGGATTTTAACAGGGACCCGACTCCTTAGACAACCTGCCGAGAACTCCCCCACCCCCCCCCCACCCCCCAATTCGGACAGACTTGCATCCGTGGTGACAATTGTCCAATCTATAGGAAGAAAGGATTTCTCTTGTTTGAGCATCAGGGACTGAAGCCACCAGATCAGGGACTCCTTGGCCACCTGGCTCAGCTGAATCATCTGAATGTCCAGGGAATTTGGATTCTTGTTCCAATTGAGAAGAATTTCCTTCTGGAGGATCCTTGTGTGAAATTGAGCGAAGGGGACCACCTGGAAGGACGACAGAACTCTCATGCAGGTCCGAAGGGACGACCATTTGCTGGTCAGCAACAGCTGAAACACAGTCTGGAGTTCTTAAAGAAGCACCCTGACTGAGGATGAGTCCAAAGTAATCCAGTCTCATGGAAGGGACAAAAGACAACTTCTGAAGGTTCAGATTCCACCTGAACTACTCCAGAGTTCTGGTGATTGACAAATTTGTTTCCAGCACTGTAGGAGACTCCGCGTAGGGAAGAAGATAGTCCAGGTAACCCAGGACCGATATCCCCAGCTTCCGCAACAGCGCCAGGATCGGGGCCAATACCTTGTGAAGACCCGAGGAGCAGAGGTGAGAACAAAGGGCAATGCCACAAACTGATAGTGATCAACACAGATTAGGATGTTAGTAGGCATCTTTGATGTCTATGGAGGCCAGGAAATATCCCTGATGTAGGGAGGCCATCACTGTGCGAATCGATTCCATCTTGAACTTTTGAACTCGCACAAAGCAATTTAGTGCTTTCAGGTCCAGAATTGGACACAACTTGTCTTCCTTCCTGGAAACCGTATACAGGTTTGAATAAAAGCCCTGAAAACGTTCCACACACACAGAACCGTAACTATTACCCCGTTGCCAAGGTTCTGAACTGCCCCAGAGAGCGCCAGCAAGCGATCCGGGGACAGTCGCACATTGGAAGGGAAAAACCTCACCAGAGGGACTGACAAACTCGATCTTGCAACTGGACCATATGACCTCTTGAACCCATGTGTCTGGTATCCCGGATAGCCACAGGGCCAGGTATGAGTGAGGGTGCAACATCAGGCCGAGCAGGTCTAATCCGCAGGTCTGGAGAAACCGGATTTTTGTTTGCCAGACTAGGGTTGTTTGGACCTGCCCGAGGGAGTGTTGAAACTTCGCCTTATCGACTGACCCTGAGGAACGAAAAAAAACTTGTGTGCGAAGGAGGGGGGACCCCGTCTGCGACGAGGGTCCTTACCCCCTTGTTAGCCTGTGGAAGAAAGTTACTCTTCCCCCCTGTGAGACCCTTAATGACGTCATCCAGTGTAGCTCCAAACAGGCGATCTCCTTGAAAAGGTAGATCAGTCCAGGCCTTCTTTGAAGTCTGATCTGCAGACCAGCACTTCAGCCAAAGTATACGCTGAAGGACCACTGCCGAAACCGACAGGCGGCCCAATATGGGAGCAGTGTTCAGGGTCTCATGCACAAACAACTAGTGCGTCCACTAGCGCCTTATCTTGCACGGCAGCGGAGGTAGAAATGGCAACCTCACTGTTAGAGGAGACAGAGCGCGTGGTAGCTGACCCAACAGGGAGACTCCGGTCTGCAGTGGCTGAGTCAGACTCAGAACATAATACATCAGATGAGGCAGGGGTAGGCAGAGGGCATTTCTTAGCACCTCGCCCTTTAAAGACAACCTCCACCCGCGACACAAACGCTTCCAGGACCGCCAAAATTGCATCGGTAGACAGCTGGCATCCGGGAGGGCCCTGCGGCCTTCCCCCAGGGGCTCGGGTAGGGACACAATCTGTAGGGTCCATGTTATACCAGGGGAACCCGTCAGCAAAAAGCTGAATAGTGACCAAATTCCCCCCCCCCCCCCCCGAAGGTCAGGCAATCGCGGCGGAGACCCCAAGCAGATAGAGACCCCCAGAACCACTGTACCAAGATGCAGCAGAAGGCCCCAGAACGTCTGCACGTGTCCGTAGCGAGCTCGATCCAAAAGGAAATGAGCTGAGACACTGCCCAGGGTATAGGGAGGGGCTCCACCCACAGGACACCTCCCAGGGGGATCGATCAGCAGTTAGGCCCTGGAGGAACAGATCGACATCCCCCCCCCCAAACGTTCCTCCGTCGCATTGCCCGACTCCCCATTCGGCCTGGAAACGTGGTCTCAGCCCCAGGGAGTAAACCCACAGTCCCCAGCGTATGGGGGGAGGGGGGTCAGGCAGGTAACAGAGGGGATGCGTGACAGGACAGAGGGGAACCCAGGATTGTGAGAGTCCAACAGTCCCAGGGAGGGGCCCGCGTGGCCAGATGGGGTGACCACTGGATCTATACATCCAGCTCATCACCCAGATCAGGCATAGTTGCTTGTAGATCTCACCAGAGCAAACAAAAAAAAATTAACTAGAAAGAAGAAAAAAAAAAAAAAAACAACTTTGCCAGGACCAGAGGTCCCAGCAGGGAACTAGGTCCTTACTCCTGACTAGACAGATTAAAACTGACATCCTATGCAGGGCGTACCCTCTGGAAATGCCCATAGGCAGAACTTTTCTTCTGTCTAGTGTCCTACTCCTGTAGGGGGCAGTATAACCCTACTGATATGCATCAGGAACTGTGTCCGTCAATGAACGATAGAGAAATGCACTTTCACTATACTGACACTGTCTGGGAAGGGGCAACGGGTTCACTGTGTGTCTAATAATTTTTACTGTTGCAGCATCTGCTGCTTTTACTGAGAGATGTGCCTTTTTTTACTCCATGCCTTGCAGGGAGAAAAACAATGATACATCACTGCCGTCTGTAGAGAGCCATGTGCTGTCAAACAGCACAGATGTGCTCTGTCACACGCTTAGATTAGCATGTGCAGTGGTGAGAGGCAATCCAGCCAGGGCCACGGGCGCAACACCCTGTACCTGGAAATGCCAGATCACATACATGTATAGCTGCAGTATAGGTGCGGTGGGCAACCTTGAAGCAGTTACTAGGACTTAATGCCAGTAACATAGGGGGCTATTTGCCTCCTATATTTAGGCAATATTTAAAAAAAAATATGTTTCAAAGCCCCCGATCCCCACGTACATAAGTTTTAAAGCCCCTCCATTGGGCGCAGCAACATGTGAAACCCACAATTGTGCTACATATTGCCCCTTTTAAGGTAAGTTTTTAAGTTGAGTTGAGTAAATTCTAGGGCAATCATTAACAGCCAGCTCTAAAAACTGACCACCTGTAAAAGCTTTAAAAAGTATTGGCTTTGGAAAATTTGGGGTAATGAAACTTCAGTTTGTCATGAGCACACTTGAAGACATGGTGTGACATGATGGGTATCTAATTGCTGCAACTTTATCTTTTATATTTCACTAAAATTGGATGGTATGTAATCTTCGTGCACCCTAAAATTAACTATAATATTTTTACTGAAAATATATTTGACAGACAGTTTTGCTAAGAACTACTCCCATTTTATTCTCAAGAATCCCTGCTTTCAGAAAATATAGGTTTAGAGGTTTTATCTAATCTTTTGGCCTAAACCACACATTTTAAACACCTATGCAAAAAATTCAAACAGGTATGACAGAAAAAGGGATAACCGCCAAGTGCATTTTTGGCAGATCAAAAATTATCTATACTTGTCGGGTCTTTAAAAAGGATAAAACACAGTAAAATACATGTATTGCAGGTATGTACCACATATGCTTTTTTAATTTTTACCTCGTCACACAAAAAAAAATAAAAAATAAAAAAAAAATAGCTGGATTTCATTTTAAACCCGGCTTGCTAGCACCACCATTTTTCTGACAATTAACAGAACTAAAATTCCAGTTGTAATTCCCAGAATACAGGATAGGTTGCACACTTTAGTTCAGATCTCCTTTTTGCATTTTGAGAACATTATACTTGGGTACAGTTTTCCAATTACGGTGTTTAATGAAAAGAATAAAAAGCACTTGTTTTCAGTAAATATCCCTACCTCCCATGTTTATTGCTCCACGGACGCCCATATCACTTATTCTCATATCCTGTTCTCTCTGAAAATAAACATAGTTTTCACAGTCAACCTAAAACATTTTGTTAAAGTGTTTAAAGCATTACAAAAAAAAAAAAAAAAATAGTTATATTACATGAAGAGATCCATAAAGGTTGTTAATAACCTGTAAAGTACAAAGGGAGAAGAGAGCTGTGTACGTCTTATGCCCCCCACTCTGCCAGTAAGGGTACTGTAAATTTCCAGCAGATTTAGGTTACCAGCAGAAAAGCTTCACCTGACTACACAACTGGAAGTCCTACCCAGTTCTCTTTACTGGGAGAAGAGCTGAAAACCCATGAACAGAAGAAACATTTTGCCACTACAAAAATGAAGCACAAGCAAAATGTATGTGAATTTTTAAATACACTGCTCAAAAAACAAATTTAAGAAACACTTTGAAAACACATCAGATCTCAAATGGTAAAACATATCATGCTTAATATCTATACTGATATGGACTAGAGCAACTGCCTGTCTCCTGGAATGTCCTCCATGCTCTTGAGACTGTTTGGAGACACAGCAAACCTGGCAATGGCATGTATTCATGTGCCATCCTGGATGAGTTGGACTGCCTGTGCAACATCTATAGGGTCCATGTATCACCTTATGTTACCAGTAGTGACACTACAAATGCAAAACTAGTGAAAAAAAAAAAAAAAAAAAAAGAGTCAGAAAAGAAGGGAGTAGGGGAAAAAAAATGGCAGTGGCCTCCACCTGTAAAACTAGTCGGCCCCTTTTACATATAGGGACCAATCATTTCATCAGTTCAGTCACTTTGTCAGTTTTTATCAGTCAACATCAGTTTCACATCAGTTTTTCATCTGATCAGTTTTTTTTTTTTAAATGGATGACAAATTGGGGTTTCATCAGTTCAAAAAAAACGATTGTTGACCGAAGCGGATGAAAATGGATGTAAATTAATGATCACCATTGTCATAAGTTTTTCCATAGAAATTCATTGCTGTCTGTTTTTCATCCATCGACATGTCCGTATGTGTGAAAGGGGCCTTCCTGTTTTGAAGGTTGTCTCATTGTTGCCTATCTAGTGCACCTGTTCATTTCATTAACACCAAAGCAGCTGAAACTGATTAACAAACCCTTCTGCTACTTAACTGACCAGATCAAAATACCAGGGGTTTAATTGACTTGATGCTATACTGGGATTAAAACTGTTCCTCTAATTTTTTTGAGCAGCGTACACAAACTGACATTAAATACTAGAAGAGACAAAAAAAGAGACAAAAAAAAAAAAAAAGGGAAAACTCCTACTCAGGCGAGCTTACAATCTAAATTTTGGAATTCAGAAACAAAAGGTCACATTTTCAATGTTCCCTATTATGCAACAGCCACTCGTGACACAAAAGGCATTCATATTCATTTTATGGAAGCAAATTTTACATTTTTGGGAAACCATATAACCAGGACATTCTTCTTCGACTGTTGCATTATTAACCCCAAATGCATATCATACATGCGATACATGTGAATGTTTTTGGAAGGAAGCGGAAAAAGACATTTTGTTCATGGATAAAAATGTGCCTCTGAATTGATAAAGAAGCAATCTAAAAAGATTTAGTATTAATCATCAACTAATTTCAAACTAAGCTAAATTATATTCATGAGTACAAATAGTATTGGGCCGATTTTGAACAAAAACCTCTTTAGTGTTATGAACTACATTAACAATTAGGAAATGTTTTAAACAATGTGCTGCTGAACATTTAATTGTATCAGTACTTACGAAGCAAAGAGCCACTATACAAGACATTTTAGGAGAGTCAAGATCTCAAAATGTTGAATTTCACCAGTTTTTCTAAAGTTTTGTTAAGGATAACTGTTGTTATACAAGTATTTTTACATTTATTTTTGTAATAAAAAGGGTCTAACCTGTAAGCCTCACATCCCCAGGAGTCGAAGAGCATTGCTTGGTAAAAATTTGAAAATAACCATAGAACAGCTATCATAAGTTGCAACCAGACACACTACAACACATTTTATTATGTGATCAGAAGCATTCAGTTATAAACATGGCTTGTTTTTTCTTCCATATTAGCAAAGTACACACAAAACTACCAATATCATCATTTCAGAGCAACAACGTGCGAGGAAAGGACTGCCGATAACTGGCAAGTCTGTTTACATGTGATGAGCTGCGACTGGGACACATCTGATGACATGGTAAAGGGGCCCCAGTGATTGGCCCTTTACTGCGATCAGCTGTGTCCTTTTGACACAGCTGTCACAAAGTGCTCCGATGCATGGTTCTGGGAGGACGTCCATGGATGCCCTCTAAGAACCGGAGAGGTGGCGGGAAGGCGTTATTACACAGTTACATAGTAGTTGAGGTTGAATAAACACAATAGTCCATCCAGTTCAACCTGTGTAGGCGTGTGTGGCCGTAATCATCTCTCATATCCCTTAATGTTCTGATCCTTGAGATGTAGGTCCACGAGTCTTTTTAAAGTAGCCATAATTCCCGCAGAAACTACCTCTTGTGATCTTGTAGCCCCTACAGTATAGAACCCCCTGCGTTGCCTGAGGTTAAAACGCTTCTCCTCTAAATCGCATTTTATGTCCTCGCGTCCTCATGCAATCCTTTCGACTGAATAGCTGTTTTCTATGCTGAGATCACCATTGAGGTATTTGTAAAATGCTATCATGTCCCCTCTCAGGCTCTATTCTCCAGGGAGAATAAATTAAGCGATTGAAGACGCTCTTCATAATTAACCACTTGCCGACCGCCGCACAACTATTTACTGCGGTGGTCAGCCCCGTACAGGCAAAGTGACGTAGTACTATGTCGCCAGCCTGAGAGCCTCTAGGGGGCGAGCGCACGCCGCCGGAGGCGCGCTCCCGCCCCCGCTCGTTCCCTAACAAGTCCGCGCGCGTGACCGGCGGACTCCATGTCCGCCGGTCACTTGCGATCTCCCCGTGGAGAGGGAGAAAGGCAGGCGGCTGATGTAAACAAAGCCGCCTGTCATTCTCCCTGATCTAACTGCAGAGATCATACGATCCTGCTATGTAGGATCGTATGTCTCTGTGGTTACATCGCTAGCCACACCCCTTTACAGTTAGAAGCACGCCCCTAGGGACACACTTAACCCCTGCATCAACAATAAAGTTAACCCCTTCCCTGCCAGTGTCATTTTTACAGTAACAGTGCATATGTATAGAACTGATTACTGTAGTAATGTTACTGGCACCACCAAAAGTCTCAAAAAGGTCAGTCAAGGGTCTGATCTGTCCGCCGCAATGTCGCAGTCCCACAAAAAAAAAAAAAAAAAAACGCAGATTGCCACAAATCTCTGAGAACCGAGCAACCAGCGGTGTTTGATGGCTCAGTTCTCAGCCTTACAGACAGTGGGGGACAGGTGCAGCATTGGAGCGATGCTACAACCACCTAGGCAAGAATGATTCTACAACTAAAAAAATTTCCCATACTTCTCTTTTAATG
This sequence comes from Pelophylax lessonae, assembly GCF_965119305.1. NCBI lineage: Eukaryota > Metazoa > Chordata > Amphibia > Anura > Ranidae > Pelophylax > Pelophylax lessonae. Next base: position 618,695,202 of record NC_138769.1, read on the forward strand.
CGTTTTCTATTTTAATTTGTGAATATGAGTTTGAGATTTGCAAATCACTGCATTCTGTTTTTACATACAGTTCACAGTGTCCCAACTTTTTGGAATTGGGGGCTGTAGGGAGTTGACATTTTAAGCCCAGGTCTGGGTTTTGGAATCTCCATCTTTTTCAGTTGAAGCAACCCCAAGCATGGTTTTTAATGCTTTATTACCCACTTTTTCCAGAAGGCTTCAGACCTGTTAAAGCAACACACAATATGTCAGCACATCTCCTTTTGATGTACTAAATACTATCTCCAGTGTGAGGTCCTACCAAAACATTTCAATTTCTATGCAAAAAATTGCCATCACATAGTATATTTATTGGTAAATCTAACTGCACAATTAGACTATAAAGTAAAAGCTTTGAAAAAAACGAGTTCCTTTCAGCCTTCCCCTATTCCTCAGGGGCTGCAAAGTCTTGCCTAGCTTCAAGTTGTCGAAGACCTGAGGTTCTTGATTGCCAAAACATCCAACTCGAGCACAAGAGGTTATTTGATTTGTTTGTAAAAGACATTCAATGCTCTACTGCTTTAGCTTCTTAAAACCCTGGACATCCCAGGCCTACAAAAACACTTCTGACATTCATGTACTTTACCCAATCCAGGCAATGTACAGGTTTGCTCTAATTATCTTGCCTGCTGGAAAACAGAAAAAACACACAGTTTGAGGACCTTGAGGAATGGAGTCAAGTGATACTTGCGAGACCAGACAAAAAAGGTAAAAACGGTTTGGTTGCTGTAATTGTAATTCACTGTAATTGATTTTAATCAATATGCATATTAATACATCTTCCCATACATTAAAGTTATATTTTGGCAAATAATTCTTTACTATATACACAAAAATTTAAATTTATTTTACAATATACACATGGAAATTTACAAAAAAATTTTATTTATTTTTTTTTACACATCTTATTCAAAAACACAAAGCATGCAGACATCTACATTGATGAGGATACTCAATATAGTTCATATGTGAACACTACTTTGTGGATAAGACTAAAGAAAAGTGCAGAAAAATCCTGTGGCATTCTTTGTTTTTCACACATCTCATTTATGGCATGTTCTTGTTCTCCTGCAGTGCTGCCAGTAGCTTTGTTTTCTTTTTTGCAAGTTTTTTCCCTGCTCGCCTTGTTGGCTTCCTCTTCACCACAAGCCCCAGAGTTGTGGCAATCTTAAATTATAATTAACATCTATTGTCAGATAAAGTGACATTTGGCAAGCCATCCAGTTTGTGTATGAAAATGGGATTTTTTACTTACTGTAAAAATCCATTTCTCTGATGTTCAATAATGGACACTGCTCATGATCTTCTTAGCCATTGGGTTATGCTGCCCCCTACAGGAGTAGGACACTAGGCAGAAAAAAATAAAAAAAGTCTGGCTACGCCTATGGGCAGTCCCAGGGGGTAAACTCCCTCTCTCTGCTATAGGTACTCAGTTTTGTTACAAGCAGTGTCAGAAGAATTACAACTCCACAGAGGGGTGGGTGTTGTGTCTGTCCAGGATCAGAGAAATTGATTTTACAGTAAGTCAAAAAAATCCAATTTTTTCTTTCAATCATTGACGGACACCGCTCCTGATCATCTTAAGCATTGGGACATCCCAAAGCAGTGTTAAACATGAGGGGTGGGAAGAGCGAAATATAAATTCCCAAGGCTAAACTAGCCAACCAGGTAAACAGGAGCTCAAAAAAAAAAAAACACCCTCAAAGAGGACCAAGTCCTCTAAACAGCAGCTTGCAAAACCTTGCCGCCAAAGGAAGCATCCGCAGATGCCAACACATCCACTTTATAGAACTTTGTGAAAATGTGCACAGACGACCAGGTAGTCGCCTTGCAAACCTGCATCACTGACGTCCGATGACGGAAGGCCCAGGAAGCACTGAGTGTCCAAGTAGAAGGTGACTTGACAGCGAAAGGAGGAACCTGACCCTTGATGGAATAGGCCCGAACCACCGTCTGTCTGATCCATCTGGAAATGGTCGCAGAGGAAGCGGACAACCCTTTCCGAGGCCAATCCGTGAGCACAAATAGTCTGATTTCCGAAAAGACTCCATAGCTGCCAGGTACACCCTAATCATCTGGACCACATCCAAGGCATGCACACAGGGAAGGCAACACAATGTCTTCATTCAAGTGAAAATCAGAGGCAACTTTTGGGAGGAACCACTGACAGGAACTAAGAACCACCATATCCCTGTGGATCACCAAGTAAGGTGGACAGGATAACGCCGCCAATTCTGACACCCTGAGCACTAGGGATGATCGAACTTTTCAAAAGTTCAGTTCGGCCAGATCATCCGAACTTCCCGAAAGTTCGGCCCGGATTTCATAACCCCATTGAAATCAAATGGGACCCGAACTTCGGTAATCAAAAAACACCATTTTGAAGCCCTAAAACCCAATAAATGCCCCTAAAAAGTGCCTAGGGTTCTGGGTCATACCCCAGGGACTATTAATCACACAAAAAAAGTTCTTAAAAAGTGTCATTTTTGATAGAGAGCCAATTATTAAAAAAAAAAAAAAAAAAAAATTCTTTGGATTTAGTATCTGGGGGGTCTAAAAAGTGTACCTGTGAAGTTTCAGCTCTGTAGCATGTCCAGAACCATAAAAAAAAAAAAAAAAAAAAGATCGTTTGTATTTTGTCACTTATAAAAACAGGTTAGTGGCTTCTCGCTTTTCACACATTGCCGGTTTAGTAGCAAGCGTTTTTTTGGGCATTTTTTGGGTTCTTTGGAGGCAGGAAAAACATCTGAACTTGTGTATAGTGGTATATATACCACTATACAGAAGTTCAGATGTTTTGCCTGCCTCCAAAGAACCCCAAAAAATGCCCAAAAAAACGCTAGCGTCAAAAAAAAAAAAATATATAACGCCCAGGTGTGTTGTTTCAGGCATTTTTTGGAGGCAGGCAAAACATCTAACTTGTGTATAGTGGTATATTTACACACATACTTATATGTATATACACACCTAGACATATATAGGTGTGAAAGGAGCAGAAAAAAACTACTTGCGCTAATGAAATATTTAACACCAATATAGTTACGCTCCTATCACACCTATATATGTAAGTGTGAAATAGATATAAGTATGTGTGTATATATACCACTATACACAAGTTCAGATGTTATGCCTGCCTCCAAAGAACCCCAAAAAATGCCCAAAAAAACGCTAGCATCAAAAAAAAAAAAAAACAAAAAAAAACGCCCAGGTGTGTTGTTGCAGGCACTTTTTGGGGTTTTTGGAGGCAGGCAAAACATCTGAACTTGTGTATAGTGGTATATATACACACATACTTATATGTATATTTACACTTGGACATATATAGGTGTGATAGGAGCGTAACTATATTGGTGTTAATTATTTCATTAGCGCAAGTAGTTTTTTCTGCTCCTTTCACACCTATATATGTCTAGGTGTATATATCAGTGTTAATTTTGGCAGCAATCAAATTTAGTTTTAGTCTTAGTCTTAGGACTAAAATGGCATTTTAGTTTTAGTCCTATTTTAGTCTTCTGTAAGTGTTTTAGTTTTAGTCGTATTTAGTCGACTAAAACTCCAGTATATTTTAGTCGACTAAAACGCCCTACATTTTAGTCGACTAAAACTAATTTTAGTCATCTATAATCAAATGGGTGTAGTTCAATTGTAATTTGTAATGCATTATTTAAGCATTTCTCTACAATTTCTAAACTCATTATATACTACTGCAGGTCCTGGAGTGAAAAATCTAATATGTTATTATTTATGCTTTGAGCATGTACCAGTGTTAATTTTTGGCAGCAAATTTCGATTTAGTTTTAGTTATAGTCTTTTGACTAAAATGGCATTTTAGTTTTAGTTGTATTTTAGTCTTAAGACTAAAATGCCATTTTAGTTTTAGTCGTATTTTAGTCATCTGAATTGTGTTAGTCGACGAAAACGTTTTAGTCGACGAAATTAACACTGGTATATATACATACATGGGTGTGTATATATACCCCCTATACACATGTTCAGATGTCATGTCTGACTCCAAACATGTGCTCAAAAGATCCCTATGGACGCCTGCAGCCAAAAAGAATGCCGGCGGCGGCGAAGCCATATTACTGCAGCGAAAGTGACTTCAGAGAAACTAGCTTTTCTCTATAGCGGTCACCCTGATATGGAAGGGTTTTGTCACCCTGCCATAGCAGTCACGGTCAGTTAACCCTATACTACACTACGGTCCCCTTACACTTAACACTTTCCCTACAGAAACTGAATAAATTAAAGCTAACTAAAGTGTAAAAGAGCACCCCAACTACACTAGATATCCCTTTCCTCACACTAAAAATTGCTAAATGACACTTTGTAACAGAAGTAACAGAACAGCATTCCACTCTCTTCAATGTCCCGTATAAGAATGCTAGGAATTTGGCGGGGGCTATCTTATATACTGGGGGGCGTATTCACTAATGATTGGTCTATGGACCCCCTAGTCACTCCAATCACATTCCTAGCATTCTCTTGCCCCCTCAATTGGCTTTTGCTAATGGTTCTGGTCCAATCATAGGCTTTTAAAGCCCATTTCCTGTCCCATTGCATTTTGGTCGGTTCTGGTTGCCGAATTCCGAACTTTTTGGGCAAAAAGTTCTAAATTCGGCCGAACCTCGAACAGCCAATGTTCGGGCTGAACCGATGGTCGACCCGAACCGTTCGATCATCCCTACTGAGCACAGAGGTGATCGCCACCAAAAAGGCCACCTTCTGGGACAGCGTAAGCAGTGGAATCTCCCCCAGATTCTGAAAAAGGAGGCTTCTGGAGGACTGAGCACCAAATTGAGGTCCCAAGGTGGTAACGGAGACCACACTAGAGGAGTGCCGAATTCCCTAAAGAAAAGTAGGCACCAGGGAGTGTGTGGCCAAGGGAAGTTGAAAGAAGACCATTAAAGGCAGACACCTGGCCTTTAATAGTACACAAGGCCAGTTACTGCTCAACCCCCACGTTGAAGAAAGGTCAAGATCCGAGCAACCGAAAAAGAATGAGGATGAACACCAAGTGATTCACACCACGCAATGGACTACCACATATGATGGTAGATCTTCCTATAAGTAGATTTCCTAGCTTTTAACAGCGTTGGAATCACAGACTTAGGTAAACCTCTATCCATCAGCACCTGGCGTTCAACAGCCAAGATGTCAGAGCCAGCGACTAAAGCAGGATGGAAAAATTGCCCTTGGGACAGCAGAAAAAAAAAAAAAGTAAACCTAGTACCTATAGCAGGGAGAGGGAGAATACCTCCTGGGACTGTCCATAGGTGTAGCAAGACTTTTCTGCCTAGTGTCTTACTCCTGTAGGGGGCAGTATAACCCAATGGTTAAGAAGATCAGGAGCAGTGTCAAAAAAAGTGACTACTTCCCTCACCTGTAACTAGTCACTGCAGCAAGGAGCACAACCAACCGAATAGATTTGTCCAACAGGGGCTTAGTTGAACACATTTGCAAATACAGTAAAACCTTGGATTGCGAGCATAATTCGTTCTGGAAGCATGCTTGTAATCCAAAGCACTCTTATATCAAAGCGAATTTTCCCATAAGAAATAATGGAAACTCAGATGATTCGTTCCACAACCATTTATTCATAAATCCTTCAATTTATAGTCCATATAAAAAGATTATAGCATTGCGATAGGTTGTGTAACCATAAAATTGCCATCCACAAATAGCCGCTTCCACAAGGAGATTGGAAGCAAAATCCAGCAGGAGCTACAGAGTATCAAAGAGAAGAGAGGCGCCTCTAAGTGTAGCAATATGGTTCAATTTAATAAAGGTACAACATTTAGCAACTCACATGGTTGATGAATAAAACAGGCACATCTAAGTATGCAGGCATCCGGGGTAAAGCTGTCCACATAGACCATCTTCTGCACCGCCGCTGCTAGTCTGTAATCCTGACCGGGAAGACCACCCTGCAGTAAAGCGATCTGAAAGTGAGGGGCAGCATGGAAAGGATGATGTAGATGATGGTCCGGAGGATGGTCCTATGTGGACAGCTTTACCCCTGATGCCTGCATCCTTAGATGTGCCTGTTCCAATCATCAACCATGTGAGTTGCTAAATGTTGTACCTTTATTAAATTTAACCATATTGCCACACTTAGAGGAGCCTCTCTTCTCTTTTATACTCCGCTGTAACTTGAGGCTACTTGTATATCAAGACATCGCTTGTATATCAAGTCAAAATTTATTTGAAAATTTTGCTTGTCTTGCAAAGCGCTCTTAAACCAAGTTACTCTCAAACCAAGGTTTTACTGTACATACATAAGCCACAGAGCCCCGGCAAGGCACACCCATTTTATGTGGACCTAACACTAATCTCTGAGTCTCCAACAATGGAAGCACATGCATTTAAAAGGGCAGGTATAGGCCAGATGAACCTGAAGGGAGCCCACCCCTTCTTAAAAGGCACAGGGGCACACTGAACACTCCGCACAGAGCATTATGGGAGCAAAGGGGTCAGTGCATTGCCTGGCCAATATAATTCATAGCACAAAAAAGTGGCCAATGCCCTGTCCATTTTAAATTCATGTGCTTCAATTGTTGGAACTTCGCAGAAATTAGTTAGGTCCCCCGAAAACTGGGTGCCTTGCCGGGGGGCTCTGTGGCTTACGCATTTGCAAAATGTGTGCAACTAAACCCCTGTTTTTAACACATACTGTTGGACAGGTCAATTTGGTTGGTCGCAGGCTGGTCGGTAGGTGGAGCTTAGAAATCTGTTTTAAATATATTCAGAGGTAGATAGAGATTATACATACATACATACATACATCCATCTATCTCCATATCCAAACACACACACAATCTCACAAAAGTGAGTATACCCCTCACATTTCTGTAAATATTTTATTATATCTTTTTATGCAAACACTGAAGAAATGACACTTTGCTACAATGTAGTAGTGAGTGTACAGCTTGTATAATCGTGTAAATTTGTTGTCCCTCAAAATAACTCACACAGCCATTAAGGTCTAAACAGCTGGCAACAAAATTGAGTACACCCCTAAGTGAACATGTCCAAATTGGGCCCAGTTAGCCATTTTCCCTCCCCGCTGTCATGTAACTCGTTCGGGTTACAAGGTCCCAGGTGTAATTGGGGAGCAGGTGTGTTAAATTTGGTGTTATCGCTCTCACTCTCTAAAAACTGGTCACTGGAAGTTCAACATGGCACCTCATGGCAAAGAACTCTGAGGCTCTGCACACTGTACCAAATTGGCCTGCATGGTTGTCTCCCAGAAGGAACAGAAGGAAGACTCTTCTAAAGTTGATGCATAAGAAAGCCTGCAAACAGTTTGCTGAAGACTAGCAGACTAAGGACATGGATTACTGGAGCCATGTCCTGTGGTGTGATGAGACCAAGATAAACTTTTTTGGTTCACATGGTGTCAACCGTGTGTGGCGGCAACCAGGTAAGCAGTACAAAGACAAGTGTCTTGCCTACAGTCAAGCATGGTGGTGGGAGTGTCATTGTCTGGGGCTGCATGAGTGCTGCCGGCACTGGGGAGCTACAGTTCATTGAGGGAACCATGAATGGCAACATGTACTGTGACATACTAAAGCATAGAATGATCCCCTCCCTTTAGGACACTGGGTCGCAGGGCAGTATTCCAACACGACCCCAAAGACACCTCCAAGACGACCACTGTCTTGCTAAAAAAGCTGAGGTTAAAAGCGATGGACTGCCCAAGCATGTCTCCAGACCAAAACCCTACTGAACATCTGTGGGGAATCCCCAAATGAAAGGTGGAGGAAAGCAAGGTCTCGAACATCCACCAGCTCCGTGATGTCGTCATGGAGGATTGAAAGAGGACTCCAGTGGCAATCTGGGAAGCTCTGGTGAACTCCATGCCCAAGAGGATTAAGGCAGTGCTGGAAAATAATGGTGGCCACACAAAATATTGACACTTTGGTCCCAATTTAAACATTTTCACTTTGGGGTGTACTCTTGTTGCCAGCAGTTTAGACATTAATGGCTGTGTGAAGTTATATTGAGGGGACATCAAATTTAAATGGTTCCAAATGAGGCCACCGCAGGAATCCACCTAAAGGGACCCCCCAGGACAAGGTAACATCCTCAGTACCCCCCCCCCCAGGAGTCAGATGCTGACAATAGCGCCCCCAGCGGGGCGGGGAGAGCAGGGCTTGTCCTGATAGGCCTAGGGGGATCCTTCAGAGAAAACACAGCCCTGTTATCCCCAGGAATGAGCCCACATCTCCACCTCAAGAGGTCTGCTACAAGGACACGGGGGGTGATGCATCACTCACCATACCATGGACCGGGTGGTCTCCACTCCCAAACAGCTCGCCTCCCACCTTAGTGGGGGTACTCTGCGACTCAGGGCGTTCCAGGCTAGTCCCCATCCACCGGGGGTCTGTCGTGGCGAGGCCTGGGCGGACCACAACCTGCTCACACTCGGCCAGGCTGTGAGACCATAAGGATCTAGATTATCCAGTGCGAAACTCCAGCCCGGCTGTCCCTTGCAGTTCACCAGGAGAATCCCCCTAACACTAGCTAGCGATATTGAGTAAAGAGAAAAACATTCTCAAAATAAAATAAAAACTGAGACTGAAGTCCCAGCAGGGAACCTAGGTCCGACTTCTAAACTAGGCAGCAAGAAACTAAACTAATTTGAGACCACAGTGTGTCTGGGGTTATGTCGTGAGGGACAGCCCATGTAGGCTTGTAGAGTTAAAACTTTTCACTGCCTAGTCTACTCCTGTAGATGGCGCACAACCCATTAGTAAAGAGATATATATATATATATATATATATATATATTTATAGTGTGTGTGTGTGTGTGTGTGTGTGTGTGTGTGTGTGTGTGTGTACATACACACACACACACACACACACACACACACACACACACACACACACACACACACATACCAGTGTTATTTTCGTCGACTAAAACGTTTTCGTCGACTGAATTAACACAATTTTAGTCGACAAATATGACTAAAACGAAAACAATTCAGATGACTAAAATACGACTAAAACTAAAATGGCATTTTAGTCATAAGACTATAACTAAAACTAAATAAAAAATTGACATCAAAAAATTAACACTCCTCTGCTGGCCATTTCTATATCGGCAACACAATTCCATCCAGAGCATGTAATAATAGCACATTACAGTTTAAACATGTATTGCACCACCGCATATGCATAAGTAAGGAGCATCTACTAAGCTGCTGAAAACTAAGCAATTAAGAAAAAGGTTTTGCTTATATTTTTCCCTAATATTTAATGTTGGTAATATATTCAGGTAATATGTGCAATTACATCACAGCAGTGTTAATTTCGTCAACGCAAACGTTTTCTTCACCGCTTTCGTCACCGGCATTTTTCAACTGACGAAAACGAGATGCAAAGTATAGCACATTTTCGTCAAATGACGACAACTATGACGAAAATCAAATCCGTTTTCGTTAACGAACTAAAACTAAACGAGAATGTGTGGCAGGGACGTTTACCCAACTTCCGGTTTTCACGGAGCTCCGCCTGTGTGGCATCTGGCGTGGCGTGCCACGTGAAGTCCAACGTGAGGAGTGGACTACTACAAGAGAGTCGACTCGAGACCAGTCACCTGACCTCACCAGAGCACTGCAGCACTACAGCCAGACGCGCCAGGCCCGACTCATCACACGGCACTGGCACCCGGCCACCACCACATCCAGAGCAGAGCACCCACTGTGAGTTATCAACCAGGCCAGCTATTACTGCCTCCCTGAGTCCCCTCAGACCACTCACCAGTCACCACTAGCTAATCCGATTCCGCCATCCATCCAGGACTGTGTGCGTGCATATAGGCCACTGAGGCCCGCCTGGCCCATCCTGTTCAACAACTTCAGTTCAGAGTCAGACCAGAGACCACCCTTAAACCTGAGACCCCCATCCAGCACTGAGCAGCACTGTGTGCACTCACTGCACTGACTGCAGGCAGCAGCATTACAGGCCTCCTCTCTGACCTGACCATGACCATTTAGATGACTAAAATGAGTTTTAGTCGACTAAAATGTAGGACGTTTTAGTCGACTAAAATATAAGATGTTTAGTCAACTAAAATGTACTGGAATTTTAGTCGACTAAATACGACTACAACTAAAAACACTTGCAGAAGACTAAAATGGCACTAAAACTAAAATGCCATTTTAGTCCCAAGACTAAAACTAAATTGAAATTTGCTGCCAAAATTAACACTGATACATACACACACACACACACACACACACACACACACACACACAGACCAGGTCCTCTAAAACAGCAGCCCGCAAAACCTTGCGGCCAAAAGAGGCATCCGCAGATGCCAACACATCCACTTTATATAACTTTGTGAAAGTGTGCACCAACGACTAGGAGGCTGCCTTGCAAACCTGTGTCACTGACGGCTCATGACGGAAGGCCCAAGAGGCAATGAGCGCCAGAGCAGAGTGCGCCTTGACAGTGAAAGGAGGAACCAGACCCTTGATGGAATACATCTGAATCACTGTCTGAGCCATCTGGAAATGGTCGCAGAGAAAGCAGACAACCCTTTCCGAGGCCCATCTGTAAGCACAAATAGTCTGATTTCCTAAAAAAAGACTCCGTAGCTGCCAGGTACACACCAATCGCCCGGACCACATCCTCCAAGGCATGCAAAAGCAATTTCCTACAGATGTTTTGGCCTGGGACACCGGGAAGGCAACAGAATGTCTTCATTCAAATGAAAATCAGAGGCAACCTTTGGGAGGAACGATGGACAGGGACGAAGAACCCCCTTATCCCTGTGATCCACAGGATAACTCCGCAAATTGCGACACCCTGCGCGCAGAGGTGATAGCCACCAAAAAGGCCACCTTCTGGGACGGCGCAAGCAGGGGAATCCCGCCAAGATTCTCAAAAGGAGGCTTCTGGATGACAGAGCACTAAATTGAGGTCCTAAGGCAGCAACGGAGACTGCACGGGAGGTGCCAAGTGCCTAACTCCCTGAAGAAAGGTATGCACCAGGGAGTATGTGGACAAAGCCCGTTGAAGGAAGACTGCTAAAGACCAACACCTGACTCTTGATTGATAGTACTCAAGACAAGTTTCTGCTCAACCCCCAGTCAAGGAAGGTCAAGATCCGAGCCACCGAGAAAGACTCACACCACGCAACGTACGACTTCCATGCACGATAGTCGATCTTCCTAGAAGATTTCCTAGCTTTTAAACGTTGGAATCACAGAAAAACCTCTATCCATCAAAAGATCCATGTAAAGGATGGAAGATTGGCCCTTGGGACAGCAGATCCTCCCTGAAAGGAAGGTTCCAAGGAACGGCAGCGACCAGCCGCACCAGATCGCTGTACCAAGCACCGCGAGGCCAGTCTGGAGCATACAAGATGACCGGAATCCCTTCTGCCTCTATCCTGCGTAGAAGTCTTAGCAGAAGCTGGGGAGGAGGAAAGGCGAAAATCAAACGATACTGACCCCACTAGGCCACCAGCACGTCTGTGGCTTCCGTCAGAGGATCCCGTGACCGAGCCACAAACCTCTGCACCTTTCTGTTGAGCCGAGACGCCAACCGATCCACCTCGGGGATGCCCCACCCGAGACACAACTGATGAAAGACCCCCGGATGAAGGGACCACTCCCCTTGGGCCAGTGCCTGCCAACTGAGGTAATCTGCCTGCCAGTTTCCCAGCCCAGCAATGTACGGCAGAGAGCTGGAACGAGCTGTTCTGCCCACCTTAGAAGGCTGGCTACCTCCAGAGCTGCCAGGACACTTCTTATACCCACCCCCGGTGATGGACATAAGCCACTGCTGTGGCATTGTTCGATTGAATGAACTGGAAACCCCTGAAGACGATCCATCCAATGGTTTAGGCAGTCTGATCTCTCAGAGTACCAAGACATTGATCGGTAGTCTTAACTCTTCAAGTGTCCAGAGCCCCTGAGCAGAGTTTTTGCTGAGGATGCCTTCCCAGTCGGACAGACTGGCACCCGTGGTGACCACTGTCCAATACAAGGGAAGGAAGGATTTTCCAAGCTGAAGCGACAGAGAACGAAGCCACCATATCAGGGACTCCCTCGTTCACCGGCTCAGCCGGATCCGATTATCCAGAGATTGCGGAGTCTTGTCCCATTTGGCCAGAATCTCCCTTTGCAGGGACCTCGTATGGAACTGTGCAAAATGGAACCACCTCAGAAGGTAGACACTATCAGGCCCAGCAACCGCATGCAAGTCCGGAGGAATGATCATCTGCTGAACAGCAGGAGACGAATTGCAGCCTGCAATTTGTAGAGTTTGTACAGAGGAAGGAGCACTCTGGCTAAGGCGGAGTCCAGAGTCAGACCCAGATAGTCCAGCTTTGTGGATGGAACCAAAAGCAGACTTCTGAAAATTCAGAATCCAGTCCAACTCCCTCAGAGCAGTACAAGACTCCGCTCGCAGAAGGAGGTCATCCAAGTAGCCCAGTACCGCGATCCCCCGCTGGCATAAAAATGCCCGCACTGGGGCAAACACTTTTGTGAAGACCCGAGGAGCAGAGGCGAGACCAAAGGATAACACCACAAACTGATAATGCTCCTCTCCCATGGCAAAGCAGAGGAAGCGCTAGTGACCAGCACATATTGGAATGTGAAGGTAAGCACCCTTGATGTCGACAGAGGCAAGAAAACCCCCCTGATGCAGGGATAACACCACCGTGTGAAAATCTACTCTATTCTGAACTTCTGCATCCGCACAAAACAGTTCAGTGCCTTAAGGTCCAGGATTGAATGCACCTTGCCTTCGTTCCTGGGGGCTGTAAACAGATTTGAGTAAATACCACGAAAACGTTCTGAAGTCAGAATCGGGACAATCACCCCTTCTACCACCCCAAAACAGACCCTGTAAGCGGTCCAGGGACAGGCGCAATTTGGAAGGAAAGAACTCTGCTGCGGGACAAGAGCGAAACTCGATCTTGTCAGACCAAATGACTTTGTGGACCCATTTTTCTTGTACCAGGGAAGTCCACAGGTCCAGAAACCAGCGAAGACGTCCCCCCACCCACGATATAGATGAGGGCGCACCTTCATAGTGAAGGAGCCTTGTCTGCGGGTCTGGAGAAGCCCGCTCTAAGCTTGCCAGACCAAGTTCATTAGGATCCTCCAGGAGGCCCTGAAAGGCTTTGAGCCCTTGTCAATCGACCCTGAGGGACGACAAAGCACATTATGAGCCGAGAAGGAGGGCCCACGTCTACGACGAGGGCCCTTGCCCTTAGTAGCCTGAGGAAGAAAAGTACCCCCTGTGAGACCTTTAATGATGTCACCCAGGGTAGCTCCAAACAGGCGATCTTCTTGAAAGGGTAGATCAGTAATGCCTTTGTAGAAGTTTAGTCCTCAGACCAGCATTTGAGCCAAAAGATACAACGAAGGACCACTGCCAAAATAGAGCCGAGCCACTAGGGGAGCCGCATCCTAAGAGGCATTACAGATGGAACTGCAGCCCCTGGACCAGCTGGTCCGCCAGCCCAGAAAAGGCAGGGAGTAGCTGTTCTCCTTCCAGGTCTTGGCGTAAAAGCTTAGGCCACTCAGTTTGCGACACAAGGGCAATATTGAATACCGGCCCCAGTGCCGAACCAGCCAGCATGAACATATTGTGGACCGCAGCCTCCACCTTGCCGTCAGCCGGATCCTTAAAAGGCAGGGAACTCTTCAATCGGAATCATGGTTGCCTTGTTCAATCTGGAAACCGGAGAGTCCACCACCGGTGAAACAGTCCACTTTCTAAGAAGGGAGTCCACATAGGGGTATTGTCTAACAAATCAAGCTTAGGGACCCAAAGCGGACGCTTTGGTCGTCCCCACACTTTAGTGACAATTCTGTCAAATTAGGCGGGAAAAGAAAACACCTTTGCGGCTCTGGATGGCTTGTGAGGGCCAAAGGGGGCCTGCGCCTCCATTGCAGCAGCACCCTCCATCTTTAAGGTCTCATGCACATATATGGGGAAAGTGTGCTGCATAGGTTGCACATATACAACCAGTGCTTCCACCAGTGCCTTTTCATGCACGGTTGCAGATGTGGAGGAATTGTCCTCACTATCTGAGGATTCCGGGCGCATGGTGGCACACCCAACAGGGTGACCCACGTCTGTGGCTGCCAAATCAGATTTCAGGATCTAATGAGACACACGAGGCAGGGGTAAGGTGGGGCCATGTCCACCCAGGACACTAAGGACTCCAGGACAGCCCTCATCTATGGATGGTTGGAACCCGGAGGGCCCCGCAGCCTCAGAGGGGGATCAGGTTGGGAGATGTGCTCTTAAGACTCCATGTGTCACCAGGGGGACCAACAAAAAGTTTAACCACCCGGTCGCCAGGCACAAAGCATCAATCGATCCTCAGCAGAGAGGGAGAGGACCCCACCAGACTCGCCGCCTAGCAGAAACTGCACTTCACACGCGGTGATCAGGAAGTGAAAAGATCCAAGAGACAGCACAAGGGGATGAAGAGGGGCTCCCATTGCCGAAATCACCGCCCACAGGGCAGCACTGTAATGGCCACCACTATTTTCAATGGCCGCCGTGCATTGAACTGACAGGCTACAAGAAAAAATGGCACCAAGAGGCTCCCAGGGACCCAGGAGGGATCTCTAGGCCTCAAGGACAGGCCCTGGTAGGAGCCCCTACCAGGTACAACCAGCGCAAAGCCGATTGGGCGGTCACCGGCAAAGCACCCTACCCACTCCATCGCCAGCATAGTGCCCTGCCCCCACCCTAGGAGATGGACCAGACCACCTACATAGCCTCAGCATAAGTGGAGGGGGGTAGGGGACAGATGAAGGTGGGTGCCTGACTGGATGGAGGGGAACCTGGGGGTCTGACTGTCCCAGGGAGGGGCCCACATCCACCCCAAAAGCCTCCAGGGGGAGAGGGGTGGACAGCTACTCAATAGCGGGAACTGCTCCAGACCGAACCTCCTCTCTATCAAAATGGGGGGGGGGGGGGCTGTTGGCCGGGAGGAATGCTGTGACTCGGGCCAAGACCTGGTCGTATGCGACCACGCAAAGCGTTTAACTCGCAGACCAGCCCCTGTATGGTGGGGCTTTGTCGCCGCGGAGCTGAGGTCTGCGCGCACTCGCTGGCCAGACTGGGATGACCACTGGATCTAGTGATCCAGTTGATTGTAGAAAAAAAAAAAAAAAAAAAACGGGGGAAAAATTTCTATCTAAAAAAAAAAAAAAAATAAAAAAAAAATTGCCAGGACCCGAGATCCCATCAAGGAACTAAGTCCTTAATCCTGACTATGCAGAAAAAAAAAAAAACTGATTACCTATAGCAGAGAGAGGAAGTATACCCCCTGGGACTGCCCATAGGCATAGTCAGACTTTCTTCCTGCCTAGTGTCCTACTCCTGTAGGGGGCCGTATAACCCTATGGTTAAGAAGTAGGGATGCACCGAATATTCGGCGGCCGAACATTACTCGGCCGAAAATAGAAAAAATAGCACTTTCGGTGTTCGGCCAAATAAGTCAAAAGGCCGAATAATTTTGTGCCGAACAATAGGGCTGAACGATAGTCGATATGATATCGACTATCGTTCTGTGGCCGTAGGCGATATTCATATCGCCGAGGTCACGATATTTACAGGGGGAAGGGACTCGGAGGAGGACAGGAGGACTCACAGACTTCCGTGTTAGGCAGGGGAACCCGGGACACTTCAGCGGTAAGCATACATACATTACTCACTCGTGCACTGCAGCCCGCCCCACACATTCAGTGAGTCTTACTCTCCTCCCTAGTTTTTTCAATGGCACATTCAGGAAGCCAATCACGCCGTGATTAGCGGCACAGCGGAACCAATCAGGTGTGCAGGCACGCGTGATTGGTTCGCTGTGCAGCTAATCACGTCGTGATTGGCTTCCTGAATGTGCCATTGAAAAAACTAGGGAGGAGAGTAAGACTCACTAAATGTGTGGGGCGGGCTGCAGTGCACGAGTGAGTAATGTATGTATGCGGCTGTGCTCCTTTCCAGGCTCCTACTAGTCCACCTCCAGCCTCCTACTACCACCACTATGAGAGACTGTCTGTCACGGTATAATCTGATCAAGTCCACACTGACACTGACTGACTGTCACTGAGTAATTGATGTTACCACATTAACCCTGACCTGCCCAGTGCCCTGTAGCTGCAATTAAAATTTACAAGGCTGCCTGCATGCTTCCTGATTTCCATTCCCAGCATCCTTCCCAATCCCTACAGTGTCACTAACATTAACCCTATGGTACAAGGCTGCAGTGTGCACTGAATCCCATTCCCTACAGTAACATTTAGGGAGAGAGACATGAGAGGACAAGAGAGAGAGAGAGAGAGGGACAAGAGAGAGACATAGAGAGAGAGAGAGAGAGAGAGAGAGAGAGACATGAGAGGACAAGAGAGAGACATAGAGAGAGAGAGAGAGAGAGAGAGAGAGAGAGAGACATGAGAGGACAAGAGAGAGACACAGAGAGAGAGAGAGAGAGAGAGAGAGACACAGAGAGAGAGAGAGAGAGAGAGAGAGAGAGAGAGAGAGAGAGAGAGAGAGAACAAGAGAGAGAGAGACAGAGAGAGAGAGACAGAGACAGAGAGACAGAGAGAGAGACAGAGAGACAGAGAGAGAGACAGAGAGACAGAGAGAGAGACAGAGAGACAGAGAGAGAGACAGAGAGAGAGAGAGACAGAGACAGAGAGAGAGACAGAGACAGAGAGACAGAGAGACAGAGAGAGAGAGGACAAGAGAGAGGACAAAAAATTGGCAAAATAAATGGAAAAAATGCGAAACACCGCGTTCGGTATTCGGCCTTCGGCCAAACATTTCATTATTATTCGGCTTCGGCCAAGAATTTCATTTCGGTGCATCCCTATTAAGAAGATCAGGAGCTGTGTCCTTCAATGAACGAAAGAGAAAATGCACCATCACTCTTTAAATTACACTGGCAGGAAACAGGTTAACATCCAGGGCAATCAAAGGGTTAACTGTTCCCTTGGTGTGCGCTCTTACTGTGTGTGGGATGGACTGACGAGGAAGTGAGACATGGGTTCCTGATTAGCAGGAACACAAGCGCTCTTTCCCCATGTGACAGAACCGTGGTCTGCCTTGTTTACATAGGCAGACCATCGTTCTGTCTCTCCTGAGGTCTCTAATGCTCCCATGGACTCCAAGCCCGTTGTAAAATTTGTTAAATATTGGGAAAATAGTTTGTATGGTTTGCCCACAGTTGTCCAAAAGCCTCCATCCCTTAGTGTAAATGTGTAAAAGCAAGAAGGATTTGTGGGACTTTAATTGAGGACAATTGGACATAAAAATATTCTTTATTTAATACCCTGGATAATATAACATAAAACAACACTGTAGCATTATTGGATACAGGGATCAAATACACAGTAAATACAGCAATAAATAAGACATCCAAAGTAGATACAATTTTTTCTAGGACCAAAAATGGATCACTCAAGAAAACAATGGGTCAAATATGATACATGCTCTGTGTGCTCACAATATTCAAATATATTATAGTTAGATGAAATATGAGTAATTGTAGGCTCGACGCGTTTCGTGGACCTCCGTCCACTCATCAGGAGCTTTGAAAATTTATCTAAGAATGAAAATATAAATTATATTGATATAATGGTATATGAGCTATAATGGGAAATATTTATGGATTGGACACTACCTTAAGTCGTGTCATGTAACTTAAGGTAGTGTCCAATCCATAAATATTTCCCATTATAGCTCATACACCATTATATCAATATAATTTATATTTTGATTCTTAGATAAATTTTCAAAGCTCCTGATGAGTGGACGGAGGTCCACGAAACGCGTCGAGCCTACAATTACTCATATTTCATCTAACTATAATATATTTGAATATTGTGAGCACACAGAGCATGTATCATATTTGACCCATTGTTTTCTTGAGTGATCCATTTTTGGTCCTAGAAAAAATTGTATTTACTTTGGATGTCTTATTTATTGCTGTATTTACTGTGTATTTGATCCCTGTATCCAATAATGCTACAGTGTTGTTTTATGTTATATTATCCATGGTATTAAATAAAGAATATTTTTATGTCCAATTGTCCTCAATTAAAGTCCCACAAATCCTTCTTGCTTTTACACATTTGTTAAATATTGTTTGTGTCTCGGGGAGGGGCCACATTGGAGACAGAGCCTGGCTGTACACAGAGTAACACACTCTGCACAATCCAAGCATATATACTGCATTTACAGATTGGTGGGCTATAAGCACCAAAGACATGCGAGTGCACCCCTGTATTTATTTCAATAAAATTTTTAAGAGGTAAAGCACCATTAGTGTTGTTTCATAAATAGGGGAGACAGAGTCTAACTACCTCTATCTTATGAGGAGCCTCGTCATCTAGCGAGCACCCTCTTGAGGAGACAAGAGGAACAAGACCAAAATATCCTAGTGTGGATAAAAAGCGCTTCATGACCAAGCCTAAACAGCAAGGTCACAACTATAGGAGGTGAGAATCTATCTATATCTATAGGGGGGGAACCACACATAGCGAAATAATTGGAGGCACACCCATAGAGCACAGAGCAGCAAACTTTTTTTTTTTTTTTATAAAATCGCACCAAAAATGCACAAACTGCATTATTGATGTCACATTGCTTTTTTACATACATATATATACATACATATATATATATTTTTTTTTATTCACTGTTGCGCTGTAGATTTTTTTGAATTGGTAATCTAGATATAAAGTGTCACGTATTTTAATATTTACTATTTGGTGCACCAAGGCAAACACTTGGAATAGTAACTTTCAATGTAATTTGATTTTAAAGCACGGGATTATTTTTGTATGGACAATTAATATATTTTACAATGCAACACCACCATTATTCACCCATTGGTCATATTTGTATATGCACAGCACTATAACTATATAATGTTTTTGTGGGTAAAGAGAAAACACAAAGTGATTGCAGCATATACACTAACATATTATAGCAGCTCACAGGATACACTAAAAACTGTTGACCTATACAGAAGCATTACCAGTCGGCCCAATTGGCCTCCAACTAAAACACCATGCTACAACTAAAGTACCCCCTTTGGGTTTCCTTCGAAGTGGAAGACTGTGTCCATTTAACAATTAATAATCTGAGATGGATACTTCCACATGATCTGAGTCACCCCCGACTCGTCATGGACCCAAGTAATTTCACACCTTACAAGTGGACCAAATTGCCTAGCGATGAACCCTTTCGTTATGTGCAAGTTAAACAAACACGTCTTCCAATCTATGATCCCAGTCCCTGACATCCTTTAAATAGCATTATTTTAAGGATCTGCACTCTCCGGGCCTGATCTCCTTGCTACATTGCAAACTCACTGCTGGCTTGTCTCCACCATTACATTGGAGCCAGACATGGCGGCAAGTCTGGGAAACGACTAAATCATGACCACAAAATGTGCTCTCTTGAACTGAACTACAAACTGCTGTACCATTGGGTACTTAGTCCTGAGTCCATTCTCACAATATACCCTGGGACATGCGGGGAACACAGCTGCCCAGAAACAGGTATGTATGCTTACAAGTGGTGGACATGTCCAACTGACTAGGTTTTATGGGCCCAGGTCTATGATATGTTCAGAATTTGTTTTGGAGTAAATATCCTAATGCTGCCTGGTGAGGTTACTCGATTTGAAACCAGACGGGCTTTCCAAGTGCCAATTTAGACTGGCCATTAATTTTTCTTACCACAAAAAATAATATCAAAGCTGAAGTCTGGCTTTGACTTCCTTACTCTTGCGGCAGTAAAACCCAAAATCCACTGGATGCTCATTAAACTGACTCCTAAACTCACTGATACAAATGAGTAACTGTCAAAAAAACTTGGGACCTTGGATTTTGCACTTCATGTCATCCAATTTCAACCACTGTTTGTTGAACTTATGAGAAATGAATTAATCTATTTGCCACTGAGAAGGTCCTAGCGACCTCTGCGATGCCCGTCACAAACATCTCCACTCCTCACCCCCCCCCCCCCCATTCCCCTCTCCCTTTTCTTTTAAATACTACAGTGCTACCTCTGTAAGCTTAGGTTGACATTTTACAGGAGCCCTGAGAGATTTCTATCCTCCCAATATATTGTAATCGCTCAGACACTTGGAAGAGAATTACTTTGTACCATTGACCTGCGTGCCACACTAGTGTCTGTTTATTATTGTCCCAGTATTTATTGCCCTCAAATCAATAAAAACTACTAAAAAAGAAGAGGGCATACTTTGAAAATGTGACAGAGGAGAAGTCTGCAAGATTGGATAGCGATTGGATTTAGGGGTGAAAGGACAGTTCAGAGTCTAGAATTATACTTAGCACCCTATCATGATGGGAGGGACTGATCATACTATTGATGCTGATAAAGTTGAAACAGAGTCCACAGAAGAAAGAGGGGTTGAAGGGGCGAGGTGAGGAGAACAAAGACAGAACTGGGTGCTCTCAGCATTGAACTGGTATTGGAAGCTGTGGGAAGTTATCTAGCGACCAAGGGAGGAGATGTAGATACATTTCAGAAAAAGAGAGATAGGAGAAGAGTTGAAGGGGTTGCTGAAAAAAAACAAAAGAACACTTTGATAAGTAGAAGAACCAAGAAAGGGCAGAGTCCAAGGATGAATTTTTTTCAAGGATGAGGTGGTGGTCAAGTGTATCAAAGCAAGTAGAAAGGCCTAATGGTATGGTTTTAGCAGTAAAGGCCCGTACACCCGTAGCGATTGTCGGCCGTAAATATTCGGCCGAACGATCGGCCGATTGTCGGCTTGTTAGTATGATGCTTCCGACAACCGACTGCGACTTTTCGGCCGAACAGAATCGGGTGTGCAGGCTATAAAATTTTTGTTGGCCGTCACCAGAACTGCCGATTGTTCGCCAGTCAGTACAGAATTCGGCCGACTAACATCAGATGAGCAAGACTAGGCATGCTCAGAGAAGAAAAAACACACGGAAAGTTAACCATCACATGGCATCACTTCTGCAGTCGGCTGTTGTTGGCCGACAAAATTTGTGTGCAGTCTTTAGCACTTTTCAAGCGACAGGACAGCACCGGACAAAAGACGGCCGATCGTTAGGCCGACATTCGGTACGTGTGTACGGGGCTTTAGTCTAAGTTTTGGAAGGACAGTTTCCGTGACAGACTCAGAGGGTCAAAAAGGTTGTTAGTGAGGTAGCAGCTCAGGCATTCTAGAAGTTAAAAAGCAAAGGGAAGCAAGGAAATGGGTCTTAAGTGGTTAAGGTTGGTGTAGCGAAGAGGTAATTATGAGACCAGAATAAGGCAAGCAGTATGCATGCCAGTGTTTAACCACTTCCATACCGAGTCATAGTAATAGGACGTCGACATGGTGGTTGTACGGATCCGGGCGGGCGTCATATGACGTCCGCCCGCTCTAGCTGCTACTGCGCGCCCCCGGGGGCGCGCAGCGCAGCGAACAGGGATGAGGCTCGTCCCTCGGACATAGCCCATCCCTGATCAAGGTAAACAGCCAATAGAAATTGGCTGTTTACCATGTGATCGGCTGTGTCAATCACAGCCGATCACATGAGCGGCTCCAGCACGAGCCGCTCGTTCTCTCTGCAATGCGCGCCCCCGGGGGCGCGCAGAGTAGCGATCGGGGACGAGGCTCGTCCCTCGGACAGAGTCGATCCCCGATCTAGGTAAAGAGCCAATAAAATTGGCTCTTTACCATGTGACCGGCTGTGTCCAATCACAGCCGGTCACAAATGTCAACAGAGAACAGGTAACTAGCTGTCACCGTGTTCTCCTCCTCACACACTGATCCTGTGTGAGGAAGAGAGTGTGGTAACAGCTAGTTACCAATTACAGTGCACCCCAAACACACTGATTGCGCCCCCCCCCCCAATAAAGAGCACCTGTCACTAGCCCATCAAAGTACCCGAGTACCTGTCACCAGCCCATCGGGTACTCTGATGACGGATACTCGGGTACTCTGATGACGGATACTCGGGTACTCTGATGACGGATACTCGGGTACTCTGATGACGGATACTCGGGTACTCTGACAGGTACTCGGGTACTTTGAGTACCTGTCAACGGAGTACCCGTCATCAGAGTACCTGAGTACCTCTCACCTACCCATCAGAGTACTCGAGTACCTGTCACCTACCCATCAGAGTACCCGAGTACTTTGCACCTGCTCATCAGAGTACCTGACGCCTGAAGTACCCGAGTACTTGCCGCCTGCTCATCAGTACCCATCACTACTCATCAGTACCTATCACGTATCAGTACTGATCATCAGTACCCATCAGTACAGTATCACCTATCAGTATCAGTACTACTCATCAGTACCTATCACCTGCCCATCAGAGTACCCGAGTACCTGTCACCTGCCTATCGGAGTACCTGCCACCTGCTCATCAGTACCAGAGTACCTGTCACCTGCCTGTCACCTGCTCAACAAAGTACCCGAGTACCTGTCACCCTTCATACAGCCACCATGTCCAAGTCCAAAAAGGTTTATATACGTCCTCCGTTTAAACCTAAATACCGGTGTTATGGCAGCAGATAGCTGCCATAACCCTGCCATAACCCTGCCATAACCCTGGTATTTTTTTAAACGGTGGACGGTTGGCTTTCTGATAAGGGTGGTCCCAGTGGTGGATTCGCTGTGGGATCACCCTTCCGGAATGGCGGAAGAGGTGCCCCCCCCTCCCGCCGCGTCTGGTCCTTTTCCCCCGCTTACCGGGCCCGCCGGCAGCGGGGAAAACGATCCGGACCCGGATCCTCACAGACAGGATGTCGAGTGAGGGCAAGCTTGCCCTCACTTGACTCTATGGTCTTGGAGGACTGGAGCTACGGAAAATGTTGTTGCCTAGCAACCGGTTTAAAGGTCTTTTTTTTTTTCATTTTATATAATAATTTTTGTTTTTTTTTTTTTTTCTATCTTTTAGTGTACTTGTGAGATCTGAGGACTTTTTGACCCCAGATCTCACAAAAAAGAGGTCCTGTCATGCCTATTTCTATTACAAGTAATGTTTACATTTCTTGTAAAAGAAATAAAAATGATCCATTTTTTTTTTGTTGTTAAACGGTGTAAAAATAAAAAATAATAAATAAAATAAATAGTAAAAAAAAAAAAAAAAAAAATTAAAGCACCCTGTCCCCGTTAGCTCGTGCGCAGAAGCGACGCATACAGAAACCCCGCCCACATATGTAAACGGTGTTCAAACCACACATGTGAGGTATTGCCACGATCGTTAGAGCAAGGGGAATAATTTGAGCCCTAGACCTCCTCTGTAACTCAAAGATGGCAACCTGTAGAAATTTTTTAATTGTCGCCTATGGGGATTTTTAAGTACCAAAGTTTGTCGCCATTCCGTGAGCGTGCGCAATTTTGAAACATGACATGTTGGGTATCTATTTACTTGGCATAACATTATCTTTCACATTATGGGAAAAAAAACTTTACTGGTTTCTTATTTTTTAATTAAAAAAGGTGAATTTTTTCCCAAAAAAATTGCGTTTGGAAGACCGCTGCGCAAATACGGTGTGATAAAAAATATTGCAATAATCTCCATTTTAATCTCTAGGGTCTCTGCTAAAAATATATAATGTTTGGGGGTTCTAAGCAGTTTTCTAGCAAAACAAACTGATTTTAGCTTGTAAACACCAAATGTCAAAAATATGCCTAGGCAAGTGGCTAGGATGCATGATGATGCTCCTTGGATGTTGGGCCCCTCTATATGGCTAGGCTGTGAAAAAGTCTCACACATGTGGTATTGCCATACTCAGGAGGAGTGGCAGAATGTATTTTGGGGTGTCATTTTTGCTGTGTACATGCTATGTGTTAGGAATATCCTATAAATTGACAAATTTGTGTAAAAAAAAAAGTTTTTATTTTTTTCCCACATTTTCCAAAAACTTGTGGTTGTGGAAAAAAATGACATGCTCAAAAGGACCCATAATGCCTCATAGAATATACATTGGAGTGTTTGCTTTCCAAAATAGGGTCATTTTGTGGACTTTTCCATTGTATTGGTGCTCTAGGGCCTTGAAAAGTGTGATAGGTAGTAAGAAAGTTTTATGTGTATTTATGATCCTAGAACGCCTGAAGGTGCTTCTTGGACGTGGAGTGTTTTTGTGGCCAGGCTGTGTAAAAGTCTCACACATGTGGTATCACCATACTCAGAAGGAGTAGCAGAATGAATTTTGGGGTGTCATTTTTGCTGTGTACATGCTATGTGTTAGAAATGGCTTATAAATTGACAGCGTTTTGGGAAAAAAAAAAAAAGAAAAAAAACATTTTTTTCTTCATTTTCCCAAGAATTGTGGGAAAAAATTATAACTTCAAAAAACTCACCATGCCTCTTACTAAATACCTTGGACTGTCTACTTTACAAAAAGGGGTCATTTGGGGGTA
Organism: Pelophylax lessonae; assembly: GCF_965119305.1. Classification (NCBI taxonomy): domain Eukaryota; kingdom Metazoa; phylum Chordata; class Amphibia; order Anura; family Ranidae; genus Pelophylax; species Pelophylax lessonae. Next base: position 618,719,653 of record NC_138769.1, read on the forward strand.
TTTGTACTGTCCTGACATTTCAGGGCCTCAAGAAAGGAGATAGGCCATCAGTACATCTGGTGTGATCAATTTTCAGTAATTGGTACCATAGCTTCTAGACTCAATAACTTTCACACAGACTAAATAATATACACTAATTTGGGTTAATTTTACCAGAGATATGTAGCAGTATAAATTTTGGCCCAAATGTATGAAGAAAAATTAATTTTTTGCAAAATTGTATAATAGAAACTAAAAAAAAGTGTTTTTTTTTTCAAAATTATTGCTCTTTTTTTGCTTATATCACGAAGAAAAAAAAACCTAGTTGTGATCAAATACCACCAAAAGAAAGCTCTATTTGTGTGAAAAAAATGATAAAAATTTTGTTTGGTTACAGTGTAGCATGACTGTGCAATTGTCATTCAAAGTGTGAGAGTGCTGAAAGCTGAAAATTGGTCTGGGAAGGAAGGGGGTCTAAATGCTCTGTATGGAAGTGGTTAAAGAATGGTTAAACGTTTAAAGAGTAACTCCACTCAACAAAAGAACACCTTCCCCTCTGGGTGTATATTGCAAGACTCTAATGAGGGAAACTGCAGAGTCTGAACCATTTAGATGCGATTTCCTACTGGGAGCATCCCACCAAAAATTACCTGCCTGAAATTGGACTTGTATTTTAGTGCAGACTTCTGGGAAGATCAGTAAGCAAATAACACGAGCAGGAAATTAGGTTTCTGTGGGGCATTACAACACCTTCAGGTAGCCATAATGCATTGCATTTACAGATAATTACAGCAGCTGCAGATTAAAAACATGAAAGTGGAGCTACCCTTTAACTGCGCGAAAGCAACATCAAGCAGTTTTATTAACCAGATGCCGACTGCCTCCAGTATATTTACTGCGGCAGGCTGGCTCGTACAGGCAAAACGACGTAGATCTACGTCGCTTGCCTGGGGAGAGCTAGGGGGTGAGCGTGCACAGCCGACGGCACGCTCCCGCCCCCGATCGTCAGCGGAGAAGCCGATGCAGGTGTCATGCGGCTCCGATTGTCGCCTGACACCCGCAATCACTCCCCGTTGAGGACGGTCGGCTATTGGAAACACAGCCTACTGCCCTTCTCCCTGGGATGATAACAGAGCTCATGTGATCCTGCTACATAGAATCACATGTCTCTGATCATTTCAGAGGCCCAACCCCCATACAGTTAGAATCACATTTAACCCCTTGATCACCTATACTGTTAACCCCTTTCCTGCTAGTGTCATTATTACAGTAACAGTGCATATTTTTAGCACTGATTACTGACTGTAGTAATGTCACTGGTACCCCCAAAGGTGTCAAAAATGTCAGTTAGGGGCCCGATTTGTCTGCCGCAATGTCGCAGTCCCGCAAAAAAAAAAATATTTGTTTGGGTACAGTGTCGCACAATCGCTCAATTGTCCGCTAAAGTAGCGCAGTGCCGAATCGCAAAATACGCCTGGCCATTAAGGGGGCAAATCCTTCCGATCTTAAAGTGGTTAAAAGCTGAAACATTTTGGTTTGAAAGAAACAAATCCAAATAATTTCCACAAATATACATCATTCAAAATCACTATAGTAGAAAACATCAAATTTGTGAACTATCTGTATGTGCTACAAAACCTACAAAAAATGGCAGGACTGTTTAGACTGGAATTAACCCATCCATGCTGCCAACAAAAACTCATGACTGCAGTAACAGCTTTGCATGCTCTGAGATGATATATTTTAAGAAAAAACAGCCAGGCAATTGTGATGAAGTCAGGTCTCTGACTAAAGCATCCTTCGAACAAATCCTTTGCATAGGCATTAAATTTCTATTTTTTTTTACTGTTTTATTCTACAAATTAATTTAACCTCTTAATGACCGCCCGCCGGGCGGGGGGGGGGGGGGGGTGCGGTGGTCACGCGTGCAGATTGAGATTTGCTGAAGTGTAACACCTCAGTTACATGGCACACACCCTCCAAGTGGTAAAGGATGGTCTGTCAAACTTTGCTGAACATTATTGCCATGCTGTAGAAGTGCACAGGCCATTTCCACCATTCTGTTCTAGCCAAGCAGCAACTGAGGTGCATTCAGGGAGACATTGGCCTATCCAAAAACAACCCGATACAGGCTGTTCCAACACGATGGAACTCAAGGCTACACGTTACAAAGGATGCTGGAGCAGAAGCGAGCTCTCACTATATATTCTGGTGAATATGGACTTGGAAGACATTCTTGTCCTACTTCAGATCAGTGGGACATAGTAAGCAACATTATTGAGACGCTCATACCCATTGAGGAAGTGACACTGGAGGTGAGTCATTACGACTCATCTGTTTCCTCTGTGATCCCACGTGTGAGAGTCCTGAAGATGCTTCTTCAACAGAATAAAGGACCCAACACACGTGGCATCAAAGCATGTAGGCAGGCCATGAGGGACAGCCTCGCCAAAAGGTTTGAGAAGCATGCGGAGAATAAAAATGTTGTGCTTGCATGTCTTTTTGATCCTCGATACAAGAACCATACTCTCTCTTCTGATGATGTATTGGCCAAGGCAAAGCAATGGCTGACAGAAGATATTCAACAGATTGTTCCTCCTGACGAAAAGAAAAGTCAAGGACAAGAGGAGAAGGTTTCTGATGTGGAAGAGCAGGGTGCAAGAGAAAAATGTCCCAAAAGACAACGGACAGAAGAGAAAATGAATCGTGGTCAAAAAGATGCAATATTCAGCGTTTTATAGGGGCCTCATGCAGAGGATTCATCAGAATCGGCAATAATGAGCCTGGATGAACTTCATCTCCGTTTGAAAGAACCAGTAATTGACAGAAGTGATCCTCTTCAGTGGTGGAAACAAGATGAGGCACGCTACAAAAGACTTGCTTCTCATGCTAGAAGATACCTTTCTGCTACTCCTTCCTCAGTACCAAGTGAGCGTGTTTTTAGTGAAGTGGCAGCAATTTATAAAAAAAGAAAAGAAGCTGTTCAACTGGTGAACATGCTGAAATGTTATGCTTTCTATAATACTATAATATTGTTCTACTTAACTGGGAGTATTGATTTGAAAGTGTAGTAGTTAGTAGTAGTGTCTGTCCACCAGCCCACTGAATCTGTCCAATCCACTATCTAGCTTGTGTATCTATTTATCTATTTTTTTCTAGCAGTTTTGCATTGATTGTGCTGCAGTCAGTGCATAACTGCTAGGAAAAAAAAAAAAAATAGTGGACAGTGGATTGGAGTCAGTGCCAGTGGAATACTGCTGCAGTAGAATGCCACTCACTGCTGCAATAATTTTAAATCACTACTGCAGTATTGATTTAAAATGATTGGTGAGTGCACTACTACAGAGGTAGTCCACTGACTACAGTCCAATCCACTGTGTAGCTGTTGCCTTGCCTTTTTTCCAGCAGTATTGCACTGACTGCACCCCCCCCCCCCCCCCTCGCCTGATTGTAAGCTTACAGAGTTTAACTGACTGCCACGGGAGCCAATGGCACTGCTTCTGTCTCAGAGAGTCTCGGACAAGTGGAGAACTCGTGGACATCGCTGGATACAGATGGGGCTCAGGTAAGTCTCAGGGGGGCAGACGAGGGTTGCTGCACACAGAAGGATTTTTATCTTGAAGGGATTGTAAAGGCAGGTAATATTTTTTATCCTAATGCATTCTACGCATTAAGATTTAAAAAACCTGTGTGTAGCAGCCTCCCCTAATACTTATCTGAGCCCACAAATATAGGAGAGAGGGGAGGCGGGCGCCATTAGCAGCTTCATGTCTGAATGGAAACAGGGAGCTGTGTGCCCCCCACAGCAAGCTGCTTGGTGTGGGGGCACGCAACAGGAGGAAGGGGCCAGGAGCAGAGAAGATGGACCTGAGAAGAAGAGGACCCAGGCTACTCTGTGCAAAATCAACTGCACAGAGCAGGCAAGTATAACAGGTTTAAATAGAAAAAAAAAAAAAAAAAAATTGACTTTATAATCACTTTAATGCATAGAATGCATCAAGATAAAAAAATCTGACTTTTCAAACCCTATAAGATATGCTTTCCTTCCTCGTGGTTTGTACATACCAAATATTTAACTATCATTTTATTTCTAGCAATCTAAAAAGGTTTACATGCGATACATTTAACAGCAACTGGGTAAAAAAAAAAAAAAACCCCTTCAATGTTCTGTACGTGCTAAGCCTACACAAGAAAAAAATTTTAGGTACAAAAAGATGTTGCCACTTGGTAGTAACTTTTTTTTTTTTTTTTTTAGCAGAACACCAAAGTCCATGCTAATGCTAAATATATTGTCAATAAAATTATATATTTCAGGAGTTTTCCCAAGAAATGGTTGTCAGTTAATACTCGGATTTAAAAATATAATAAAAAAGACACTTCAAACTATCAACTATGAATATACACAGGATCTAAATGTATACATACACATGCACATTTCATACAGACATTGCAAAATAGATAAGCCTTTATTTTATGAAGTATGGAAAATGTGCTCATTTAGACAAGGACCATGTAGAGATCATGCCCCTTTAACAGCCATTTTTATATACATATCTAGCATAACAACTTTGAGGGTGTTAACCCCATTGTAAAGCAAATTGAAATAATTTTCTTTTGGAACATCGTTCAGAACTGCATAATGAAACAACGTGGGATGCCTTGTAGCAAAATACAATATTAGACCAACCAATTTCACTTAACATGCATAGAAAATAGGAAAAATATACATATGAATTATTTCAACAAAAACAAAAATTCCCGTTTTTTTACTATACAAAATTTCCATTTGCAAAAAAGGTAACAGATCTTTAATATCAAAGACTGCAGTTTCCTAATTTGCAAACATTTACACAATAGAATTAAATAATAGTATTGAAATATTACAATAGCACTCAGACAGACTTTGCACAGATTTCCTAAAGGTTCCCGGACTGCTCAGAGTACGGCATTCCCGCAGAAATTAATGGGGCTGCAGCTTATTGATGTCATGACGTATGCTCACACACACACACACACACACACACACACACACACACACACACGACACCAGGTTATGCCAATATGGTTATTTTGTGTACTTGTTACTTTGTTTACAATTTTTATTTTTCCATATTTGTTTTTTTTTCTTTTCCCTTATTGGAAAATAAATCTTTTCTCAATAAAAAATTATTAAAGAACGGGGCTGCAGCTTACACATGCAGTACGAAGGCAAGTTTTTTCACTTACCGCACAGTTGTCCTAGGATTTTATTTGGCATTATAACTTTTCAACATTTTTCACTTTGAGATGGATAGATAGATAGATAGAGATATATATATACACATTTTTTTTTTTTTTTTTTTCATTTAGTTGAAGCTGCACAACCATTTTTATAAAGGTCTGAAATGTAGTATTAAAGCCAAATTCTAACCAAAACTTTTGGATTTGGATAGGCATGTATTTATCATGGCTTACACACAGGGTTCATATCTTGGCAGTTTTTCTTAAGTTCCTTCAGGGATGTTTAAATGATTTTAGAAAGCTTGCCACACACACACACACACACACACACACCTGTTCTGCACAAGTGCACATTCTAGCTAGTTCTGCGCAATTTTGACAGTATCACGTATCAAATGAATAAGTCGCGGTAACCTAGTCATCTGGAGTACAGAACTAGCAAGACAAATGAAGGTGGTGGGCAGTAGGATGCTGCTGAAGCTAGAAATGTAATATGCAAGGGCCAGACTTTAAAGGGACCTATTTAGGAATAATGCTTCTTCAGGAGGATGGGAAATTGTCCTTTACGGCAACCAAACTAATCACAGCTAGATCTAAAATATACTTGTTTCCCCAAACTTGCCAAAAGATTATTGGCACAAATGGCAATGCAAAATATTTAACGCAATTCACATAACTTAATCATGAGAATAAGCACTCCATGGACAAATGGTATAAGGGTGTTAACCCTTCCCTATGCTATCCAAAAAATGTAAAAATTATTATTTTGGCTGGAGCTACACCTAAAAAAATGTACCTGTTCCAACTTACTAACACTTCGACTTAACAAACCTACAGTCCCTATCTTGTTTGTAACCCGGGGACCGCCTGCATTTTGTTCCTTTTGACTTTAAACAGCCTTTTGTCATTTCTCCGCGGTTTCCAAGGTGTCCTTTTTCATAAAACCTGGTGCTAAGAACATGGATACAACACTGTGTTGACAGGTTTGTAGCTAAATCTGACCCCTGAACTGCAAAAGGTTAAAGTGTTTCTACTGCAGAGTTCTCATGACATTCTAGGCTGGTAAAATCTGGGTTGAATGCTCTAATCTATTTGTAGTCCTAAACCAGCAAATCAAAAATTCTGTAAATAAATAGGTTTAAACTTGGCTCAAAATATTGTTTAAAGCAGTGACAAGAAATTAGCAAAATATGTCATAACACACTTAGGGTGGTCAAAAGAAGAAAAAGCTTCCTAGTAATTAGTAAATAAATCTCAATTACTTACAGTATCCATGTAAGCTGCCTTAAAACCTTCCTGTCGACGAAGATCCTCCTGCTCACGCTGTCGAATCATTTCTTCTTCACGTCGTCTCTGCTCCTCTTCATGCCTGAAGATTTATATTAGATAAGACCTTTGTCTAAACACAGAAGAATGCTAGTTTATAATGTTCCACTTGTGAATAGATTACCTCATATGAAACTGTTTTCGCTTCTGAAGCTCCTGATTTCTCAGTTCTTCTAACCGCCTAAGCTCTTCTTGGCGCCGCATAAGATCTAAAAGGAGGGAAAAAAAAAAAAAAAAAAAACAACAACATTTTATTAAGATAACTTAAAACATGCATTTTGAAATACTTTATACAGACTTCAAAGCAGCTGCAACAGGGGAACTAGGTCTATATTAGTAAGGCTTTTGTTCACACCTTGCCTCATTAGCATAAGTTGATGTTCATGACGAGCAGCTTCCATCTCAGTCTCTAGCTTTTCTTTAGCTTCTCTGATATTTCGGTCCACCTGCTCTCTTTGCTGCTTTTCCATTTCATACAAAGCTTTCCATCTGGAAGCATATTCGAATTCAAACGTTCCAGGCTGAGCAAATCGTGGGGGTTCCTCCCTTTCTCTGAAAAAAATAAAAGATTGGACAAATGTGAAAGTTAAAACAAATGCAGATTGTCTAAGGGGCATATCTAACCAGAATACTACTCTTATTTACACAACTTCTCTCATCTTACAAACACCCATGGAATTGCTTCATCCTATCTGTGTTGCTGCTTTGCCACAGGACCAGTTGTACAATTGCGCTAGGGATGCCGCAATATGTAGTTTGGTTTGCCGTGTTTATGCGGTGAATAGACACAGCACAAGTTAATCAGTGTGTGCCAGGCAAGTGATAACCGCCGGCACCCACTGATCGTTGGAGTAACACAGAGCAGAGCTCTGCCTATGTAAACAAGGCAGAGCTCTGTTCTGTCAGCAGGGATGTGCTGGATTTTGTTTCCATGCAGAGCAAGGAATAACATCCAGCACATCCCTTAGTAAAAACAGCACAAACACATTGGTTAGGCACGCATTTAACCCCTTCCCAACCAATGCCATTAGTACAGTGACTGCTTTTTTTTTTTTAAAGGTAATTTTATTGTACATACAAAAAGATTGTACACGACATACGATATCAAGTACAAAAAAAAAAAAAAAATGGTCACAAAAAAGGTCAAACAGTGTTCCAATATTGCCATACATTTAACAAATATAGTCCATTAACTTCAGGTGGGTCACGAACCGTATATGGTACAAAAATTTCATTACCAGCTTACAATAAGTGACATCTTCAAAACAGTGCATAAATATACAACATTCAAGAAAAACCAATAGAAAGATTATTCTGAAAACTTACATGTCCAACATCTTATCAGCCTCTAGCTTCATAGGTTAGTTTGTATAGTGGGAGTGTCTGGTTGACTAGAGTAGGCCAAAAGGCTATGTAGTTGGGGGAGCTGAGGACTTCCAGTGCACAGTTATAGACTTTTTGGCATAAAATAAAGCTGGATACACACTATACAATTTTCTTTAGATTTACCAAAATCATAATAGGAGGCTAAACCTAAACACACTAGTTGAAGGTAAATCTAAACTAAATCAAAAAAACAACAAAAAAAGTTGTATAGTGTGTATCCAGCTTAAAGCTAGTCGTATAAAAAAAAGTTGGTTGTTCCTAGAGAGGGACTCAATATAACCAAGATACATAATGGGTTACAGATGTTCAGCATGAGGGAAATTGAGCTGATAAAAACGGTTACTTACGACCGAAACGCTTAAACCGGTGAGCATTCCAATACCATATGGTAGAACATGCCAACCACTGCAGAGCATCTAGGACAGACACCATAGTGTATACCATTTACCCGATAAAGGATACTTGCAGTATTAATACGCTCTATAAAGGAATTTGGTCTAAATAACTTTGTCCCTAGATGAGATAACTGTAGTGTAGGTACTTGTAAAAGACTGCACATTTTTAGCACTGACCATGTATTCGTGTCACTGGTTCCCACAACGTGTCAAGTGTCAGATTGTTCACAGTCCCGCTATAAGTCGCAGATCGCAGCTATTACAAGTGTAAAATAAAATTCCAGTATATACAGTATCTCACAAAATTGAGTACACCCCTCACAGTTTTGTAAATATTTTTTTATAATATCTTCATGTGACAACACTGAAGAAATTACACTTTGCTACAATGGAAAGTAGTGAGTGTACAGCTTGCATAACAGTGTAAATTTGCTCTCCCCTCAAAATAACTCAACACAGCCATTAATGTCTAAACCAATGGCAACAAAAGTGAGTACACCCTTAGGTAAAAATGTCCAAAATTGGGCCCAATTAGCCATTTTCCCTCCCCGATGTCACGTGACTCGTTACTGTTACAAGGTCTCAGGTGTGAATGGGGAGCAGGTGTGTTAAATTTGGCGTTATCACTCTCACTCTCCCATACTGGTCACTGGAATTTCAACATGGCACCTCACTGCAAAGAACTCGGAGGATCTAAAGAAAAAAAAGAATTGTTGCTCTACATAAAGATTGCCTACGCTATAAGAAGATTGCCAAGACCCCGAAACTGAGCTGCAGCACAAAGGCCAAGACCATACAGCTGTTTAACAGGACAGCTTCCACTCAGAACAGGCCTCGCCATGGTCGACCAAAGAAGTGGAGTGCATATGAGTGCTGCCAGTATTGCTGCAGAGGTTGAAGGGGTGGTGGGAGGTCAACCTGTCAGTGCTCAAACCATACGCCACACGCTGCATCAAAGTGGTCTGCATGTTTACCGTCCCAGAAGGAAGCCTCTTTGAAAGATGATGCACAAGAAAGCCCGCAAACAGTTTGCTGAAGACAAGCAGATTAATAAAATGGCTTACTGGAACAGTGTCCTGTGGTCTGATGAGACCAAGATTAACTTATTTGGTTCAGATGGGGTGAAGTGTGTGTGGCGGCAACCAGGTGAGGCGTACAAGGACAAGTGTGTCTTGCCTACAGTGAAGTATGTTGGTGGGAGTGTCAGTCTGGGGCTGCATGAGTGCTGCCGGCACTGGGGAGCTACAGTTCATTGTGGGAACCATGAATGGCAACATGTACTGTGACATACTGAAACAGAGCATGCTCCCCTCCTTTCGGAGACTGGGCCGCAGGGCAGTATTCCAGCATGATAACGACCCCAAACAAACACACTTCCAAGACAACCACTGCCTTGCTAAAGAAGCTGAGGGTAAAGGTGATGGACTGGCCAAGCATGTCCCTAGATCTAAACCCTATTGAGCATCTGTGGGGCATCCGCAAGGTCTCTAACATCCACCAGCTCCGTGATGTCTTCATGGAGGAGTGGAAGAGGACTCCAGTGGCAACCTGTGAAGCTCTGATGAACTCCATGCCCAAGAGGTTAAGGCAGTGCTGGAAAATAAATTGTGGCCACACAAAATATTGACACTCTGGGCCCAATTTAGACATTTTTCACTAAGGGGTGTACTCACTTTTGTTGCCAGAGGTTTAGACATTATTGGCTGTGTGTTGCGTTATTTTGAGGGGACAGCAAATTTACACTTATACAAGCTGTACACTCACTACTTTACTTTGTAGTAAAGTGTCATTTCACATGAAAAGATATAATAAAATATTTACGAAAATGTGAGGGGTGTACTCATTTTTGTGAGATACGGTATACAGCATAATTTGTAAATGCTATAATGTTTGTGCAAACCAATATACGCTTATTGGGATTTTTTTTTTATTTGATAACCAAAAACATGTAGCAGATTACTTATTGGCCTAAAATTATGAACAGTTTAGATTATTTTAAATTTTTCTATTGAATATAGCAGAAAGTTTTTTTTTTTAAATCATTTTTTGTTTAAAAATAAATAAAAAAAAAAAACGTGATCAAATATCACCAAAAGAGATACAATTTCATTTAGGTACATGCATTGCATGACCACACAAATGTTACAGTAAAGCAGTGCAAAATAGCAAAAAATGGCCAAATCGTGAGGGTGAGAGTGGGGGGGGGGGGGGGATGGGTCGATCTTTCAGAGGGCAAGTGGTTAAGGACAAATATACACTAATTTTTTCTAGTATTGTTTATTTTCAAATAAAAAAAAAAAAAAAAAAATGTAAACCCAAAGAACATAAATTTAATATATTGCAGATCACCAATCCTTTGATGTGGTGGCTGCAGTTTTTTTTCAGGCTTTTTATCCCACCCGATTATCATGCCAGTAAAACTTCTTGTGCCAAGATTGCACTGTTTACTCACTGTTTTGCATCTACAGAGAAGCAGTATTGTCAACCAAGAACAGGACTACAGGCCTGTAGAACACTACCCAGCTCCTCCCTAAGGCCCCTTTCAGCAGACTCAGTTTTGCACAGCGGGGATCGATCGGCCGATCCCTGCTGAGCAGGCGGATGACAGCTCCCGTCTCCGCTCTGTGTGCAGACATGGAGCTGTCAAGAGTCAGGCTCTCCTCTATGGGAGATCGAAAGATAAAAACGAACCGCCTATCAGTTTTCCTCGAGGATCCACAACAGGGTTTCCACCCATCTGGATTTTCCAGACCGGATCAGTTCGGATAGCAGCGGAGATATCATCCGCTGCTCCATAGGGCTACATGGAGCATCCGATCCGGTCTGCCTGAAAAACTGACAGACGGACCGGAAAGCCCGTGTGAAAGGGGCCAAACAGAAGCTGTGTTCTAAAGTCTGAAGAGACACCTGGAAAAACGGCTGATAAAAGTCAGAGCACAGAAAGTAATTAGCTGACAAGATTTCTAAAAAGGATCAAACGGGTATTTTTTGAGACTTTGTTAAAACATAAATGAAATACTTTCAATAGTATAGTAGAAAGATTAAAGTTCAATGATAAGTTATTTTCAGATATTCGCCTTTGTTCAACTTACTTCAGATACTGCTGAGTCTTCTGCATGAATTTTTCTGGCAAGCCATCTTCATCATCAAACTGTTCCATTGGTTCAACAATAACTGGCCGCGGAGTTCTGGCAAAATAAATATACTCATGTTGAATCAAGCCACATATACGCAGTACCATCTTGTGGCTGAAGAGGAAATTTGTGCGTAGGGATGCTAAGCAAGCTAGGTTTCATCCACTCTTGGAAGAGTAGTGACATGTCACGCAAACATGATTCATGTTGGATTTGTATGCTCTCAGACTTATGGCTTAATTTGGAACCCCCCCCAAAAAAAAAAAAAAAAACACAACAAACAAGAATAGTGCTTCTGAAATGGACACATACATTATAAGAGCTCATGCACATAGGCAAAGGAAAATAAAAATGCATAAAAATATCAGAGGTTATCAGAAAAAAAATGCCTCCAATGCCACTTTATGTGCACTTCAATACAAGAGTATATTTAATATAAACATTAACATTACAAATGCTTCATTCAAGACATCATATGTATACATTTCTCCACATTAGCTACACAATCAATTCTACAAAACCTAAATCAATATGTACTGACCCAGCTGCGATAGAGACCTTGGCAGACACATGCATTGAGAGGCAGATCAGTGCAGGCATATATACACACATACACACACATACACACACACACAGTACAGACCAAAAGTTTGGACACACCTTCTCATTCAAAGAGTTTTATTTATTTTCATGACTATGAAAATTATAGAGTAACACTTCAAGAGGTAGTCGCCTGAAATGGTCTTCCAACAGTCTTGAAGGAGTTCCTAGAGATACTTAGCACTTGTTGGCCCTTTTGCCTTCACTCTGCGATCCAGCTCACCCCAAACCATCTTGATTGGGTTCAGGTCGGTGACTGTGGAGGCCAGGTCATCTGGCGCAGCACCCCATCACTCTCCTTCTTGGTCAAATAGCCCTTACACAGCCTGGAGGTGTGTTTGGGGTCATTGTCCTGTTGAAAAATAAATGGTCCAACTAAACGCAAACCCGGATAGAATAGCATGCCGCTGCAAGATGCTGTGGTAGCCATGCTGGTTCAGTATGCCTTCAATTTTGAATAAATCCCCAACAGTGTCACCAGCAAAGCACCCCCACACCTCCTCCTCCATGCTTCACAGTGGGAACCAGGCATGTAGAGTCCATCCGTTCACCTTTTCTGCGTCGCACAAAGACACGGTGGTTGGAACCAAAGATCTCAAATTTGGACTCATCAGACCAAAGCACAGATTTCCACTGGTCTAATGTCCATTCCTTGTGTTCTTTAGCCCAAACAAGTCTCTTCTGCTTGTTGCCTTTCTTTAGCAGTGGTTTCCTAGCAGATATTCTACCATGAAGGTCTGATTCCCACAGTCTCCTCTTAACAGTTGTTCTAGAGATGTGTCTGCTGCTAGAACTCCCGTGTGCCATTGACCTGGTCTCTAATCTGAGCTGCTGTTAACCTGCGATTTCTGAGGCTGGTGACTCGGATGAACTTATCCTCCGCAGCAGAGGTGACTCTTGGTCTTCCTTTCCTGAGGCGGTCCGCATGTTAGCCAGTTTCTTTGTAGCACTTGATGGTTTTTGTGACTGCACTTGGGGACTCTTTCAAAGTTTTCCCAATTTTTCGGACTGACTGACCTTCATTTCTTAAAGTAAAGATGGCCACTCGTTTACCTGTACTTAGCTGCTTTTTTCTTGCCATAATACAAATTCTAACAGTCTATTCAGTAGGACAATCAGCTGTGTATCCACCTGACTTCTGCACAACACAACTGATGGTCCCAATGCCATTTATAAGGCAAGAAATCACACTTATTAAACCTGACAGGGCACACCTGTGAAGTGAAAACCATTTCAGGTGACTACCTCTTGAAGTGTGACTCTACAATTTTCATAGTCATGAAAAGAAAACTCTTTGAATGAGAAGGTGTGTCCAAACTTTTGGTCTGTACTGTATATATACACACACACACACACACACACACACACACGCGCTTGGAATATTACAAATTCAACGTTTTTGGTGCTCAAATGCAGTGTAGAGCTGCACGATTCTAGACAAAATGAGAACCATGATTATTTTTTTTGCATAGAATAAAGATCACAATTCTTGGCGTAACATATTTCACATTATACAAAATAAATTGGGCTAACTTGGTTTATTTATTTTAAATTCATTAAAAGTGTACCCCCCCCCCCAAAAGAAAAATAAAATTGTGTTGAAAGACCACTGCGCAAATGCAGTGCAACAAAGACGCCATTTTATTCTATGGGGGTCTCTGCTAAAAAAAATAATTATATATATATTTTTTTATTTATTTGTATGTGGGGGGGGGGGGGGTTAAGTAGTTTTTAAGCATAAAAAAAAAAAAAAAAAAAAAAACTGGATTTTCATCTTACTGTAAAATCCATCTCTGATGTTCATTGACAGACACAGCTTCACATCTTAGGCAGAAAAAAAAAAATAAAAATGTGTCTACGCCTATAGGGCAGTCCCAGGTGGTATACTCCAACTCCATGCTATATGTTATCAGTTTTCTAACAAGCAGTGTCGGAATACATAACCCAAACTCCAGAGGGGTGGGTACTACGTCCCGTCAATGAACATCAGAGAAAAGGATTTTACGGCAAGAAAAAATATCCAGTTTCCTTTCGTTCACTGACTGACACAGTTTCATATCTTCCTTGACTGATGGGACGTCCCAAAGCAGTGTCAGCATGAGGGGTGGGGGAAAATAAAAAAAAACAAAAAGCAAAAAAACAGAATTCCCCACAGCGGTCTGCAAAACTCCACGGCCAAAAGCAGCATCTGCAGATGCGAAAAAAACCACCTTGTAAAATTTGGTGAATGTTTATACAGACGACCAGGTGGCCGCTTTGCAAACCTAGACCACAGATGCCTGATGACGCAAGGCCCAGAAGGCACCAAGCGCCCTCGCAGAATGCGCCTTAACAGGGAAAGGAGGAACCTGACCGGAATAAGCCTGCACCACCGTCTGCCTGATCCATCTGGAAATGGTCGCAGCGGATGCGGACTGTCCCTTACCAGAATCATCCGTAAAGACAAATAAGAAAACCAATTTGCAAATTGACTCCAGGTACACCCTAATGGCCCGAACACATCCAGGGAATGCAAGGCAATTTCTTTTGGCTTAGGACACAATAAAGGCAACACGTCTTCATATAAGTGGAACCCTGAGAAGGACCTTAGGAAGGAACGATTGAACCAGGGATGTAGCACCACTTTGTCCCTGTGAACCACCAGGTAAGGTGACCGACAGGACAACGCAGCCAGCTAAGAGACCCTGCGTGCAAAAGTAATAGCTACCACGAAAGCCACTTTCTGTGACAACGTAAGCAGAGGAATCTCTCAAATATTTTCAAAGGGCAGTTTTTAAAGAACCGACAGTACCAGATTAAGATCCCACGGGGGCACCAGGGATCGTACCGGAGGAGCCAGTTGGCGAACCCCCTGCACGAAGGTGTGAACCAAGGAGTTTGCGGCCAACGGCCTTTGGAAGAAAATTGCCAAGGCTGATCTGGCCCTTGATGGTGCCCAAGACCAAACGTTGATCTACACCTCTTTGAAGAAACTCCAGCAGACGTAATACCAACCCCACCGAGACTCACACCAACGGCCTTTGGAAGAAAATTGCCAAGGCTGAAGCTGGAGTTTTGAGGGACCTGCCTTACAGTACAAAAACAATCTTTTTGCACCACTAAAGGATCCCCTCAAGGCACCTATCAAAAGTATAACAAATGACCACGCCTAGGTGCTTTTTACCCGATACTGCTGCTATCTTATTGAGAATTTCTCAATCACAAATATAGGCAAAAATAATGAAATGCCCTGTGAAGACGTCCAATGACGAAACGTACGTCGGGTGTGAGCTGGAGAGATTGCTATCACACTGAGTCAGGTCAGCTCGTAGCAGCTGAGAAGTTGGAGCCAGCCCACATACGAACCAATGTTGTTTATACTCGTGTCAGTGGAGACACTTAAAAGCGAGTGGTAAATTGTTTTAATAAAGTGGGAATGTTTTTAAAGGATCTTATGCTATGTCAAGTTCTTTTTTCGCCTTCATTGATTTCCTCCTTGCCTGAGATATCCATCGAGAGTGAGAAAGGAGAGTTTAAAACAGAGCTTGATAAATTTGCCTGAAATCTAGGAGCCAGCTAAAAAAGTTAGGAGCCAGCTTTTTTTTTTTTTTTTTTTAAACCAACAACCAAGCTTTATTTAATAAAACTGATAATAAATTAACAAATAAATACGACTAGAACTCCACTCTCTTCTATAGCGCAATTGGATGGAAACAGACTGTCTCTTTTCATCCGATGCCATCTGATCCGATCCACGGGATGGATAGAAAATAGAACCACCATCCGTCTGCTTTTGGCAGACAGGATCAGATGGCAGCAGATTACTGCTCCATAGAGGAGAATGAAGGGTCCGATCAGGTCTGCCTGAAAAACTGACAGGCGGACCTGATCAGACAGCCCGTGTGAAAGGGGCCCTCGGCTGTGGCACGGCGATGAGGGAAAAAAAAAAAAGAAAAAAAATGTTTTATTTTTTTTACATTTAAAAAATAAATAATAACAACCAAACTCCCTGTCCACTTACCTTTAAGCAAAGGTAACTGGACAGAGAGATGAAGCCTTAAAAAACTTCCCTCTCATTTCCTCTTTGGAAGGCATTGAGAACATGCATTACTCCCGGCCACAAGAGGGCGCCAGTTCCCCTAGCCTCTCATCTCACAGAAGGCGGCCGAAAAGCCGGGGCCTCAGTTTTTGGACAGCACGGAAGTCCGTGCACTCGAGCAGAAGGTGGGGGGCGCAAAAGGAACAGGACACCTCCTGCAGGGCACCCCAGGCGACAGGTCGCTAATTCTAGTCGCAAATGCGACCTGGCGCCCGGGTTTGTCGAGCCCTGGTTTAAAAAATTATATATGTTTCAGAGAGCTGCAGACTGTCACTCCCCACAAAAGGAAAAACGCTTGAATGCTGGTTTATCAGCCATTCCGTTTGGTGAGTGAATTCGTTATAATTATAAGAGGTGGTGGATCACATTTTTTTCTTGATGTGGCATTAAGTCCCCGTTCACACTGGGGCGACCTCGCACCGCGACCTCGGAGGTCGCCCCGGTGAGTCGGATCGCCCCAGTGTGAACAGGGCCTAAGAGGAACACACTTTATTTTTAATTTAAAATTCTGTTGGCATTATTTTTGGACGCTTCATTCATATTAAAAGGAATGGTTTTCAATGGATTATGAACGCTAATGATTGATGAATACACTTGTGGGTATTTCTTTGAAACATTGTAATATCTTTTTGTTACATTTGTTGAATCAGTTTGACACATTTATATTTGGGTATTTATGAAAGCACTAGAACGCTTTAATTACATACTCAGATAAGCAAAAAAATTTGATACAATTTAAATTTAGTAATAATTTTTCTTTCACACAGTAGGATTTAAGCACTTTTAGAGCGGGTGTTCCGTGAAAAAACCATACTCGTGAGAAAACCATACCCTCGTCACTTCCGGTGCACCTACGGAGGGTATGGATTTCTCACGGTAGTTACACTTGCGGCGGTTACATTAAAACAGCTCCTCTGCAACATCAGTCATCTCCGCTCCTTCCCCTGTCACTTCCCTCATCTCGCCTAATAAATATAAAAGCGGATCACGGAGCCCAGATCGGCGTCATTTACATCTCATACACCCGCTGCCGCTTTTATATTTATTAGGGGAGATCAGGGAAGTGACAGCGATAGGAGAGCAGATGTTTGATGTTGCAGCCGAACTGTTTTAATGATACCGCCGCAAGTATAACATTTCACACAGTGCCATGATTATTTCCTACCCTCTGAGCATGCGCACTTGTGAACTTCTTTGCTGTTCAATTACGTCTCCGGGGCTCTGAGCATGCGCACTGCTGCGCTGCTCAGCTGTTTCACACAGGAAGTGATGAGGGTATGGTTTCTTCACGTTACACCGGTTCACACTACCACTACCAGAAAGTCGCCCCGTGACTTGAAGAGACTTGTTTAGAGACTTGTTTAGAGACTTGTGCACTACTTTGAAGAGACAGGCGACTTTGTCTGTGGGGAATGCCTGGCTAATCTCTTTCTTCTTCCTGGAAAGTATGATAACAAGTCGTGTCAATTAAGATAAGGAGGCGACTCCCATTGAAGTATATGGGACAGTCGGATCACAGGTCGCCTCAAAGTAGTACAGGACCCTTTTCTGAAGTCGGAGCAACTTCAGTAGTGCCAATTAAGACGGGATTGTAAAAGTATTCATTTGGCTACATCTATCTACAGCGCTGTCATTCTTGTGAGAGAGAGCGCTTACCCTACCGACCGGAGAAGCGCCGAGAATTCAAACCCAGCATCAACATGGATGCCATCCCTGTTCATATGTCCCGGGCAAAGGAAGAGGAGGAGCTTCGGCATCCCAACCAGGCTTCGGGTGTCTCCTGGACTAAGGGAAAATGGCCCCCTGAGACATCTGGCTACACAAACATGGCCGCCAGCCGGAGACCAGCCAAACTAGGGGAAAATGGCCACCATCAGCCACAGCATGCTGCCAGTATCTTCCCTGCGCCATCTGTTAGGCTGGACCCTCTGCAAGGGGACCCCCCTCTTAAGATAGCACACACGTTTAGGAGAGACTCTGCTGCGCACTCTGCGCAAGTCTCTGCACTGGGACCCCCCTGCATTATACCCACACTAAAAACTTAAAGGCATGCACCTAGTGGTCTCCTACACTGGGACCCCCTCCAGACTACCAGGGCAGGGCAGACTATCCCAGGACCCTTACAGAGTAGGGATAGGAGGGGCCAGACACCAGGGGTCTCTGCTGCATCCTTTGCCCTGGGACCCCCACCAGACTCCGGGTTCAGACAGGCCGGAAAGGGAGTGGGGGGGGGGGGAGCCCAGCTTACTGAGGGATTTAAGGATGGGAAAAGGGAACCTGCAGGCATGTCCCACCGTCCCTGAAGGTTACCTGTGTCCACCCCAAAAAAAAAAAAAAATGCCAAAAAGGGCAGAGGGGGGACTGTACTTACCCTTCCATGGTGCGGTAACGCTCCAGACGAAGTAGGGGAGCTGTCGGCCAAGAGTCCGCTGCGACTCAGACCCAAGCCTGGTTGTATGCGACCCTGCGAGATGTTTACCTCGCGGGCCAGCCTCTGTCTGTGAGGCTATGTTGCGCCTAACCTAGCCTGTAGCTGCGGTCTGCACGCACTCACTGGCTGAGCCACTTGATCTAGATTATCCAGCCCATCGCACAGCCCGGCAGTTGATTGTAGATCCCCCGAGAAAAAAAAAACAAAGACTGAGAAAAAAATTGCTAGGACCAGAGATCCCAGCCGGGAGCCTAGGACCTTAGTCCTGACTAAACAGATCAAAACGGATTACCTAGAGCGGGGGGGGGGGGGGGGCGGGTTATATACCAAGCTGAGGACAGCCCATGGGAATGCGTAGCCAGGTGTTTTTTGTTCTGCCTAGTTCTACTCCTGGAGGAGGCAATATAACCCAGTAATTATAATAAATGGAGCGCTATGTCCGTCTATGAACGAAAGAGAAATACTGATTTGAACTAGTAAGCAACAAGTGTCAGAAAAAGGCTTAGTCCAAGTGGTTAAACTGACCTCATTTACAGACCGAAGTTCAACTCTGATCTAAAAGAACCAAAAATTATGCATTGCAAAACATGTATATAGTTATCTCCCAGCGCTTAGCAATGTTGATAAACATTTGCAGGAGGCTTTTTTTTTTGACAGCTGTGAGCAGAGAACAGTTCTGTACTTTATGAATCGTGAAAATGCCAGATTAGGATCTTAATTTGGGGGGGGGAATTAGGGTCCATGTACATGGGACGCTGGAAATGGCCGTTTAGGAGCAGTTGGGCGTTTTTTTTCAGAAGCCCCTGAACCCATCTACATTTTATCTTATCTGTCCATGTACACCAGGTCATTTACAGTCATTTCCAGGCAGTTGCGTTCAGGGACATTTTTTTAGAACGCAATTATTTGCGTTCGAACGTGTGTTTCCCGGCGTTTCAAACGCACAAACGCGTCTGAACGCGATGACCCGCGTTTAGCGTTCGCGTTTTTCCATTTTAAAGGGGAATCTTTTTTTTACTTCTAGGAACGGTTCTAAACGCAAACTCCCGCAAACGCCGCTAAACGCGGGTACAAACGCGACCGGACATTTCAAACGTCCTAAAAATTCCAGCATTCAAAGGGACTTTTAACAACGTCCCGTGTACATGGAGCCTTAAGATCATGATTTTTTTGAAGCTCTACAGTGTAGGTACGCCTTAAGGTTCATCTCTTGAGAGTGTTAGGATCTGGGGTGATTCTGTGGCCTCTGCTGTGTCTGGAAATGTCTCTTCTTGCTGAGCCACCTGTGATGCTGAACAGCACTCTGTCTGATCCGAGGGAAAATCAGATTAGTTTCTGCTGAACCTTGAACTCCTTGCTCCACTCATGAACTTCCAATGTAAGAGAACTTCCAATGTAAGAGATGCCTTTGCACGCCCTGCAATTATTGTGCGCTCTCTCTCTCCAGCCAATATCTTGCTTTTGTCACTTCTGCTGCCATCTGTTCCTAACTCATTACTGACTTTTAGCTTGTTTCTCAATTATGCTTCTGCTTTACTAACTTCGGAACGCTTGTTAGTTGACTATGCTTCTGCTTGGTCTCTACCTTCCTATGTTCTACTGGACCCCGGCTTGCTCACCCCTTGGTGGGGCAATCCTGAGGACTGCGAACTGATACCAACATGCAGCAAAACCTAATTCCACCATCAGGCGCTCTGGTTACCAACAGTTAGTGCTTACACTCCGCACCTCAGGTGAGCCCATGTTATCCACCAGGGTGAACTGGTGCTGCACTTATCCAGCTGGTCACTGGGAACCTCTGTACTGCTATAGCTACTGGCCTCTAAGCCTGACACCCAACAGTGAGAATGTGTCCACATGGGTGGTACAGCACGGAATACTGCAATCTTTTACTATTTACCTGATTGAAGCAACTCTGTGGACTTTTAGGAGACAGATTTATACATATACAGTTTTGCATTATATCTGAGCACAGAATTTCTAACTAATGTGTTAGTGATCTTATGCTTTTTGTGTCACTAATATTTGATTAAGGTAACACTCTATACTTTAGTATTTATTCATGTTTATTAAACACTAAATGCTTAAATTATGGAATTTACTTATATTTAATATATTATATTGAATTGTGTTCTAAATTAAAAACTTACGTGGTCAGTAAGAAGGCGCCTTCTGAACATCTCTCCAAAGCTTTTCTTGCTGGGGGTTTTGCTGCAAACTCCACAAATCCTTTGCCAGTAGCTCTGCCACGATCATCAACAATAACTACAGCCCTCTCGACTGGACCAAACATTGAGAATGCTTCCTCAAGTAGCTCATTTGAAATAACAGGCGATAGATTCTTAACCGTTAAAGCTGCACCATGTGTAGCAAAACGAATGCGGAGGGGTCTGCTTTTCATGACCATGCCATCAAGTTCTGCTTTTGCAATTTCTGCAAGTGTCCTGGATTCCTAGAGGAAAAGGTTCGGAAATAACATTGATTCTTCAATCTGCAAAAACACATAACTTTTTACAGGGGCAGCAGCTATAATACTGAAATGAATGCCTGTGAGCTGGTACACGTTTCCTGTAGGTCCCACTGGCTGACGTCCTTGCCAACACTTTGTTCCAGGTAGGCAGCAAAGCTGTGTCTCTGCCTCACACAATCAAAACAAAGTGTGATTTTAAAAACAGCGGCTAGGGGGGCCGAACGCTGTTTGTGTGCGTGCGGAACTGAGGCACGAGTTTGCCTTAATGCAAAGCAATAGGGGGGGGGCACATGAAGATTTATATTTTTACACTGTTGC